>NC_135788.1:40207500-40547500 GCF_051106095.1 Pogona vitticeps | reverse complement strand
CTGAGACAATACACCTAGGCCGAGGTACAAGACAAGGTTGCCCCTTATCTCCAGTATTATTCACAATGATAATTGAAGTATTGGCACAGATAATTAGATGATAAACATATTAGAGGGATAGCTAATAAAGAAAATGGTAAAGGTAAAGATAAAGGTAAAGGTAAAGGTTCCCCTTGACAATTTTTGCCCAGTCATGTTTGACTCTAGGGGGCGGTGCTCATCCCCGTTTCCAAGCCACAGAGCCAGCGTTTGTCCAAAGACAATCTTCCGTGGTCACATGGCCAGTGCGACTTAGACACAGAACTCTGTTACCTTCCCACCGAGGTGGTACCTATTTATCTACTTGCATTTGCATGCTTTCGAACTGCTAGGTTGGCGGGAGCTGGGACAAAGCAATGGGAGCTCACTCCATCATGTGGATTCGATCTTACGACTGCTTGGTCTTCTGACCCTGCAGCACAGGCTTCTGCAGTTTAGCCCGCAGCGCCACCACGTCCCAAAAAGAAAATGGTAAGATAAATTTATTTGCTGATGACACATTATGAATAGTCAAAAATCCAGTTGAAACAATTGAAAGGCTTAAAATACATTTGAAGGAATTTGAGAGTATAACGGGCCTAAGGGTAAATTGGGGAAAGTCTGAATGTTTATTGTTAAATTACTCAGATGAAGAGAAAAGAAAAATGAAAATAATATTTGAAGGTAAAATTGGAAATGTTATGAAATATTTAGGGATTAATATCACTTGGAATTTACAAGAAATAATTAAAATAAATCTGGATAGATTAAAAACAGAGATAAATGGAAGGATAAAAGAATATCAGAAAGTAAAAATTTCATGGTTTGGTAGAGCAGCATTATGTAAAATGAAAATAATTTCTAAATTGAATTTTATATTTTGGATGCTCCCTATAAAGATTACAGAAAAACAACTGAAAGAGTGGCAGACAATAATAAATTGTTACTGTAACGGAAATAAATGAGGATTAATAAAAAATTATGGTATGTTACACAAAAAAGGGAGGTCTTGGATTACCTAACATAAAATTATATTACATAGCGAATCAGCTTAGACATATCCCAGATATAATTAAGAGTAACAAAAATTTAATCTGGACGGATATTGAGATGGGGGGTATACAAGAAAGAGTGGAGGGTATATTGTTTAAAGAAAAAATTGAAGAGGTTAAAAAGATTAAAAATCCTTTCCTTAAAAATATGCTGGCAAATTGGAAAGAATTTAGAGGTGTATTGAGCCCACTGATCTCTCCTTTATCTCAGGTGGTGGAATTAAGGAATTTTCCGGAAAATTTAAAAAACTTAAAGAATATATTAAAAAGTAAAGAGATAAGTAGATTAAAAGATTGGATAGAGAAGATAAGAGATAAAGATGGATATACAGGGTATATAAGGATTAAAATGCAATGGTAAAATGATTTGGATAAAGAAGTAATAGGTGAAGAATGGGATAAAATATGGGATCAGAGAATTATGAAGAACATGTCAGTAAGGATAAAAGAAAATTGTTATAAAGTAATTTAACGCCAGTCAAAATGAATATAATGGATAAAAGTGTGTCAACATTATGTTGGAGGTGTAAAAAAGAGAAGGGGACGTATTTACATGTGTGGTGATTATGTGAAACAAGAAAGAAAGAATGGAATTTAATCTTTAAAGAAATATCTGAAATAATTGGATTGAATATTCAAATGTCTCTATTAATGACCTTATTGAATGTGATTAAGAAGGATCAATTGCTGAAAGAAAATAAGGATTTAATAGTAATAATGATTACGACTGCAAGATTAATTTTTGCAAGAACCTGGAGAAATGATAATCAATTTAACTTGGAGGAATGGTATAGAGAATTATGGGACATGGCAATTAATGATAAACTGACATGTGATATGAAAATAAGAAGAGGCCAATTGAAAAATAATGGTTTTAAGAAAACATGGAATGTATTTTTGGAATATGCATTTTGGAGAGGGAAGGGGTATACACCGAGGGAAGGGATATACACCGAGGGAAGAAATTTTGGAGAGAAAATGGATTGAATGAAGTTTAATTCTAGTCCTGAAGGTGATGGGGGCACTTGTGAAATTGTATCTTATTTTTTTATTGTTATTGTTTTTTATAGTTCTTTGTGTGGTAGTAGATTTATGTTGTATTATTAAAAAATCATTTTAAAAAGATGGACTTTGTTGTTACAAGATGCATAGCATTTGAAAGGTCCCGATATGGCCATAAACTTTTAAACACAGTAATACAGTTCTATGTTTTAGCATTGAACTCATGAATCAGAAGAAAGGTAATAGAAGCCGAAGTCGAATAACCGGGAGTTCCAAAGTTTCATATAAGGTTGAGGAAGAAAATAAGCACGAGGCTCTGATTCGAGTTGCTGGAGTAGCAGCAGCAGAAACGGAACTGAGGCACTCGGTGCCAGAGGCGGGGTTATAGCTGGTGTGGGGGAGGTCCCTGTACCATGTGCCTGAGCTCTAGAAGATTCTGAAACTGCTCTGCACAGGCACAGATTAACACATTAGTGTGCATTCACAGAGACCAGGAAGAAGAATCCAAATGCCAGGTCCCCATTAAAAAATTATGCTACTTTTTATCAGTTTAAAGCATGAACAAAATTGTTTTATGAGATATGAATCAGAATAAAAGTATATCCTTTAGTTGCAAGATAGGAAACCAAAATGCTTCAGAGCTGTTATAGCAAAGCCAAACAGTAATAAACTCCCATCTGTTTTCCTTCAATATTACAAGAGGAAGTAAAAGTCAGTCTGGTTATGTTTTAACTCTGATGCTGATTTAAAACCAAGTTTACATAATTGGTCAACTAAATGTTGTCAAGTCAATTCTGACTTAAGGCAATCCTTTCCAGGGTTTTCGAGATACAGAGGAGTGATTCATCATTCTCTTATTTTGGAGTCACTCTGAGACTTGTTAATTTCCCCAAGACCATAGAGGCTGGCTCTTCTCCTGAGAGGTAGAGTGGATGAATAGCTCTGGAGTCAGTTGCAATATTTAGTCATGCTCAATAGTAGTAGGTTATTGAAGTCAAAAGAACTGAGTTAACTGGCGGTGCTGACGTCAGTAATTCTACTTTATGTACAACCAAATCTGGATCCAGTACTGTACCTTCAGTTAACATGGCCCCTTTTTACTTGTGAAATATATTGTGCATTTTCTAGATGTTTTTTTCCCCATGTGCTGACTTTTTTAACATCATGTACTGAGCAGCATGACAACCAAAACAGTTATACACAGCATATATCTCAGTTATATTTCTAGAAAAATTTATAAGCATTAGAATATGCTGTACAGGAGCAATGGAAAATACTGTGTATGTGTGTATATACACTCACACTCACTCTCTCAGACACATATATGTACGCTGCCACATAAAAGACAAATTAGAACAGTATCTCAGTGGCCAAGGATACGGTTACTATAGTGACAGATGTAAACACTGGAAGGTCACCACCAATCCAATACAGTACTTGCAGGCAACTGCAACACACAGAGAGAAAACTCCCAAAGAACTCATCATTCTTTAGAAGCCAAAAGGTATGCTTTTACATAATTTCACTGAGTTAAAGCAAACAACTACAAAGCATGTTGTGATTTAGTTGTTGAGTCTGCAGTATTCTGAATAGAAGAGGTGAGGAACCCTTGGCCCTCCAGATCTTGTCCAACTGCAACTCCCATCTTCCCCCACAATTGGCAATGCTGGCTGTGGCTGATGGGTTTTGCAGTTCAACAACATGCAGGCAGCTGCTTGACTTTGCTGTAGCTCAAAAACTCCACTCCGAGGATCCACCAATAATGATTTTACATGGAAGGGAAAGATGGTCACTGCTGCCATTTAGGAACATCTCTGACAGCAAAGAGAGAGACCTCAACAGTAGTGGGTAGTGCAAACCATGAGAAAATACATAATTGCAGTGAGATTTAAAGGAATGTCTGGAAAAACAGCTACAGGATTTAGTAGTATTGCATATCATAAAGCTAAAGGGTTGTGATCTCATGTACTGGAAATGCATCAGGTTGTCAACTGCTCTGGCACAATATTAAATCAAAATGTATTAAGTAAATAAATAAAGTTTTGATTGCTAAAAAACTTAGTGAATCAGTGTGAGAAGGGTTGCTTTGGCTCTTGTGGCAAGGATAGATTGGACTCCACAGGTTTTAAGGGTGCTTTCAGAAATTGAACATTTATTTCAGGAACTTCAAAGAAACTCTGTACATCAACTTTAACATTAAACAACTCTTCAGAGCTTATGGGATTAACAAAAAAGGTTTTCTCCTAAACCAGGGAGGTGTTCTCGAAGGTGTGTTCCCACAGTCCTCCTACACCTTCTGTCTCTAAGTCCATCAGTACCAGTTCTGGTAAAAATGGCACCAGGGTCAATTGTTTTTACTGTGAGCCTCAGTGTTTGTGAAGTCAGCTCCCAGGTATGGAATGTTCCAGGTCCTGAGGGTGAACATCTCCTTGACCCAGGTTGGCTCATCTATTTTTTTGCTTTCTCTCTTATCTCCTTCTCTCTTAGCTCTTTCTTCTCTGATCTTTCTACCCCACTCCTGAGCCTCTTTCTCTCCCCAGTACGAGGGCTTTTGTGGTATCTTTTCCCTCCTCCTGTCAGCCTCTTCCAAGAGGACCATTGGGTTAGGATCCTATTCTCCTTCTCCCCTTCAGTAGTTTCAGCTTCTGCCTCCTCCCTTCTATCACTCCTTTCTTTTGCTACCCCCTTCTTCTCTATACCTGCTCTTTTTCCTCCACCAATCACTGTCCCCTCTTTTCCTGCTTCTTCTGTCTTTCTAATTTCTCCTTCCTTTGGCTTTTCCCCTCCCTTTCTCTTGCAGTTTCATGTATCTCACTTCTTTCTTCTTCTCCTGTTTCTTTCATTTCCTTCAGGGGTCCCTTTTCCCAGGGGATGGACGGCGCTCTGGCAGAGATGTTGTCAGATCCGTCCCCAGGCTCACAATCAGACATTTTAACAAAAAACATAAGCTCTTCTTTTTTAAAAAAAACTGGACGTGGCAAGCAGCATAAAGACTTATCTGCTTTCTCACGTAGGAAAACAATTACAGTGGACCCTCGACTTACGGAATTAATCCGTATTGGAACGGTGGCTGCAGGTCGAAAAGTCTGTAGGTCGAGGCTCCATTGACCTACAATGCACTGAAAACCGATTAATCCGTAACCGGCTGTTTTTGTTCCATTTTGGTTTTTTTCTGGTGTGTAGGTCGATTCTCTGGCTGCAAGTCAAACCTAAATTTTGCGGCCAGAGAAGTCTGTAACTCAAAAAGTCTGTAAGTGGAGCCGTCTGTAAGTCGAGGGTACACTGTAGCATGATGTCTGCCACAATATGTATGTGCATCATCTAAAATAAAAATAAGTACGCTTTTTGCTTCTAAATGATGTGCAATTTTTTTTTTTACAAATGGAATCATGAAAATTTCTTCAACTGTCTAAAAGCCCTTGTTTCTTTTTCTGATACCTTTCTTTACTAAAGTGTTCTTCTCTAGGACTGTACATCAGCTACTGCTTTACACATAAGCAGTTGAGATACTGGTCACCCTTGGAATCACCAAAATAATTCTGTTAGGACCATTTTGCATAGTCTTCTTGAAGAGTTTTTTTTTTTTAAAACAACAACCCCAAAACTCCTGCCTCTGCAGAACTACCATTTCTTGAGGTTGGGTGTCTTGTGCATTCTTATCCAGTGTAAGGACCACTACATACTGCCTGATATTGTGTTTCTGTCTCCATGTCAAGCCAAAGAGCTATCAGGCAGATTAAAAGGACTAACCCTATTATTAGAGAGTATGAAATGATAATCATGGGTAGCAGATCCTGGGAACAGTAGTGACAGCCTACTAGTTTTTCCCCACGGACAGGAGAAGGCTGTGCCATACAGTATAACCTGGGCTCCCTAACTTGTCTCTGTGGAAGACGCTGTCCCATTCTAAGTATAGATGGGCGGTTTAACTGCTGGTTCTCCTCGATTCCTGCTGGAATGGAGAGAAGTGCCATTTTGTTCTGCTCTCTGGCATCAAAACACTGTATAGCAGATTAGCTATACAACAGACCAAGAAATATGAAGCAGCTGACCCTCTAGAGCAGCTACTGCAACTGAGAGATATTTAAGCAACCGTTGCATGGCATTTACATTGTTTTATTCTGCTTGATGTTCCCATAAGGTTCAATATTTTGACTGTGCTGTAAGAAAAATGGATAATATTACATCCGATATTTTAACACTCAAATTTCAAAGCAAAATTATTCAGGTTTCAGTCCTATACACATCTGCTTAGTAATAAGCCCCACTGAACCCAATGAGACTTACTTCTGACTAGATATATATAGAATTCAGTGCAAAGAATTGCACTGCTAGACTCTTTCTGGAGAATCATATAACTGTCATTTTGGAAGGAACCTCATAGGGCAACGTGATCCATAGCTTTTAAAAAAAATCACTGAGAGATGGCCATCCAATCTCTGTTTTAAAAGGGTGAAATGCAGGAGGGTCCATCAGCTTCTGAGGTAGTACATTTCACTGCCAAGCAACTCCTAATATTAGGAAGTTTCCTTAATGTTTAGTCAGAATCTCCTTTCTTGAATCAGTTGGTTGAGATCGTATCCTCTAGAGCAGCCATTTTCAACAGGGGATCCTATGGCCCCTTGTGGGGAGCCTGGTCCATTTGAAGGGGTACACAGATCAGAAATAGTTCTTCACACACTACCCTCTAAGATTTATTAAGTGACTTAATAGAGTCCTGATTCAGCCTATCTTTCTTTCTTGTTGTGTTTATGATTATGGCCAAAAAAAGAGAGAAGGGTTGAGGATGGCTGCTGTAGAACGAGAGGAAAACCCTGGAATTTGCTCATCTTCCATGTAACAACCTAGTATTTCAAAACGGCTATCATATCACCTCTAAATGTTATCTTCTCCAGGCTGAACATACCAAATCTCTTCAAGCTTTCCTCATAAATATTGGTTTGAATATCCTTTATCATGCCTAGGTTTCAGCCAGGAGTGCATTTGCACAGTTAAAATTCATGTGCCAGCTGCACCTGTTCCTTGAGATGTCTGATTTGGCTACAGTGACGCATGCCTTAGTTGCATTCTGCTTGGATTACTATAACACTCTCTATGTGAGGCTGCCTTTGAAGACAGTTTGAAAACTTCAGCTGGTGCAAAATTTAGCAGCTAGACTATTGACTGGAGGCCAGTTATAGGGAGCATATAATGCCCTTCTTGCATCACTGATTACTAGTCCATTTCCAGGCACAATTCAAACTGCTGATCATTACCTATAGAGCCCTATACAGCTTGGGTCCAGGCTATCTGAAGGACCATATCCCTCCACAGGAGCCTTCTTGGCATTTAAGGTCATCCTGTCAGCCCCATTGCCAGTGCAGGCATGGCTGATGGGGACAAAAGAGAAGGTCTTCTCTGTGGCATCTCCCAGGTTATAGAATGCTCTCCCCCAGGAGATCAGCCTGGCTCCCTCCCTTTTATCCTTTTATCCTTCCACTGACAGCTGACAACCCATCTCTTCAGGCAGGCTTTAACCATCATGATTGAATCCCTGGATGCCTTCTTAGAGCTAAGATAGTTTTTAATAGTTTTTAACCGCCCAGAGAAGACATGTTCTAGATGGGCGGTATATAAGTCTAATAAAATAAAATAAATAAGTAAATAAAGTAAATAAATAAAGTAAATAAATAAATAAATAAATAAATAAATAAAATAAATAAGTAAATAATCTTACTTGCTTTTAATTATTCAATTGCATTCTAATTAGCATAGTTTGTTTGCTTTTAATCTTTAACTTACTATGTTTTTAATTCTGTGCCTTATAATATTGTAGCCACTTTGGTTCTCCTTACCAGGAGAAAGGCAACTTTTAAATAAAACAAACAAACAAACACATAAATCTTTGGTCACAATCCTTTGAAACTGGTGACCAGAACTGGAAACGGTACTCAAGGTGAGGTCAGACCAAGGCATAATACAATACTGTTGATTCTCTTGACCTGGATACTATACCACTTTTGATCAAGCCCAAAATGCTAGAAGTGCTCCCACCACTGCCCAACCACATCATTGTGGTCTATTAAGATCCCTAGAATCTTGCTAGTCATATCCCTGCCATCCATCCTGTGTTTGAGCCATTGATGTTTCTTATCAAATGTAAAACTTTACCTTATAACTGTATCAATAATGAATCCCTTCTGAGGTCAGGGCGGTTCTGCTTTGTTCCAGAGTACTGTCTTCCTTTTGTTAAGGAGTTTTGCTTTAATTTCTGGTACTTCAGCTGCTGAAAAGTCAGTTTACTGCTTGTTTTCCTAATTGTCAACTGCATCGTTTGGTAAGAAAAGCTCTAAAGTTTATTCTAGAAGACTTGCATTTTTAGAAAGACTGCACTCTAGACACCTTGCAACACCCCCTTCTTCTCCTGAATGTATTGCTATGAAAATGCTCTGAAAGTTGTGAAAGAGGTTTCTGCTTTCAGCAGCACATCTTTCTCCTTCTGTATTGGTTTTCTTTAAATCAATTGTGAACAGCAATGCAGCTTTACTGTATAGACAGCAAGATCTTATTCTGCTGCTCATTTGTCTGTATTAGGATGTTGACATAGTCTTTTAAGACTGGAAAGGTGAATAAGGTGCAGAAATGCAACCTAATCTTACCCTGACCAGAAGATAGTGCATATATTTTGTTGGCCATTGTCTTCCATCTGCAATTTGCCTTTAGATTTCCATGGGCAAGAGATAGTAATCTCTGCTAGTAGAGACAGCAGCTAATTTATCACCAAGGTCAGATACTTTTTTGTTCTCAAATCACCCCCTCATGGTAATTGTTTACATTAAAGATTTCCAGGAAAAATCACATAGACTGAAAACCCTTTGTTGATTCACACTTTATTGACAATTGAATTAGGTGTAACTTACCTTGTTCTCTTGGCTGCACTGTTCATAAGTAGTCATTGTCTTATCACAGAATCAAGCTTAGTCAAATTTAAATCCACAAGATATAAGTTAGCAGACACATTTGAATCAACAGGATTTAAATTTGTAACAGTTAATCTGATTTCCACTGGTTTCAAGGGGCCTATTCCAAGTATGACTGACTCTTGATACAATACATAGGAAACTTCTGTACTAGGGATGGGGAGCTGTCATGTGTTGAAGCCCCCTGATCCAGTCTATATTGTAGGCTGTACAGATCAGGGCTAACCCATTATCTGCCCTTTTGGAGACCCTTTCACCGGATCTTTGTCCAAGTCTATGATGATATTTATTCACTGCTGTTTTTTTATGATCCCATTCTTGTGAATGGAGAAACACAAACAGGACACCCAGGTCATAGACTGAACGATGCAGATAGAACAGAAGAACTTCCTTTCTGGACGGCAACATTGCAGCACTGGGCACGGTATTTTATTCTAATTTTTCATTTTCTCAGTAGGAGAAAGTCCTCCCCTAGAGACTTCTCATCAGGAAGGGAGTCAGGGAAGGATTTGAAAAGAGCATGCTCCCCTTTGATTCCTTCTTAAAAGGGCAATGTAGGGAGCCTGATCTCCACATAGTTTCTGACCATTCTCTGCATCCCTACCTTTCGCATTCCCTGGATCTGAAATTAGTATTGCTTCATAAGACACTGATTATTTAATAAATTTCATTACAGACAGAAAGGCAAGGAAGTTTAAATTGTAAGGTAACGAGCATGCTCTGCTTTACCTTCCTAAGAGGTTTTTCCCCCCACTCTTAATTGCAATACATGATTGCTGGACTTAACACATGACATCTGTTTATGACCAAAATCCTGTTGCTTAGTGTAGTAAATCACACTAGAGCAGGCCCGTTGAATGGATGGATATCAAGTAAGTCAACCTCTTCATAGGTTCCACTGATTCAAATGGGCCTACTCTAACTGCAACTTACAATGCTAAAATAAGTTGGAATTAAGAGTAGGCCAATGAAACTTACAGAGAAGGCAACTCACAAAATTCCCACTAATTCAGTGGGCCTACTCTATGCTAAGCAACAGAATTTTGGCTAATGTCCCCTGGGCTCTTTTTGTCATTTGATGGTAGACTTTGTGATGCACAAATACTCCTACTCGTTAGAGTCTGCATATATAGTCATGTGAAAAAGAAAGTACACCCTCTTTGAATTCTTTGGTTCTACAAGGTATTGAATCATAAGGTATACTTAGTTTTTCACACATGCCTTCTCCATTTTGGCTTTATTTTTGTAAAATAAAGCATGACACAGTGTAACATGTTATGTGTTGTTGTTCATCTGAAGTTGTATTTACCTAATTTTCAGATTTGCTAAGTACTAGATGATTTTTATTATGTCCTGATACATAAAACCATAGAATTCAAATATGGTGTACTTTTTTACATGACTATATGTTCAAAGTAAGGGCACATGCCTTAGTAGAATACACACAGTCCCCTACATTCCTCAGCATTACTTATATTCTAACTAACACTGGTCAGAGATGTAGTCCAGCAATAACTGAAGAGCCACACAATGTTGATACAGTGAGATCAGAAAGTTACATTAAGCTATGATTTGCTCACAAATATAAATTAAAGCTTAAATATGATAACTCCTCAAAAGTAAGTCATAGATCAATTGGACTTTTTATATTAAGCATCCTTCAGTCTTGAGAGACTATGGTAACATGCTCTGTATGGAGGACTTGAAACAGCATCTAGTGTGGCTGAGTAGGCCAATTCGAGAGTGACAATCCCTTCCACACTGAAGACAAATTCCACTGCAACTCAAATTCCACCAATTCAGTTGGGAAAAACTGAATGCAGGAAGGGTGGATCTTGCTTTCCCACAGAACCACACAGTTTAGAAGATGGTGGGAATGCAATTCTGCACTCTTCAGTTTTCCCAGAAGAGTGCTGGAATTTTTGAGAATGGCAGGGTAGCTACAACAATTAATTACAAAAATCTACAGTGTTCCCCACAGAAGGTACTAAAGATCAAAGCATGAGGAAAAACCAAGGATGGTTACAAATTTGATGACAATGATTTCTGGATTCTATGCAACGTTCTGTGAATAAGACTGTGCAACTGTACAATAACAACTCGTTTGTGAGCACCTTCTCTGCTCCTTTGAGCTTAATATCACAGAATTACAAGTGTCCAAAGATCCTATTTTATTTATTTATTTATTGCATTTATACCCTGCCTATCTAGTTGAATGACCACTCTAGGCAGCTAGAAATTATTTTTATACATTATAACTCCTGGGAGTAGATAAGACTTTTAAAAAGTGACATACCCACTCCCAATCTCTGGAACTTGCAGCACCTTAAATTGACAATAAGTACTGGTCATGTCCCTAATGATCACACATATAAAGACCACATGATGATTTTGAAGTTCAGTGGTTACTGAGAATACAGTATTCTTCGTAACTCCAGTATCTCATTGATTGCTGGCAGATGAAGAAAGCTTCAGAACAAGCCAGGGTATGCTATGGATGTATCTCTCAATTTTCAGATCCTGTGATCACACACATTACTGAAGCACTCAATGACAGTTACTGAAACTTGTTATTGTTGTTAGCCAAGGCTGAAACCTAACCTACCTTGTAGATCTCACAGCTTTTAGTCTTCCTGCATATACAGTAGGTAGTGGAGGTTAACATGAGTTATGTGCGCCCCAGCAAATATGATGGGGATTTTATTCATCCCAAACTATGTGTAATGTATGAAATATAGTAACTTTTGATAAGTAAGCTTTTTAACTGCACACCCAAAGTAATTTTTTTCTCTAATAATTATTGGCATCCCATAGACTGAACTTCAGGGATATATGTAAAATGTTGCCTGTCCCCTCCATGTGCAGATCTATTTGATCGATTAATTTCTTTGGACTACACAGCAAAATCATTTAAAATTTAAGAAGAGCTGGAAAACTACAGTCCTCTGCCCACCTGTTTGATTTTGTTTTGTAGAAATTCACACTACTGCTGTAAACAAAAAAAAAATGATTTTTCAAACTTGTTAAATTACTGCTAACAATTACTTTCATATTTAGCCTTGCAGTCATAGTGGATATTTAGCATAAATATATGTACCTTCATGCACAAATAACATTTATTAAAAAGGGAGAATAAGTTGGTATCCAAACAGCATGTTCAGGGTAAAAGTCTGAGAAAACTCTTGAGACATTGCACTTTTGATGTGAACATATCCATATGCCATATCACACTGCTGTGAAACTTTCCTCTGGTTTCAGAAGCAATTCTGCCTAAAGCATTGGTGGGTTAGCCAGTAGCCATCCATATATTGTTCAATTACATCTATTATCAATCCAGATTATAGGCCATACTGGTTGCAGCTAATGGAACTGGAGTCTAACATTAAAGGCCAGATTTTCAATCCCTAGTTAAACACAAGTTCAGAGCCTTTCTTTGGTACTTGGCCCTCAACTGCAAATCTATTTTATGCTCAACTACTCTCTCTTAATTTGGTAAGACCAACTGAAACAGGTTGACTTATAATAAATAAATTTCATTTTCTTTATAGAATGACTTATGAAACAAAACCACAAAGTTCTGAATTACACCAAGATGAGGAAGATACAAATGTGATTACTACTGATTTCAAGAAAGTTGGCCATCTTGACATTGCAGTTATTTGTTCCATATGTGAAGGAGCAGTACACATTAATAAGCTTTTTCATCATAAAAAGGCCCATCAGGCTCAGGCTGTACTGGATTATCAACGACCATGGACGGAACCAATAGATATAAACAAAATAAGTTTCCAGAGAAAACAACTAATTTTAAGAATGAAAAAGGCTGATAAATTCACTGAACGCGAAAGAGAAAAAATTGGCTGTTCATTTGATCTCCTTAAAGAAACCCTCAAGATTGCTCCATATTTTCACATCAAGAGTGTTGCTCAAAGTTCAGTGCATATTGAAGTGGTAAGTAATCCACTGATCAAAGCCATAGCAATTTGTCAAGACAAAAATGTAGTTTGGCACACAGACTTGGAAGATGTTTTTGTTGTGTTAGACAACTATGGAAACAGAAAAGGGACATGTTTTCTTGGAGTCTTTGATGGAACTAATGGTATTTCCGCTGCTCAGATAACTTCAGCTGAACTTCCCCTCTTATTTCTTGACCAGCTTTCTCTTGGAGATCCTTCTTATGAAGTGAGCGAAGCTGAGAGAAAAGTGCTAGATTCATTTCATACAATCTTTAGGGCAGATTACAAAGTAAGAGAAAAAGATTTCACTTTTAAGAGAGTCAAAGGCAAGATATCTCAGCTAAGAACTCATGAATGGATTCACAGGGCATATGCAAAATCTTTTTGGCAGATGGACAGACTTTTACGACTTGGGAGAAATGAAGTTTCTAGAGTTCGATGGAGCAGCTGTGCAGCTGTCACTTGTTTAGTGGAAAGGATAAACAATGAGAAGGAAAAATGGGATCAAGAGAGAAATAAAATATTTGAAAAACAACATGATGTCATACAACAGGAAGAGGAGGTACCTGAAAAGATAATTGGAGCAAAGGAAAAAAGCAACACAGAACAAGGGTCAGGCAATTTTGAGGAACAGCAAAAAGACAAGCTGTCTGAAAGAACAAATGCACAAAACGAACAGAAATTTATGCAACAGGAAGAGATGCTTGAAGAGATAAGCAACACAGACCAAACAATGGGCAGTGTGGTGGACGAATGCATGGCGGAATCAACTGAAAGAATGAATGAAGAAAAGGAACAGACCAGCATAGAAAAGGACATGGTGGTGAAGGAGTTGTCTGAAGTGATAAGCAAAACAAAGAGAAAAAGCAGCACAGAAAGAACAAGTTGTTTCATAGAACAGCAGAGGGAGAAGCCAACTGAAAGAATGAATGAGCAGGAACAGAACATTGCACAACAGGAGGAACTACTTGAAGGGCTAGGTGGAGTGAAGAGAGAACACAATCGAGAAAGAGGTACAGGTAGTACCACTGTGCTGTGGTTGGAAGAGCCAACTGAAACATTGAATGAGGAAAAGAGAGAGAACCTTACAGAAGTAGAGAAGGAGCTCACTGAGAGGATAGAGCGAGCAAAGGGGAAAACTGACATGGAAGAAGAAACAGGCAGCATTACAGAGCAGCAGACAGAGAGACCAATTGAAAAGATAAACGAGGAAAAGGATCAGAATGCCATTAAGCAGGAGGACCTACCAGGAGATTTAAGCAAGGCAAAGAGAAAAAGCAGCGAAGAACGAGGAATGGTTAGTAGTACTGTGGAGCTGTGGAGGGAAGAGTCAACTGAAAAAGTTAGTGAAAAAATGAACAGAATATCATACATGAGGATGAAGAGCTCTCTGAGAGGATAATCAAAGGAAAGGAAAAAGGCACAACAGAAGAGCAGCAACAGAAGCCTCTTGAAATAATAAATGATGGAAAGGAAGAGCGTATTTCAGAGCTAGGAGGCAATGAACAGAGCACAAGTAACAAAGATGGGATAGAGGAAGAGAGTCTGCTTGAAAACTGTCCCAATGAAAACAGTGTTGGAGTACTGCACATTGCTAATATAGGTACGTATGCAATTCCCGTATTATATTCAAACATCTTATCTATTTTGGCCTTTCAGTTTGAACAGAAGAACAAAAATCTACAACTTATTTCAATACTGCAAGTTTGCAAGATGAAATAATTTTGAGCTACAATAATCCTAGAAATGAAGAGTGGGGATTCAATATTTTATGTGCCATCAAGTTGCCTCCGATTTACGGCAACCTTACTAATGAGTGATCTCCAAAATATACTGTCTTCAACAATCATGCTCTGCTCTTGCAGATTCATCTCTGTGCCTTCCTTTAGGAAGTCAATCCATTTCATTCATATTTGATCTCCCTGCAGTCCTGCTGCCTTCAACCTTCCCCGGCATTATCATCTTTTTCCAGAGACAATAATAATCTTGCCTTCTCATGATGTGCTCATAGAACTGCCTCAGTTTTAACATTTTTGTCCCCAGAGATAGTTCAGGCTTGATTTGATCTAGGACTCACTTCTTTGACTTATTGCAAGTTCAGGGTATCCATAAAGCTCTCCCCCAGCAAGGTATTTCAAATGAATCATTTTCCCTGTCAGCTTTCACATCTATATGTTGGCTGCAAATACAAAACTGTGAATGATCTTGGTCTCGATTTCCAGTGGAACTGTGGGATAGCTCAGTGGCCTAGGAATCTGGCTGAAAAGCCAGAGGTTGAAAGTTTGATTCCTCAGTTCCTCCCTGGAAGAGGCTGGACATGATGATCCATAGTGTCCCTACCGACTCTGCAGTTCTAAGATTAATAATAAGATGCTTCAAAGTTTCAGTCTTCTAATTTTTTGACTGCAGTCTCCGTTTGAATTGATGATTGAACTGAGGTATATAAAATCTGTAACTATTTCAATTCTTTCATCATAAATGTTGAAGATGTGTACCTTTCTGTAGTCATCTTTTTTGTCTTAATGTTCAACTGCAGTCCTGCTTTGGCACTTTCTTCCTTCACTTTCATTAAAAATTGTTTCAAATCACTGTTGCTTTCTGCCAGTAAGACAGTGTCATCTGCACATCTTAAAGTTTCAATTTCTTCCATCAATTTCCATTCCTGCTTCATCTGAATCTAGTCTGGCTTTCAGTATATGTTCTGTGTATAGCTTGAACAAGGGGATAAAATGCATCCTTGTCTGACACCTTTGCCTATAGGAAATCATTATGTTTCTCCATCTTCTGTCCTCACAGTAGTTTCTTGTCTACAATTCAGGTTATACATCAGGATAATCAAGTGTTGAGGCTTGCCCATTTCTTTCATACCGCCCCCCATAGTTTCTCATGATCCACACAATCAAAGGTGTAGTATATAAAGCATGATCTTCTTCTGGAATTCTTTGGTGTACTCCAGAACGTACTAACAATATGATCTTGAGTACGTCTTCCTTTTCAAAATCCAGCTTGGGCATCAGGCATTTCTCATATAAGGTAAAAGTCTTTGTTGCACTATCTTGAGCATCATTTTGCTTGCATGAGAAATTACATTTGCTGCATTCCTTGGCATTTCCTTTCTTAGGGATTGGAATGCACATTGAGTGTTTTCAGTCTTTGGGTCATCGTTTTGTTTTCCATATTTGTTAGCATATTCTTTTTATGATTTTGACAGATTTAGTCTTGTTGGCTTGAAATAGTTTTGTATGTATTCCATCTATCTTCAGTGATTTTTCTTCATAGTGCCTTCAGAGCAACGTTCACTTCACTTTCTAGATCTGCAGGTTCCTCATCAGATTCTTCTTCAAATGAGTCTGCCATCCTTTTATCTCTTCTGTATAGGCCTTCAGTATATTAGTTCCATCTTCTCTTTATTTTCTCCTGGTCAGATAGTGTGCTTCACTGTCATTCATTCAGTATTCCTAATCTAGGCTTACATTTCTCTCTGATTTCTTGGATCTTCTGGAAGACACAACTTGTTCTCCTCTTTTTCTTTGTATTCCTCTATTTCTTTGCATTGGATTCTGTAGTAGTTTTCTTTCTCACTACATGACAGCTGTGGAAAATCTGCATTCAGGGTTCTGACCCTATTTTTAATCATCTTTTACTGTTGCTTCTTGTCTATTCTTTACAATTCCATCATCCATCTAAATTTTTCTCTTCTCTTCAATATAGTAGAAAATATAGTATAAAATAAAACAGAATATTTTAAATAAGGGGATTGTTTTCACTCAAGCACTCGATCAAACAAGGGATAACTCAGTTTCCTTAGCATTTGTAAAGCACTACTGTTTTCTTTGAAAATATTTGCCATTGGTAAGGTTCGCTGTTAGATCAGAAGACAATCTGGTCAGTTCAAATTTCAACAAATCACAGTTCAAACTAACCAGAGTTCCCAGCTCAGTTGCAAGAAACCATACTAAGTTTAAATTCAGGCATTTGCTTCTTGTGTTTCCTTATATACTGGAAGGGAAATAAATAAATTCAAAATGTTATATGTGAAGAGATACTATGAAACAAAGATATAAGAAAGTAGCTTATTGGAGGAGTATGTTTTCACTGGGTTGTTTATTGACAGATACTGTGTTTACGTGTGCACACCCTACATACTATACACACACACACCTATATACTTGAACATGCTATCTTTTAATTTTTAAAATTTGTCATTAAGTATTTTAATAATTTTACATGTAGATCACTTAATTGATTGCACTATATGCTGAAATCTATTAACACAGGATAGGTTAGAGATACTGCAATAAATAACTATAAATACATTCCTTCTTAGTCATTGTTCAGGCTCCAAACTTGTATGGTCTCAACAGTGAAGTCACTGCTAAGGGAATTACGGAACAGAAAGGAGAAAGACAGTAACCAATTATTGCCATTTTCAGCAGCACCCTTTTGCCTTCCACTGTGCCTAGTGCCACCATATGGAAAACATATAACCATGTTTTCCCCAAAATAAGACAGGGTCTTATATTATTTTTTGCTCCAAAAATGTATTAGGGCTTATTTTCAGGGGATGTTGTATTTTTTTCATGTACAGCAATCCATACTTATTCACATCTAGTCATGTCATCTTCTTCTGGTTGCTGTACAATAGTGGAGGGCAGGGTTTCACTTAACTAGGGGTTATTTTTGGGGTAGGGCTTATATTACAAGCATCCTGAAAGATCATACAGTACTAGGGCTTATTTTCAGGTTAGGTCTTATTTTTGGGGAAACAGGGTATAAGGCATGGGGAATGTGGAACATGACTTGCAATACAGTAACAGGAAAAACTGTATTAGCTGTACAGAACATAGATGTTTAGCACCAGCCTGATCTAGAATAAATGAAAGGTAATTGTACAAAGAACTATATAGATGGGCATCATCATGATCATGCATCTTACGTTTTATACATCATAAATAGCAAAACAAAAGTTTCCATGTTTAGTCCTGATTAGTGCAAACCCATTGAATCAGTGGGATTTAAGAAAGTCTTGACTTAAGCTCCGTAAGTTCAGTAAACCAATTCTAGTTGGGACCATAAGATGAACAGAGTCTAATGGTTGAGATGTAAGCATCTAAGAACAAAATGGCTATAAAGAACTGATTTACCATTAATACAGTATTTTTAAAAATATATAGGTAATGTTCATGCAGTTTTATGCAAAGATGGGAAAAGCTACTGGCTTACTAAAGAACACAGCACTTACTGTGGAGAAGAAAAAATACGTATTCTTCAGAATGGTGGATATATCAGCAGTAATGAACCCAAAGGACTGGTAGAAGGACTTATCAAAAATACTCGTGGCCTTGGCCATCATGGACATCCAAAGTTGAAAAAAACTTTTATTCCTGTACCACATACAATCTCTTTTCCAGTTGATGACTCATGCCAGTTTCTTATTTTAGCTACTAATGGACTTTGGGAAGTTCTGGATAAAAATGAAGTAGTACTATTAACATTAATATTGTTTTCTGCTTATTTGGAAAAGTACCAACATGATCAACTAAAGAAAAGCTCCATGCCTGAAGATTCAACATCACCTGCGAGGGATTTGAAAGATGAATTCTATTCATGGTATTCAAATCAAGATTTTTTCCCAGAGGACATAAATCTAAACCAAGATAATGTACGGTTAATGGCCCCAACAAATGACAATACAAAAGAAAAAGAAATTATTCAGTCAGGGTCCTTTAGAAAGAATTCAGAAGAGCAAGAATCAGAAAGTTCTTTAGAACCACCTTTTATGGATCTATCATTTTCAGAAGATACAACAGAAAGTGACGAAAAAACACCATCAGCATCTAGTACTGAAGAAGATCCAAAGGAAGCCCATAAATCTTCAGAAACATCAGAAGATTCTGAAAAAGATTCTTGTACATTTCATGCCCTTGCAGCTAAGTATATTAGTAAGCACCTTGTAAAAGCTGCATTAAAAGCAGGTTCTAGAGATAATATTACTGTTTTGGTAGCACTCTTAAATGGCTGTGATAAGATCCCTATGTATGTTTATCAATGACAGTGTATTCATGGGAAGGAAAAACAAGAACTGCACTTCCACCCATTTTATGATAAGTTGTGCCATAATAAATAAACAAAAATGAGTACGTCGTTAAGGAGACTGATTACAAGGATTTCCTTTTTTATACCACTTTATTCAAACCTGAGCACCTCAATATAAAACTAAACACTGGTGAACTGTCATTTTCCTTGCTAAGCCCAAATTACTGCAAATTTACAATCTGCACATGTAAGTTTCTGCTAGCAGTTCAACATTTAAATAGATTAAATCATCTTCTCTGACACTTGGTAGATTTCATATAATGAAAATAACTAAAGAATTAGTGCAATATACTCGACAGATCAAAATAAAATGGACTTTGGAAAACAAAGTTGCAGAATTCATTACAGACAGACAGTAGTACATATGTTACAGGTACAGGAGCATCATTTATTACTGTTCTAGCCATGAAGGAAGAACTTAATCCCCTCAAAGTTTGGGGGAAGAGAAATGTTAGCTCTTTAGAGCAACTGTACATATTGTATACTTTTAAGCAACTCTTAAATAGTACAGAGTATTAAACAGATGTAGACTACAATGTAGTACCCTATTTACAGTACATTAATATCCCAATTTAAAATCAAGTTGAATGTACATAATTGTTAGTGCACTGACCAATTTTATTCTTAGGGGAAAGATAATTGTTATGGTCAACAATGATTAAAAACAATCAGATACCCAGTTTTTGTTGGACACAGATTTCAACAGCTTTATAAAGAATCTTTGTGAATTTCAGAGTTGAATTCATTGGTTGTGCTGTTTTACAAAAAGAACAAAAATTGAATTAAACTTGATTTTTTTAAAAAAACCTTTAAACTGGATTGAAAAAAAATTACATATAGTGTAACAACTAAGATCAATTGTTCTGTAAGCACAGGATCAGTAAAATTATTAATGCTGCACATATTTTAGTTAAATTATGAAAATGTGGAATGTATATTTAAATGGTAGATACCCACATAAACAATATTTTGCATAAATACTGTGAATAAGCTTATAAGATCTTCAGGTGTGTTATAGTTAGGGTTTTTTCCCCATACCACAAATGGAGAATCTCAATTCTGTTCATTACACTTTTAACAGTAACCAATATTTAAAGCTTGAGAAACTAACTGGTTAACTGCAGATTCATGGAGCAGTTCAGTCTCTACCCTTAATGACATGTAATAGTTTATAAACCTTTCGACTGAAACAAGTCTATTCAGCTTCCTTTCCCCCACCCCCACCCCTTTTGCTGAAACATAACAGCCAGTGATACATGCATGTTATTAAAAATTAGGACAAAATCATTCTGTATTAGAAACGACTATTTCGTAAGTCTCTTCGATTTTGGAAGCTGTATTGGGCCAGGTTAAACACTCCAAATCCCATTGTTATTAACAAGTTAGGAAGCAGAAGAATATTCAAGACAGTTTAAAGCAGCTGAATTCAGATTTAGTTGCTACAACATTGACTCTTAGTTGGTTGTGTTGGTTCAGTAAGATCTACTCCTCTTCCCCTAACAGAGTTGGCCCCTGCATTCTGTGGTTCATTCTTCGGCAACTTTTTAGCTACAAAAAAGAATAAACAAAGACATAAACAAATAATAAAACATTAGCATTCAGTTTCTGTAAAAGGATACCCTGCGCATATTTATGTCTAACAGATCTATGTTAGATATGCTTTTTCCAAATACATTTATACAGAAAATACCCTTTTACACCCATATACACCAATCTCCCCAATTCTTCCTACTAAATTCCAGCTCTTTTAATCCTCAAACCATTATGATTCTACTGTTCTCAAATGATACTTCAGAGGAATGCCTTGCACAAATGGTCTCTGCAGGCAGCTGTCCTACAGGAGTTTCCAAAATGGATTGCTTTGAAAGTTACTAATGAGAAGTGTATAAAATGTTCTTACTGCAACAGATGAGGTATACTGTCTAGAACAATGAAACAGGACTGAAAATAAATTAATTCAAGTAACCTCTAATGAAGCCAATGAGGCAAATTTGGGAAAGTCACGATTTCTCAGCTGAGCTTACTTGAGGATATATTGTATTATTGTTATAGAATAAAAATGATGGTATAAGGTTAGGGAAAAGGGAGGGGTTTTTAGGGAAAGATGATAATTACAGGGTGTGTTAGGAATTTCATCTCTATAAATCATTACTATTTCTTTCCAACTGAGCTTACTTGAACGGTTTGGGGATTAAAAGGATAGGGAAGCCACATAAATGGCCCTCAGCTACCTGGAAATATAAAAATAGGTTACTTACCTGTAACTCTGGTTCTCCGAGTGGTCATCTGTGAATTCACACTATAGGGTTTGATCTGCCCCTGCACAGAGGTTTCCGGAATATTCTAGAGCTTTAGCACATGCTTGCCAGGCCCGCCCCCCTATTATTTAATTAATTTATTTTATTTATTCCATTTATACCCCATCTATCTGGTCATATTGACCACCTAGTACATGTGGTCCGCCCATCCTGGTGATTACCTCAGTTCCTAGAACAGCCCACCACTGCATCAAAGTGAGACAGACATGATGGACAGCAGGGAGGACAGTGGGAAGTGTGAATTCACAGATGACCACTCAAAGAATGAAAGTTACAGGTAAGTAACCTCTTTTTCTTCTTTGTGGTCTCTGTGAATGCACACTAATGGGGGATTAACAAGCCAACTTACAGGAGGAGGGAACGTCGCAGAAGGACAGAAGAGAGAATGGTTCTGCCAAATGCTGCATCTGTCTTAGCCTGAAGGTCTAGGTGGTAGTGGGTGGCAAATGCAGAAGGAGCTGCCCATGTTGCCGTCTTACAGATGTCGGGGAGAGGTACTCCATGAAGGAAAGCTGTAGAAGCAGCAACAGCTCTGATGGAATGAGCCTTTTTGGCAAGCTGGTAGGCCAAAGTTATAGTCCATCGGGAGATGGTTTGAGGGGACACATGGAGACCCTTGCGGGGAGGATGAGGTGTCACAAAAAGTCTTTTTTGGACTTACGGAAGGAAAAGGTCTGGGACACACAAAAGGCAAGAGCTCGTCTGACATCCAGTGTGTGGAAGGATTGTTCAAGGTCAGTAGTCGGAGATGGAAAATAGGTAGGTAGAATAATAGGTTGTTTAAGGTGAAAATCAGACACAACCTTTGGGAGAAAAGAAATATCTAGGTAAAGGGTAACTTTATCTGGGTGAAACTTCATGAATGGAGGCAGCAAGCTCTGAGGCCCTGCGGGCAGAAGTAATAGCTACGAGGGAACGTCTTAAAGGAGAGGAGAGGTTCAGAGGTGGGGGAGGAAGCGTAAGGCGTTGAAGGATCCTATAGAGCGACCATTGTCGCCGTTTGCCTTTTCTTCATTCTTCCGACTTCAGACGGAGAAGGTGGAGTGGCATCTACTACGTCAGAATCTGGCATCGGTAGGTTCAGAGGAGAGTCCTGTGGTGGTACAGAGTCTGAGGTATGAGAATCAGACAAGTGATCAGTTGATGGTGGAGAAGGTTGTACTTGATACAGAGCAGATTTCATGTTGAATTGGTAGAGGACGAGGTGAAGGTTGTTAAGGTTTTTGATGCTTTGCCTTGAGAGGTTGTGTAGTGTCAAGAGGTGGAGGTCCAGCATAGGTAGTAGTTACCTGAACAGATGGATGTACCTGTGATAATGTGGTAGCCTCAGTAGGTGGCGGATGGATTTTAGAAGATGGCTGAGAACATTTTGGTATTGATTGGTGCTGTCCTATTGGAGGCTGGGTGCGATGTCCTCTTTCGAGAGGATTTGCAGATCCTTCGCATGGTGGATGTACGGTATCATCATCAGATGAGGAATAGTGGTGGGACTGGGGAGGATACGGATGAGGGGACACCGAACCAGATTCTTCCAATGGATAATAGTATGCATACCAGGAGCGATGAGGCTCGATGTAGGGACTGATATCAGGATGCCAATATACATACACTCGATATCAATGGCATTTAGCTGGAGGTTAATAATATGTTGGTGGCTCATAGAGTGTGATTTGCTTAGGGTGTTGATATCGAGTCAGCGAATCATGCAACACCAACAACCCTGCAGAAACTGGAGGTTGTGCAATGTCCGCATCGGATTGGCCAGCCTCTGGTGTATAGTGAGTTTTCCTAGACCACTTTCACAGAGGAGATGGGTCAACCAAAGGAGATGGTGACTCTGAATCACACACAGAAGCATAACATCCCATGGATTTGGGGCGCGAATGTGCCGAATGTGATATGACTGTCACATCTACACAGGTGTTGTCCCAGGATGGAGATTGGGCAAGAAGCGGAGGAGGAGACTGACCGGACAGTGATGGTATGAAGTCCTCATCAAAGTTCTCCAGGCAGACAGTTGCTTGATCTTGAAGAGGAACTATTGGAGTTGATTTTCCTGCTGATGTCTGAGTAGACTTCTTAGAGGCTTGAGAGTTCAAAGTAAGTTTTTTGGTCTTCTTAGACTTGGAATGATCGGGTACTGAAGTAGGTTTCGGTATCGGTGTGGACTTAGTTGACAGTTTCGAGGACTTGGATTTAGAGGTGGTCTTAGACCTTGATTTAGAAGAGACAGATCCTTGTGTCAGGGAGGTAGTAGGTACCTCGAGAGATATATCTTTGGCCTGAACAGTTTGAGGGGCTTCTATGGTGTTTTGTGCCAGTAGAAGGGACCGTTCCAAAAAGAAAGGATCTCAGGCATTGTTGTCAAAGTTTAAGAGCCTGTTTTGTAAAGTTTTTGCAAATTAAACACAAAGATGGTAGATGTGATCCCCCCAGGCAAAAAAGGCATGTGTCATGTTCATCTGAGAGGGGAATTATGTTTGGGCACGAAGTGCAGCGTTTAAACGGGGCTACGGGTGCCAGAAAAGGTGTAAGGGAAGGGGAAGGGGAGGCGGTCAGGAGAGGGAGAAACAGCTCAAAAAGTCTCTTACTGTAATCCCTCTGTATTAACTCTTTTTTAGGAAGAATGAAGAAAAGGCAAACGACGAGCTCGGCGTGAGATGAAACCTCAGTGGTGGCAAAAAAGAACTGAGGCAATCACCAGGATGGGCGGATCACGTGTACTAAGGGGGCGTTCCTGGCAAGAGCGTGCTAAAGCTCTAGAATATTCCGGAAAACTCTGCGCAAACACAGATTAAACCCTAAAGTGTGCATTCACAGGGACCACGAAGAAGAACAGAATAATAATGTAATGAGAATGAAATACAAGTATCATGGTGAAAATCTATGTTTTATCTTTGGATTAAAGCCACTCTAATGAAAACAGAGCACTGTCTGGCAGACAGTATTACATCAATTTCTTCATTTCATTCTGATTTGGGCTCTGATAACTGCTCTTGGTTTCTTTCCTTAATTCTAGAATTAGCAAGAGAGATTGCAACAGCTGCTTTCCAGGTACAGAGTACAAAATATAAGAGACAACCAGCACTAAAGACAAATGTTTATGCTTGTCTTTCAATAAAAAGCAAGATAATAAGAAAAAACAGCAGATACCAGCAGCATTTCATTTTATCCTCCCCCCTTATATTATTTAATATCTATATGATGCTTAAGAATGAGGTACCACCGATTTCCCCTCTAATTTTCAACCACAACTGAGTGGAAATCCTGACCCACATGTGCAAAGTTCCAGCTGTGACTGGAACCAAATGAGTGGTAACATGAACTGTGGGTGTGTGGCACCAATACAGTGCTACACAGCCACACACCCATGTAGTTTAGAGGGAACATTGGGTGCCAATATAATAGCATTCAGTTCCATTGCTCCTTGTCACCTAACCCCAAGAGAGCAGTCAATACCTTCGAACATGGTCTAAGTTCAGCAATAGGCTTGATGACGATGAAACAAGCTCAAACAAAATCCAGACAAGAGGTGCTGCTGTTTGGTGGGAACTCTGGCTCCAGTATTCCCAAGTGACAAGGAGTGCCTTTGTACAACTCCATTTATTAAATCCACTGTGACCATTCCTGATTCTTCACTTGGCAAGTTACCCATGCCTTAAGTTACATCATATGTTTACTACTAGAATGTGCTCTAGAGGGTTGAGTATAAAGGAAGAGGGTCCAGCATCTTCAATTGGTACAATATGTGGCAGTAGATCTGCAAAGTGGTATACGGATTCTAAATACTGTAGTAAGATCTCAACACTGGTTGCAACTGCTTCTCAGGCATAACGTCTGGTGTTGGTTTCAACCTTTAAGCCCTAAACAGCTTGGGCCTGGCTATCTAAGTGGTCATTTATGTGATTATGGACATTTCCAGATGTTAAGATCTTCAGAAGTGGCCCTCTCGGGGATATTAACTGGTGCATAAGCCTGCTTGTCAGAAATTCTTCTCTTGTATGGCATCACAATTTGGGATGAATTCCCCTCAGAGTTACAATAAGCTTCCATTCTCACTACTTTCAGAAAAGATATGAAGATACACATTTTTTAATCAGCATGCAATATTGTGTATTTTATGATGATTTAGAATGTTTGTGTGCTAAATTGATTTTAATAGTTTTTACAGTCATATTTGGTTTGATTTGATTTTAATAATGGAAACAACAACAACAATTCAAAGAAAGCATTTAACTGCAAGGCTTTGTATCAATTAAGACCTGCCTACCTGAAGTGAAAATGGGGACAAAATAAAATGGGAAGCACAACTACTCTAAGCATCATAAAGTCCAGATCCAAACCTATGTGTGGCATTTTATATATGCAACAGGCATTTCCACCATAATTTAATCAGTATTTTCTTGAATTGCTCTCTCTGCTTCAAAGTTGGATTCCATCTCTCATTAGCTCCAGTATGAGCCCAAACAGATGAGAAAGCCAGACTCCAACAACACTTGAAGATTCCAAGGCTGTCCATGCCTGCATTAGACTGAAAATGTAGTCCTTCTCAACTAGAATCAAGAGCTGGAGTGGAAACAAATAGTTAGGCTGCTTTAAGTTCTTCTTTTATCCCAACATTTTATAATGAGTTGATCAGTTTGTACATGACAGAAAGTTGCTCAACACACTTGATTCTCTTTTCTTCTAAAATAAAAGTCATGTTTTAGCACAGAAAATCAAGACAAGAAAAAGCTTATTGGACAAGCACAAACCTTCCCCTCCCTTACCACTGTATCCATATAATTTTGGTATCATGCCTTTGAATGAGCAGCATACAAACCTACTTTTAAAATGTATTTTCTGCTAAGGGCTTACTTACCGATTGCCATGAATATTTCATTTACATTCATTGATGTTTTAGCTGATGTCTCCATAAACAACAAACTGTTGTCATCCGCATAAGACTGTGCTTCCTGTAAGTTAAACAAACCAATTTATTTTTCCTCACGCAGTTTTGTCTTATGCAGTACTTTATTACTGCCAACTGAAGATCTAAACCGTTGTTTGAAAGGATTAATTCTGACAATTACACCTTATTAAGATCTCCCTCCACTCTTAAAAAGCCAACATCCCTTCAGCATTTAAGTGTGTCTTGTGCACACCTGCATGAACATAAAATATATAAACCACTAGTCTGCAGATGTTACCAACGGATTCCCTTGGAGGAAAGAGTTTGCCCATGTGGAACCAATGCAGCTGAAGATCTAACCCACTATTTATTTGACTGCCCAACCTATAAAGATCAGAGAGTAGCTTTGTTCCAAGAGTTAGGTCTCACATTTGATAGATCTGATGCATATTTGATAATTTTTCTATTGGGGGATAAGGTGCCATACATTTCTGAAAAGGCAGCCAGCTTTGCTTTTAGAGCTATGGTTTTAAGAAGAAAGTTCTATAGTTATAATGATCATGTTTAACTGAAGATTGAACTGTTAAACATGATAATGTTGTTCTTAGACGATTTCTATACTTTATTTGATATTTTATCCTATTCAAACTTCTTCTGTAATGGCTACAGCTATACACAAATAAACTTGCTTACTTACTAGTCTGAAGAGTAATAGAGAGGACTACCAGAAAAGAAAGGTAGGGGAAACTATAGGAATTGAAGATGGGAATATAAATGCTATTTAAAAAAACTGAGGCAGACAGGAAAATTTATTTCAGGATCCAGGAAAACAAAAATTCTTTATCTTGGGAACAGTAAGCATAGACCATTACATGAAAGATCAATGTCAGAAATCTTAAATAGTCATAGAAAATAATATTTGTATTACTCTACAGAAAGATGTACTGTACTTGCATGTGCCCATGCATGACTATACCTTATTAGAAAAGACATAAGAGTGGCTTTAGAATACAGTGGTACCCTGCTTGACGATTACCTCGTTAGACGAGGAAATCGCTTAATGATGTGTTTTTTGTGATTGCTTTTGTGATCGCAAAACGATGTTTAGATAGGGAAAATAAGCTTTACGATGATCAGTAACCTGCTTTGGGAACCAATTTTTTGCTTTAGGATGATCAGAAAACAGCTGATCGTCAGGTTTCAAAATGGCCGCCCACTGTTTAAAATGGCTCCCCGATGTGTTTAGGAAGGCTTTTTCGCAAGAGGCACCGGAAAATGGTCGCCCTATGGAGGATCTTCGCTGGATGCTGACGTATTTCGCCCATTGGAATGCATTGAACCGGTTTTCAATGCATTTCAATGGGCTTTTCCATTTCGCTTGACGAGGATTTCGTTCTACAGCGATTTTGCTGGAACAGATTATCCTCATCAAGCGAGGCACCACTGTATTCAAGCATATTTACTCTCTACATGTTTCATTCAGAGCAACTCTAGCTTCAAGTCTCACAATACAAACCCACTTTGTGCACTTTGCAGTGATAGATGCACTGAAATACATTAAGAGAAAACTCCTTAAGCTGAATAATATGCGGTCACCTATAGTTATTTTCAGTTCCAAAGACAATTATGCAGCCACTTGCTCACAGAGGTTCAGAAATAAAAATGAATTCCAGAAATAATAGTCACTGAAGAAGTACATAAAAATGTTCTCTGCATAAACATCTGACAGCACTTAAGGGGTTTAATTTTAGAATATAAAGTACAAGGAACACAAAATGATCACCAGAGACGGCCTGCCATTTACTAATATTAAAATTATTTAAAACTTATTTTCAATGTCCTCCACTTTTCTGCTTAGTTTCAGGGAAGCAACACTAAAATAATGATCCAGATTAGGATGGGTGATAAGGCTTTAATTCAGTCTTACTTTCAATCAGTGATTGGCAGATACTGCAGAAAATGCTTGCATCCAATGTGTTGCTCAACAAAGAGGATGAATTGGTCATTCTACATGCAACATACAGATGGTTTGGCAGAATAAACCCTTAAAATGGCTTGTAGCCCAACTACTTCCATTCACTGATCATGTTTTTTGTAGGGTATGTAAAAGCAGTAGGCACAGTAGAACTCATAAAATATCAGTTTTTGACAAGACTACTATAAAAATAACACGACTAAATGAATTTTACATTACTGAATAATATTTCAACAAACTGAGAAAAACTTACCTGAAAATCTACAGCTCTTTTGTTAGCTAGATCAGCTTTATTTCCTGCTAAAGCTATTACAATGTTAGGACTTGCTTGCCTCTGGAGTTCTTTTACCCAGTTTTTTGCTCTTGCAAAGGATTCCTGTCAATCATTCAGAGAAAATAGAGCTCATTTATTTCTTTCCAGTGTCACTGACTTAAATACCTTAACGAGACTTTATAAAGAGCACGGCTTGGCACCTACTGGCAGCATTTAATGCTGTAAATGTGTTCACAGAAGCTGTTTTCATGGGTTCAAATGGGAAAAGGACAATCCCCTTCCTGCAGTCCCCCTCCCTTCCACACATAGCCGCTTTGCTGTCCCACACCCCAAACAACTGTTCTAGAAGGCTGAGACATTTTACACAGCAGATTTGTGCCACTGGAAAGGAACATATGGGGAGGGAGAACTGAAAATTCTCATCTTGTTGCAAGCATCAAGATGGATTTAAGCCTCTGTCAAAATGGCTTCCACCTTCATCCTACTTCTCAACTTCCCATATTTACAAAATATTAAAGTTTAAGTTTATTTATCTGGAACAAGACCCTCTTCATAGCAGTGGAAGTTTAGGATTGCAGATGAATATTTAGAGCCAAGTCTTATCATAAAGTGCTGTATGTCTTCTCAAAAAACACAGGTATAAAATATTGTGACTAGGATGCTAACTGGAACTTTTACTTGGGCACACATGATCCTAACCATTTACCCAGAATTGCTCCCTGTATCCCTTAAGCATCTTCACTCTTTCCCTCTAAATTTCTAAAGTTTAGTAAATGTGGCCTTATTTAGATACGCCTTAGGTTTCAATTAATTTCAACCTTATGACTGGCCGACTTTATCTAATCCTTCTGTTAATTATGAATAGCATTTTATTGCCAAAACTCACAATCGAAGCGCAATTTTATCAGTTCACTCCCAATCCACTCCAGCAAACTTCCAGTTTCCAACTGACCTCATACAGCACAAGGATAGGCAGCAATGAGATGTGTATTGGAGCTGGTGGGAGACACTTGTTTGATTATCCTTCATGTTTAAGCAAAAACTAGCCTATGTTTTTCCTGTCACAGAGCTTGCTATTATATATCTCAGTGGTACAGGTATCTGGCTGCGGAACCATAGGATGGGAGTCTGATTCCCCAGTGTGCCTCCTTTGCAGGGACTCAATGATCCATAGGGTCTATTCCAGGTCTGTAATTCTAAAATGATGATGTTCTTAGTTGTATTTCTCTTAACAGAGGTATATACTGTTTTGATAATGTAGGAGGACAAAAATATCACAATGAGGCAGACTGAGTGTTTGCTCAAAATAATAGTAGTGGGTTGGATCAATAGTTTGCTGCAACCAATGGATGTACGTTTGAATTCTGCTCAAGATGCTTCAGGAAGTGAAAAGGGAACAAAGCACTTTTTACCAATTGTTCTGCTGAACAGCTCCCTCAAATTTGATCTTCAGAAGGCATGAGGATCACAGAGGAGAACTGGCTAAAGTACATTCTTGTGCCATCAGAAATGCTCTGCTGGATTAGAGGCCTTCCGTGGACAATAAAACATTTCTATCTAATCCATAAACTGTCCACCATATATTGTAGATAAACCTGCCAAATCATCAGGGACTTCAATATGAATGGCTCTATCCATGTCATTCAGACTGTTACAACCAATGTACATTGTTTATGAAACAAAACATTTTAAAGATAGGTTGCTGTAGGACTAACTGCAATCTTCAAAAATAGCACTTGTAATGAGAGCAGCCAGCCTGTGCAGTCATGGGCAAGTTGCACAGTCCCATGCTGCCCCCAGAAAAAAGGAATGGTAAACCACTTCTGTGTATTCTCTACCTAGAAAACCCTGAAAAGATCACCATAAGTCAGAATTGACTTGACAGCACAAAATTATTACTATTAAATGAGAGCATTTAGCTCTCTTATTATAAAAACTCCCTGATTTAGAAGAAAATCAATACTTTATTCATACACTAGAACTAAAAATGAAGACTTAATATGCCGTAACCCAGAAATTTATTATGAACTCTGCAGGACATACTCAAGACCCATGATGTAGCTCTTCTGTTCTATGCAGAAAGAAAAACAGATATCTCTTTGCAAATAAAGAAACAGGAAGAGTTTAACTGTTAAGCATTTTTGATTTTTCAGTTTTCTGATAAGCTAGCAATTGCATAAAATGCATTATTCATAAGGCCATCCCCCTGCCAATAGATGGACCTCAGATGTCCTCCATAGCATACTTACCACTGCTGAAAGTTATCAGCACACTAAAGACAGTCCATTTTACTTTCAAGTACCACATGCAACAGTTCTTCCAAATACCTGACTGACAAGTATAGCAATCTCACTATATTACAGTGGGGTCTCTACTTAAGAACGTCCCTACTTAAGAACAATCCAACTTAAGAACAGCTCCATTTGCTAAATTTTGCTTCTACTTGAGAACAGAAATCCAAGATAAGAACAGGAAAAAAAACCTTTCCTGCTCTTTTTTTAACCTTAGGTCATCTTAGGTTAAAAAAAAAATTCTCCCCCTAGTGGTAGAGTACGTATTAACCAGCTTTGCATTAGTTCCTATGGGAACTAATGCTTCAATGTACGAACACACCTCTACATAACAAAAAAAAAAACCAAAAAACAAAACAGCCAGAACGGATTAATTGGTTTTCAGTCCATTCCTATGGGAAATTTTGCTTCAACTTAAGAACGTTTCAACTTAAGAACACCATTCCAAAACGGATTAAGTTCTGAAGTGGAGGTTCCACTGTAGTTTCTATGGACGGAAAAAAGCAGATACGGATTAAATGGTTTTCAATGCATTCCTATGGGAAATGCAGATTCAACATAAGAACTTTTCAACTTGAGAACCACCTTCCAATACGGATTAAGTTCTTAAGTAGAGACCCCACTGTACCTGACTAATCTGCAAAAGTGCAACATCATATTCACAAGGAGAATTGAGTAAAGGAGAGTGCAGAGGAGAAAGAACTATCATTCATTTTATGACACATTGGTAAAATCTAGTAGCAAGTCACAACTAGAGTGGGTTGGCTGAGACAGTGGGAATCTGGTAAGTCAGCTCTGCTGTAAGTTCCACTGATACAATGGGCCTATTCTAATTGCAACTTACTACTGTATTTCAGCCATTAAGTTCCCTGAATGGTATGCAAGTCCATTTCTTTGAGCAGCCAACATGAAACCAGACAACAGACAAAAATACTCCCAACATTAGAGGAAAAATAAGCAATGTACCAGATTGAGGAAAAATAAGCAATGTACCAGCCACCTAAGACATTACTTACCTCATTGGTAATATCATATACAACAATAGCTGCCTGTGCCCCTCTGTAATACATTGGCGCCAAACTGTGGTATCGTTCTTGACCAGCTGTATCCCAAATTTCAAATTTTACTGTTGTGTCATCAAGACATACAGTCTGTGTTAGAAAAGCAGCTAAAGAAAAAAAAAGAAAAACAGTAACAATGAGAACCATGATTCTGTAGATGTTTTGTCACCTTTAGGATATTTTTCTTTTTAGCCAAGATATAAAAGCATAAATAACTATTTGAAGTTTTCTATTACCCACTGTAGATACAGAGTTGGATTCAAAAGACCCATTGGAATACATTGGATTTTAAGTTAGCTATCTTAAATTCCACAGATTTCAATGGATCTGCTCTAATTATGACTTCATTTACATCAGTCCAGTAGATTATAGTTAAAATTTTATACTGCTGAAACAGAGAAACTGTTGGAAGGAGAGTGAAACATTTAAGATGAGAATATTTCAATCCAATATTTTTTTAAAAATGGATAAGCACACAAAAGCTATCTTGATTATAGCAAAGCATCAGTTAAGCTATTTCATTTAATCCAGCCTTCACAAAAAAAAAACTGGTACTATTAAGATATGTTCCAGTACAATCACTGTCATTCTTAACCAGTATTAGTCATTGGTCATGCTGGCCAGCAATGATGAGTTTTATTCCAATATTTCTGGTGAGCACTGGGTTTGAGAAGGACAAGTTAGGCATATGCTTGTTTTTGCTCCAAAGGAAAACTTGTTTTTATTCCAATTTCTAACCATACTTCATATGAGTTATAATGTCCTGGTTTCTAAAATCAATTCCAAACATAGTATAGCTCCAAGTTCTAAATTATATTGAGCACTGCCTGGGGGCTATACTGAAATGGATGCAAGAGAATAGACCGAGGCTGAACCCGGACAAGACGGAGGTCTTGAGTGTGGGCACCCCTCCTATCAGTGGTTTGGGAAGCTCCCTCTCTTTTGGGGGGGCGACTCTCACCACAAAGAGTGTGGTATGCAGCTTGGGGGTCCATCTTGACCCAGCGCTTACCAGGGAATCCCAGGTAGCGTCTGTGGTCCGTACCGCCCATCTACATCTTCGGCAGATTGCCCAGCTGTGCTATCTTGATGGTGGGGCACTCACCACTCTGGTTCATAGTCTCGAGATTAGACTACTGTAATGTGCTCTGCGTGGGGCTACCCTTGAGATTGATGCAGAAACTACAGATTGTCCAGAACATGGCTGCCAGACTATTAAATGGGGTGAAAAAAATATCATCACAGTTCCCCCACTAGTGGTGAAGGCTTCTGGGACTTTTAAGTCCAAGAATATATGAGGACTCAAGGTTGGGAACCACTGATTAACACACTTTCTAAAGTTTACTATCAATTAGTCATAGGTATAGATAGTGTTGAAGAAAGCAAATTTCTTGTAATTTTAGTGCAATATGCTACCAGGAAAGAACAGACACATAAAACGTGACAGATTCAGGGTGAGCTCCAAGAGGTCTTTGTGGCAGGGTTTATATGCCTTAGGAAGCACGAGACAGACACAATGACCATGTAAATCAGAGGTGGGTGAAGTGCAGCCTGCAACTCTCAAAATTCATCACCACCCGCTATACTGCCTGGGACAGACAGAAGTTGTAATCCAAAATCTGGAGGGATCTTAATAGCTCATCCTAGTATTAAATTTGTCTTATAGCAGTGAGATCTAGAGAAAAGCACATGTGCTTCAAAATCACTTAAAAGTACTGTACAGTGCATTAATAGTAATACTTGTTTGTAGTAGTAGTTTGTGATCAGATGTTATTGTTAAAGGTGCTGTATTTATCAATTCAAGTTATCTTTTTGGAAACAGAAAAATACAAGGGAAGTCAGAAGACTTGCAATTCAGTAAGAGTTACCATCTTGTAGTACATTGTTGTACATTTTTATCACGGGGACAGAAAAATCTAGAATCACTATCTAATGATTATAATTGACCTGCATAAAAGGAACAACCCAGGCTTCAAATGTTTTATCTTTCTCTTTATTTTATCTGACTGATTTTATATTTATCTTTCGAATAAAAATGTAGACTTTTATCCCATTTATTATTGCTTTGGGATGGGAGAATGTGAGGCCCTTTAGGTGCTGCTGGACTACAATTCCCTCCTCATTAGCTGCACTGGGTAAGGCTTAGTTGTGCTGCAGTCCAAAAACATTTTGGAAGTCACAGTCTGCCCACCTGAGTTACAGTAGAAAGCAACATGTTTTTAGGCTGGCAAATGATGTCTAACCTGCCTTGCACATTTTGATTGTATCTTTGTTGCTTTTATGGGTTTCTATTCATTTACATGGTTTTAATGGTTTTATACTGGTGCTGACTACATGATGTTATTTTTTTCAGTCAATTGTGGCTTTATTTTGTTTGTTTCTTTTTAAAAGTCTGTAAATCATATTGAGTGCTATCTCTTAGTGTAAATGAAGCATACAGTTATAATAATAAATATCACATGACACATCAACCTTTCTGTATACAGAAATTAACAATTTATGCAACATCTGTAGCTGCTATCACAAATATACATTTGATCACTACGTAAAGATATTGTTAAGCATCTACTTTAAGAAAGCAGATATTAACTATATTATTCTTTGATCACATAATTCTTATAACAGAAAAACACATGTCAGAGTACACTAACACTAACTCATTTTGGAACCAGATGGTGTACAGGTCAGGGGTGAAGTCGAGAGAAGCAGAGACCCACCCAGCAGGGCTGAAAATTAGAGGGTACGTTGATTGGCTGCAATGTTTTCTCTAAGCTGCGTGTGTGTGCCCAGAGCTCCATTGGGGTTGCAGATCGATAGTCAGCTTGTTTACTTCCCATTTTGAATGAAGCCCCATCCATTCCTGCACACACGAGCGAAGCTCCTGTGCAGCAGGATGAAACTTAGAGGACACATTGACTGGATGATTATGATTTGCATTACTGATAAAAATCTAAAGTGTAATACACATACAGCTTCTACTCACCGCCAATTGTACTTTCTTGAAACTCATGAAATTGGCCTTTTACAAAACGAAGTACAAGACTTGACTTTCCAACTGCAGATTCTCCTAGAAGAACTAACTTGAACTGACATATTTTATTTCCAGCATTGGGTCCATTGGGTCTAGTTGCTCCTCGGTTGGCCATGTCCAAGACAGAGAGGAGTCCCTTGTTTCAGATTCTTAAAAAGAAGATTCCAGGATGTAAACCCCTATGTGCACTCACCTCAAGGCAATCTGTTTCAGAAAAAAAGTTTTTAAATATTAGAGACAAAATCTCAAGCACAAATATATTGTGTATTAAATATCATAATGACCTCCTAAAGGATCTAGGAATATAAGGAACTAAACCTTAATATTCATAATGTGCAACAAGAAATCTTTGGGCATAATTCAAAGAAAAAGCATGGAAGCAATAAAAAGGACTTGCCTTCTTTAACACAGCAGACTCACATCATAACTTTTAACTTATGGATAATGGGAGCACACAAACAAAGTTGGGGAAAGGTTCACAGAGTAGGCAAGAGCAAGACCCAAGGCAAATCCTGCTAATTCGTCCATGAGATACATCCAGAGCTACACTGGAATTCTGTGTTTTCAAGCATTTTCCCAAAGAATGAACACTAGAGAGTCTAAGAAAGCCACGCGTATTTGATTTATATACCACCTGATTAGTGCAAGCACATTTTACAGCAGATGCTACATGCCATACATTAAAGCTGAAAAAGAGGTATGTATGCATTTTAAATATGTCCTGGCTGTGTAAACAGGATAAACAATAGGTACTTTTTCTTACTTCAAACTTAGGGACATAGATCATTGTGAAAAAGACTGAAGCATCTTTTCCAAGACAGAAAGCTCATTGCTAACTCAATATACTCTTTTAAGACAGTGCATTCTTTAACTCCAAATGGAATCAGTTTTTTAGAGACATTAATTCAGACCACCTATGTCTGTATGGACAATAAATATTTATCTGGAAAGAAAGGAAATTTCCAAGCTCTCTTTAACAATTAACAGTAGCACATATGCTAAAGTGCTCCTAGTAATCAATGCATATCTACATATCTGCACCACACTAGGAACAGAACTCAGTACGAAGATAACGGACTGGGTTGATATGGATAGGGTCTGGTTTTGTTTTTTTATTTAACATTGTGAAAGAGAGATAGAGAAAAAAGAGAAAGTGGAGAATGAGCCGTCCCCTCAACAAAAGACACCCATGTGAGATGAAGTATAGAGAGTGGGAGAGACATTAGAAAACAAAGGCGTGAACATAGAGGAAGAGGAAGAGAGGGAACTGAAGGAAAGAGGAAAAAATTGAGATTTGCTTGGTAGAGGAGAAAGAGAGAGAAGGAGAGGAGGAGTTAATTTTACTGGTATGGGAGGAAGATAAAAGATCAGAGTGGAAGGAGACAATTTAGAATACCGGGAACGTCAAAGAGAGAGGAAGATGGAGAAAGAGAGAGGGAGAAAGAAGCTGAATATGATAGAATGAGAGCACTATTGGAAGATTTTCTCAGTCTGAAGACAGGGTTCTTGCCTAATCCTGACCTCTCCAAAGGAAAGGAGACAATAGTGGTATATCCGCGAGGACAAGGTTGCTGGAAGAAGGTGGTCCATCCGGACTCCTCGTTCAACAGCCCACCACTGGAGGGCGACTGGGCCAGACATCCCTGTTATGGAACCATAAGTGAGGAGTACACTCATGAGGAAGCCCACCAATCACAAACAGTTTGGACCAGCCCCTTTATAAATCCTGTCAGTTCAAAGACAGAATTGTTGTCCTCTCAGTAAGGACAGTTGCCCAATATTAGTTTATTTGAAACAGTTGAAGTGATTGTCGATTCTCCAAATGTTAAGATCAATAACTCTGTTAATGTTCAAAAAGAGACTCCCTTGTTATTTCCGACCAAAAGAGAGGAAGTGCTCCAGATATATGATGAACCCAATCATAAACCAACTGAAGCCAACAGACTATGTACATCAAATAAATAATCAAGTATCTACAAGAGCTTTTCCAAGCCTTGCTTAGGACCAGTAGTTTTTAGGAATGCATAGGGAGAATAAGAATGGCCTACTTTCCTACTGACCTTCAAGTGTACTATTGAAGCAGGGTTACTTACTGTGCACTACTATCTCCCTGGTCTCTAAGCAAAAGGCTTCAACAAAGGAGATTTGTATTGGAACTTCTACCACAACTCTGCTTTATGGTCTGAACAATCTGGCTATGGTAATCCCTGAGCCTGTGTACTCTCACTAAAGGCCCTGTTGGTGGAGAGGCACATTTGGCGAAGACATCTGGCAAACAGAGGAGTGAGCAAGCATTTCTCTCTTCTTAGAACATCCTTTCCACCCCCCTGCAGGTCTCCAGCTATTCATATAGTAATTGCTATAAAGCAGTGTAATATATTGAGGAATAAGTTCCATTAAATTCAGTTCAATTTATTACCAGGTAATAAACAGGCAACTGCAGTCTAACACATCTGCTATTACTTGCCCAACATCCCACTGCACGGTTGGGGGACCCATGGTTCCCCAGGTATCACTGAAGTACTGTTCCCATAACTCAACAATATCTGGAGGCACAAGTTCTCCAGCCTTATCCTAATGCTTCAAAATGTTACATGTAATAAAAATTGGTTAAATTAGGAAATGTTAGTTCAAAGTTTAGTTACCTTAATGTAGTATTTTAATATAATTGGCTGAAATTCTGTTGCACAGTTATGCAATAACTTACAGTAATTTTCTTTCAAAAGTTAAAGCATTTGCACAGTAGGATTTTGTTCACCATTTCTGTGTTATCCCTCCCAACAACAGTACTTTCAAACAATTTCTGGGCAAGTTTCAAGCAGATACACATTCAAAATGCTTCCATCAACATGTTTGAAGGTGGATTGGGATAGAGAGTCACAAATTATTTCTTCCATCGAAAGCATTTCATAGAATATTATCCTAATATTTGACAGCAATTCTGAAAAAAAGTTGTGAGCTGCCTTTGTTGGGGACAGAAAGAAACAGATAACTGAATAAAGTCATTTATTATATAGCTCTTTACTTGTTTACAGATTCTAGCTAAGTAGTTTACAGATTGATCTTTCAGAAAATGCAAGTAAAGCTAAATGGTATTAATCTACACAGTAACATGCAAACAAGAAATCAGACTCTAACAATATTAATGCAAGTATAACTTCATCCAAAATGGGCCCTAAATTAATCAGTGTAGAATGAAAACTAATCTGAGATGTCATAGCTGCAAAGTAATCTCCCTATATTCCAATATAAACCAGAAATGCCATCTAGAGCAGGAGTCCCCAAACCCCAGTCCGCAGACCAGTCCTGGTCCACAGCCTTGAAAACTGGGCTGCCGGGACAGATGAGGAGGTGAGTGCTGAGTGAAGGTCTGCTTCCTGTCAGCGCACTCCCATTAGGTTCAAACACAAACTTTGCAGGCAGGTGATGGCATGTTCATTGCCCTCAAGCTCTTCTCCTCCCCTAAGGACATGAGACTCCTGCAGTACGCAGAGGGGATATCCCTTGATATGCCAGGGCAAATCGTGGTGCTCCAGTCGGTGGGGGTGGGAGCCAGTCACACATGTACAGACACCTTCCCTATCTTCATGAGCAGAAATCGGGGAGGAGACATAAACTTCCCAAGGGCTCTAAGGAAAAATAAATGCTTTTGATTTGGAAGCCTCCTCCGTTGAAGGCATGGAAACAAAAAAAGGGAATACCCATTTTTCGGGGGGACGACAAAACAAATGCATTTGTCCAGAAGCAGCAATAAGATCCAGCCCCATGAACTTAGAGGGATGACATTAAAAGAAATGGTCAGGGCTAGGCCCTGTCTCTGAAGGGGGAGAAACTCTCTGAGGCATTCACACACACTCGGTTGCATTACACTTTGCTGAATGTGACAAATACACTGACTAACAGGAAAAGTTTTCTCTCAGCAAGTTCCCCACAACCTTGTGGCCTCGTGGGGACTGAGGGACCCCACAGGAGAGGACCAATGCCCTTTGGAATAAAAAAGGTGGTATTTAATTTAAAATATTATAGCAGCTTCATGGGGGAGGGGAGAAGGGGAGCACGGAGGAAAGCGAACATGACAAAGCTGGAGCACTAGCCAAATGAGACCCAAACACAGGAGCACAGGCGGACCCTTTCTCGTTTTCTCCTGGAGTGGCCAAAACAGCAGCAGCAGCAGCTTCTTCCTTCCCTTCCACGTGTCCATCCTTCCTCACTAGGCTGGCCCGCACACAACTGCCGCGCTTCCCCATCCATGCGCTCCCTCTGAGAACACACAGAAGCACTTTTTCCCCTGCTGCAATTGCAAAAGCTGGTGTGCACAGGACACTGCTGAGCCCCAGTGTGTGGCAGGCTTGCCAGTAGAGACCAGCTTGAGCTGGTATAAAAAAAACTACACTAGAATAGGCGAAGTGAGGAGATGGGTGCCGTTGGAAGAGGGAAAGGAAGCAAAACAAACAAACAAAAAACAGGCAGGCAGAGAAAGATAAAAAAGAAAGAAGAGGAGGACATATGGGTCTGTCAGTGGCTAGTTCGGGCAAGTGAGCCTCTGAGAACCCAGGCGCCCAAGCAGCACCTCCTTGGGCAAGGGGCAGCCTTGGCACAGGCAGCGAGAGCCTAGTGTTGGGTGAGGGGCTGCTGGTTGCACCTTCTTCCCCCTGCTGAAAGGAGAGGAGAGTCTGCTTTAGCCACAGGCTCCACTCTCTCCCCATGGGGTCAGGGAATACAAGTCTGAGGCAGCTGTTTCTCCCCTCGGTGCCTCATGGAGCCGGGTAGGGGTGAGAGCATTGAGGCTTGGATGCATCCACCTCAGCATGTTACTGGCCTGGTCATAGACCGAAGCTGCACTTCTCTGCGGCTTTGGGGAGGAGGGTGTCTTTCCCTTACACATCTGTCTCTCCCCCCCCCCAAGTTGCAGCAGCAACATCTTCCACTGACCTGGTAAGTGACTTTTCTTCTGGACGCTGAAGTTTGGTTGTCTTGCTGCCTTTTAAAAAGAAAAACGTGATTTGTTCTCCCCCCACAGACCATCAATCTTTTTTTTTTCCAGAGGAAGATGTGGCCAGTTTGAAGAAACCTGCTAAAGTGTGCTTTTTACAAGTGCACAGAGTGATGGAGAAACGGTGTGTTTCCTTTTAGTCATTCTACATCACAGAGACCTGGATGGGGGTCCCTCACCCCTCAGCCATGGGAACCTGTTGTTTTCTCCTTCAGAAGAAAATGTTTCCCCTTTACCCATGCCCCCCTCATTTTTATTCAACTTTGCTTAAGGCCTTTTTGTTTTGGGGTGTTTGGTGGCTTTGGGGTTTTTCTGGCAACACCTTGAGACCTGCACATCTGCATTGCAATAGCCTCAAGGTGCTTTCAACTGGATTGAGGATAGCTGCATGGTGCAATGTGGCCACCAAAAGTCTCTTGTGCTTCCTGTAGGACTGCTAATTCTTTTTTAAAAACATTTTATTAGTTTTTCAGTCTATCTACATTTGGTTTGTGCTTATCAAACATCGTGTTACATAATTTGCTTACAATTATTTGATTTTTACACCTCAGTGTCTTCCCAGTTGTCCCCCTCAAATTCCAGATATCTTTCAAACATTCAAACCATTCATGTACGTATTTTAGTATATAACATGTCTACTATCATAATATCACTTTCATAGTGTACAATATTCTCAAGATCTTCTAATAACATTCTTAATAAATGTAGTTCCGGCTCCATGCCCCAACCTTATATCTAGTTTGATTAACCTAAAATGAAAAGCCACCATATTACATCTTTACCCTGGTTAGAGGTCCCTTATTTCAATTTAATTCTCCTTTTTAATATAAAGGATATGCTTCTTTACAATTCCTGAAGTTAAATATATACATGTTTTTCTACATTAAGGGCCCTCTTCCTATTTTCCCTTTTTATCTTTCTAAGTAATTCCTTCTCTTAATTGTCTTTTTTCACTTTTTGTTTCTGTCTCTCTAAGCATTCTGCCATCTTTCATGCCCTCTGAAACCATTTTGTGCATCTGATTTATCTCCACTAGATCTTTATGCATTTGGTCTATCTTCAATAGATCTTCCAGGCTTGTTTTAATTAATTTTGCTGATTTTCTCCCCTTGTTTTCCCTTAATACTCTCTTCAGATCCAAGATTGACATTGTTTCTCTTAGGTTTTCCCCATTAATTTCCTCCAGCTCCTCTTTTGATTGGCATACATCATCCGGTACACTCTCGTTTCCTTTTTCGTTATTCCCTGTCTCTTGTTGACTACAGTGGGGTCTCTACTTAAGAACGTCTCTACTTAAGAACAATCCAACTTAAGAACAGCTCCATTTGCTAAATTTTGCTTCTACTTGAGAACAGAAATCCAAGATAAGAACAGGAAAAAAAACCTTTCCTGCTCTTTTTTAACCTTAGGTCATCTTAGGTTAAAAAAAAAAATTCTCCCCCTAGTGGTAGAGTACGTATTAACCAGCTTTGCATTAGTTCCTATGGGAACTAATGCTTCAATGTACGAACGAACCTCTACATAACAAAAAAACAGCCAGAATGGATTAATTGGTTTTCAGTCCATTCCTATGGGAAATTTTGCTTCAACTTAAGAACGTTTCAACTTAAGAACACCATTCCAAAACGGATTAAGTTCTTATGTAGAGGTTCCACTGTAGTTTCTATGGACGGAAAAGAGCAGATACGGATTAAATGGTTTTCAATGCATTCCTATGGGAAATGCAGATTCAACATAAGAACTTTTCAACTTGAGAACCACCTTCCAATACGGATTAAGTTCTTAAGTAGAGACCCCACTGTATAATTCTTCAGATGTTCATTGAGTAATTTTTCCTCTTGGTAGTGGGATATCACTATTTCTAGGATTGTTTGAAGGGTAGATTTTGTTTCATCCCAAAATTGTTTTTGCTGTACCATTCTGTTCCAGCTGCCCAAGAACTTAAGCGAAGATTCGAAGCCCCCCAAGTCTCACAGTCCAGTTCAATGATTGTATCTGTGTCCTAGTTGATCCCTGGTAAATTGATGCCAGCTAAACAGATATTCCAAGTCTCCAGAGTCAATTCAAAGAGTCCGCTTTGGCTAAATAGGCCTGAACCAAAATTTAAACCCCCAAAATACCAAAGTACAATGCAAATTCTGTGGGCGTCCTTAACACAATTCAAGAAAGCACCTTTGCCTCACATGTGGCTTAAGTCCTGTCCTCCTGCTGCAATCAAGTCTTCTTGGGACACAGAAGTGAAGGGCTTAAACACACCAAGTGTTCTGCTGAAGTGGAGTGCTCTGGACATGACCCAAAGAATGGGATCCTTCCTAATACTCTGCAGAAGCAGATCAAACTGGTATCAGAGCCTGTTCTGTGAAGCTGAGATTAGAGAGGGGTTTTGCTCAAGATCAGATCAGCCCTGCAAATGCACCAAGTCATATGGGATGTACCAGGCACAGTACTGGTGTGGCCAAGTACAATGCAAAAAGATAAATACATGGTAAATACAGCCTAGGAGTAAGAGTTTCTCCCCCCTTCTGAAAAACTCAATTTTAGCTCTGTTTGTTCCAGCACAAAACATGTACTAAGCTCAATTCAAAGCTATCCTCCAACAACCTGCTGTTAACAAGTACCCTTCCCCCCGGTCCTTGGGAGAATCGTCTTCAACTAAACTGGTTCCTCGTGTCAAAAATGCCGGGGACCACTAATCTAGAGCACCTGGAAACTAGAGCCCTAGAGAGCTCTAAGGGAAAAATCAACTAGTTTTAATAGCCAGGTCTTTCATCACAGCAGTCAAAACTGACCAGTACGATAATCTGGTTGGCTATCTTGATCAGACAGAGCTTATTTTGCAGCTGGTCCAAACTATAGTCACTAGAAGCAGGAAGATTTTTTTCTGGTTTCAGATTCCCATGAATTTGTGGACTAAGGCTCCCAATCCCTTGTCCCCATGTAGATCAGGTGGCCAAATATCTTTGGCCAAGAAAAATGCTCTTATATACACACATGCTCTGAAATGTGAGTCTATTCAGTAGATAAAATGTAACTATATGTTAAATCAACATTTTGTTTGAATGTATGTGTGCACATTTTGCCTTCTATTCAACAGAATCTTTTCATTTCCCTCCTGAACTCCTAAATGCTCTCCTAATTCTTAAAAGTAGATATACAAGCTAAACATGCTCTAGATAGGCTGAGCTTCTCCCATCAAAATGTAGTCATAATATAGCTGAGGAGAACACAAGTCATCACATTTATAGCTTCTTTTTATATTAAAAAAACAGCCATCAGGATATCAACATCTCAAGGAAGGAGCTTAAAATCCCACTGACATTTGTTACCTCCCCCTGCTCCATATTTCAAGGAGACTGTGGAATATTTCAGATCTTGGTCAACATAGTCTATGGCTTGTTTTTAAAAACATAGAGATATTACAAACATGGTCACAGATTTAATGCAATGAGTTGCAAGCCTGCAAGGATACAACCCCTAAACATATCTAAGAAGAAGGAAGTCCCACTGAACCCAGCATGATGTATTTCCAACAAAGTGTGTATATTGTACTGTAAATCTAATTTAATTATTAAACAGATCATTTACACAGAATCTCCTCAGAATGCTTTACTAGATCAGCAGCTCCTTTGTTCTGGATTATTCAGTTCTTACTCAGCTTATCATCTCCTTTCTACATCCTGGGCAAAATGAAACCGATACCACATTGCAAGTATGGGTGTAACAAGATGCTGACTGCTTCCCCACTTATTGTAATGGCCACTTGCAACTCTGAATGAAATGGTTTCCTCATCTTCAAACTATGCCTTCCTGTAAACAGCTTGTAGCAGCTCTCAAACTTATGACAGCAACACTGAAAATGATTTGTGAACCTGTATCTGATTCTGATGTGTTCACAGGTTTTCCTAGGAAAAGCACCAATAACTGGGCACCTTTCCATCTGCACTGTGCCTCTCTACAGACTGCATCATAGATTATTATGGGCTATATCCAATGCTAACTTCCCCTCAAAACCTACTCTCCATAATACAATCCCTCCAGCACTCATGAAGCATATTTTTTACAGCCAGAGTAGAACATCTTGATACTTCCCCAAGTGTCTGAAGGATCAGTATCACAGCCTGGGAGTACTCTTAGACTTGGCTCTCCCTATGGAGGTTCAAATATCTGCTATGGCCAAGAGTGCCTTTTATCAACTTCAGCTGATTGCCCAGCTGCGCCCCTACCTGGATAAGAAAGGCCTATAACAGCAGTGGTTCATGCAGTGATAACCTCTAAAACAGACTATTGTAAGGTTCTCTAAATAGGGCTGTCCTTGAAATCATGACAGAAACTTTGGCAGGTTTAAAATGCTACAATCAGACTGACTACAGGCATCAGCAGCTATGAACGCATATCTCCAGTCTCAGCATGCCTTCTTTAACTCTGTTAGTTTCCATGCTCAATTTAAGGTGCTAGTCATAACGTATAAAACTGTTAAGATTTGCGATCCCAATATCTGGCAGAACATCTCTCCTACAAAATACTTATCCATCCCACATGCTCCACACAGTCCTTGATGTTAAGAATTCTAACACCCGGGGGGGGGGGAGGCCAACACTATTAATTGAGCTTTTTCAGTCATGGCCGCGGCCGCTTTTCTCTGAAAAGCTTCTCCCCCTTTTTGTCTAACTGGAATCTTTATTTAAGCTCAAGTATATCCTCATTAAAAGGGTAGCGTGGTGGCGCTGCGGGTTAAATTGCAGAAACCTCTGTGCTGCAAGGCCAGAAGACCAGCAGTAGTAAGATTGAATCCACACAACGGAGTGAGCTCCTGTCACTTGTCTCAGCTCCTGCCAACCTAGCAGTTCAAAAGCATGTAAATACAAGTAGATAAATAGGTACCACCATGGTGGGAAGGTAGCAGTGTTCCGTGTCTGGCCACATGACCACGGAAACTGCCTACGGACAAACGGCTTAGAGATGGGGATGAGCACTACGCCTAGAGTCAGACACGACTAGACTAAATGTCAAGGGAAACCTTTACCTTATATCCTCATTAGTATCCAGTACGGTGTAGTGAATAGAGTAATGGATTAGGATTCAGGAGACCGAGCTTTGATTTCCTGGATCTGCCATGAAAACACACACGGGTGGAACTGGTAAAACCATTCCTTAAATACATCACTTACATTGAAACCCTATTGGAGTCACGAAAAGCCAGTTCTGATATGATGGCACTTAAATATCCTCATTAACACAGCAAAACAATACTGTACTGCATATTTCTAATGAATGTATTGTTAACAGATTTTCCCCCATAACATTGCCCAATCAAAGCCCTATACACATGATAAAAGTATGAGGATTTTAAAAAAAGACATTAGTTCTGTGAATGCAATGTGACCTTGAAGAATACCAACAAGTTACATGGCAAACAACTTTTAAACCAAGTGAACTTTCAACTGTAGCTTGTGATGGAGTATGATATATAGTAGTTCTACAAAAAAAAATGTAAAATCCCAGTGTCTAATAGAAGCTCCTTCCAAAGGTCTGAGCTATTATTTCAACACAACCAAATCACTTAATTAACTTAAAATGAGGTGTTTGAATTTGTTATAAGAAAAACTGATGGTACTTCTCACTGAAATGCTTTTATATTTTTCATATTTCTGTGAAATACGCTCAGAAGCCAAATATTTATTTTTATTATTTACAATAAATTAATGGGAAAATGTTGAAGGAACATGCAGCAGTATTTATAAATTACATATTGCTCTGGGTTTAATTGGGCCATATTTGTTTACTTAAACCTGATGCTTAGCATAGCAAATCACACTCAAGTAGGACCACTGAATCAATGGGGATTTGGTTAATCAACTCTTCCATAAGTTCCATTCATACAAATGAACCCACTCTAACTGCAACTTACTTTAACAGATTAAGCTGCAGTTAGAGAAGGCCCATTTGCATCAATGGAACTTACAGAGGAGATGATTCACCCACTCCCCATTGATTCAGTGGGCTTACCTGAGTGTGATTTACTATGCTAAGCAACAGGATTTGGACAAATGTTTCCCTAGTATTTTTTTACAAATTTTTGGCCAGTACTGTATATAAACAAGGACAAATCTGTTGTGCCAATTGTTTTTTAACTGTTGGTGCCAAAACAGTAGAAAACAAAAGTTGCCTATATGTTCCTCTCTTTTTTTTCCAGGAAAACAGAGACACTAACTGCATATTTAGTTCTCTCACTTCATGTCTCATTGCTGCTCACTTCAGTGAACACATAGGTTAAAAGTAATACCAATGATCGAAAAAAATTAAAGAAAATAGATTATCGTTAGAATTCTATCTCCATATATATATATATAGTATCTCCTGTGATGCAAGGAAGTCAGATATTCGGAAAGAAAGCAGAAAATGTCTAGTGAACAGATTAACAATCTGAAGAGGTCCCAAAAATCCACTAATAATTCATAGCAGCCAAAATCCTCTTTCATAGCTACACAAATGGCAGAACTTTTTGCCCCAATGTGAGAAATCACCAGACTTTATCAGTTGCACACTGAGTCACACAATTTAGTATGCAATAGATAATGTCTACAGAGATTTCTTAATTTAAGGCAATCTGCCTCCAAAATTACTCTGTGTAATACCAGGGTGACTAAGAGGATAAGGGCCAGCCACTGACTTGTCTTTATAATTTTTTATATAAGAACAAGCCTCAGTGCCATCTTTATCTGCTGCTTTACCAACTGTGACTGAATTCCTCCCTCAGTGATGTCCATCTAGATTAGGAGTGGGAAACTTTGGCTCTTCTAATGTCTCTGAATTGCAATTCTCACCAATCCCACCAAGCACAGCCAAAAGTAAGGGATGTTGCAATCTAACAATATCTGTAAGGCCACAGTTACTGATCTTGATGAACCGAGTGCCTATGAGCAAGAGGGAAAGTAGCAAGGACTACCACTACCTGTTAAAAATTTACTCTAAGCATATGTAAGACAAGGTATATAAAGTGGTGCCTTGCTTGACGAGGATAATTCGTTCCGTTCAAATCACTGTTAAGCAAAATCCTTGTCAAGCAAAACGAAAAAGCCCATTGAAATGCATTGAAACCCGTTTCAATGTGTTCCAATGGGCTAAATACCTCATTGTAAAGCGAAGATCCTCCATAAGGCGGCCATTTTCCAGTGCCTGTATAGCGAGGAATCCGTCCTAAAGCACAGTGGGGAGCCATTTTGCACAGCGGGTGGCCATTTTAGAGGCACCGATCAGCTGTTTTAAAATCATTATCTAGCGAAAAATTGGTTCCCGAAGCAGGGAACCGATCATCGTGAAGCAAATTTTTCCTATTAGAACATCGTTTTGCGGTCACAAAAGCGATCACAAAAACCTCATTGTCAAGTGGTTTCGTCGTTTAACTAGGTAATCATTAAGCGAGGCCCCACTGTATACACTGGATCCAATGTCTTTCGTGAGAAACTGTGATCACAGTCCCTTCTGAAACTTCTAGTCTACCTTAAAAACCATCTTCAGCAGGCAGAGAAATTCTCTGATCAGGTTTTTGGTGTCTTAAGAGCCGATGTCCACATTCTGCTGCCACTGAATAGCAAATATTACTACATACTTGGCAATTCCAAAAAGATTTCATTTGTAATGTTAGGGGTTTACTCAACTTCAGGAACAGTTTCAACAACGTACTGTACAATACAAAATCTGTAGTGTCAGGTAAATAGCTTCAAATGCATCAGCATTTCTAGGTAACATTTCTAGAGTAGTAGCCATGTTAGGATGTAATCCTAACTAAACAAGAAGGCTGAGCTAACATAATGATAACTAAAGTTCTGCTGAATCCAAATATCTTCCGGCCTATGAATGCTGGAAATTACTTAAGATTGGTCTGCCCTAATTTTGTGCCTCACAATGGCTGTGTGTTTGGGCTGAGAAGGCTCTGGGTATGGAATAAGTTAACTCCTTCCCCATTTCTCTGCTCTTCTGCCATCCAATCTCAGTCTGATAAGCAGTTGAGCTGGTAGGTCTGAGATCAAGAAGCACAAGGAGACTGCGTTTCTGCCACTCTGATTCCACTACAACTGAGGCATCTTCAAGTTTGTTTTTGTCGTAACAGACTAACATAATCAAATGACCTCACAGCATTTTATAAACCAAAATGCTGAAAGAATTTCAATTGCTTTATTTGGTTTGTATGGATTGTGCTACAGTTTTACATTTAAGAAAACAGCTTTAAGATTTTCCACCATTTCCTAAGAATAAGAGAACGCACCTGTCACACACTGACAATTGCATTACATCCAATTTATGGCAACCCTGCTTAGTTCCAGTTCTGTCATAACACAGTGTTCAATGTTTGAAGATTTAACAGTGGGTCTACTCAGATATAATTAAAATGTGATAATCCCTGCAAGTGGTCTCCATTAGTCAGAACTGATTTGATGACACACGATTATTACTATTATTACACCCAAATATGATAGTTGATGCTGTAAAATGACAACTGAGTGTCCAGAGAGTGCAATAAAGAAGGGGAATGAGTTCCTTTCCCAATTCCACCAAGACATATTTACTGGATACCAATTGTTGCTCATTCTGATCATTTCACTAACCAAGATGGCTCACTCCTAGTCAATATATTTCTAAGTGTATATCTGTCAGAATAATCCTTTATACTCTCAAGCATATTTGCCTGCTAGGACCACTGAGTTTAAATTACTTTCAAACAGTCCAATGCTTTACTCATGTTTACTAAAAAAATTAAAACCCACTGCATTAAATAGAATTGAGCACTACATGTACATAAAATTACTACCAAGAGGGCTTGAAAATGTATCCTTAGTTACTAGCTTGTTATATACAACAATATAACAATGAGACATGAACTTGTAACCTGGCCATTCCCATGTTTGCATATGCTCCAAGTACTAGCGATCAATGAAATGTTACATTTTGATACAACAATATCCCATGTGAGGTAAACTACATCAAATTACTTTGTTCAGTAAATTAAGCCACATAATTAAGCAAAAAATGAGTTGTACAACATATACTGTAATAGATTAGGAACAACTCTCCTTCTACAGAACCAAATTAAAATATTCAAACATCATAAAGTATTTCAATGGAAAGAATCTCATTTAACATACTTTAATTGGTACTCAAGTTACAGATTCAGCTAAAGAAGGCTGACATGGTAGACAGCAGCCACTATATCCTTATAATATAATACAGTATAACAATTAAGTTTTAATTATATAATAATGAATACCTAGGTGTACAGCTGAAATAACATATAATCTAATACAGGAATGTGCCTATTTTAACCGACAAGTGGGTTGCTGTTTTTCGGAGAATGTCTGATTCAATTATTTTGGATACTTCTTTTAAATAGAAAGTATACATTTTATAATCAGCTTTAAAATATACAGATGCCAAATAACCAACATTGCCTATCTCTGCCGCTTAAGAGAAATCAAAACATCACACTCTTCACCTATCTCAAAAGTTACTCCTGAGGTGACACAAGTGAGGTAGGGGACTAATGGGGACGTTAATCTTAAAAACAGATTCCTTATGCAAATCCTCACATTAGTTAGTCCACACAATCACAACAAAAAACACCACCCCTCATGCCCATCCCCAACTAGCGACCTACTTTCAAGGCCTGTCTCTACCCATCTTTCCACGGGACCTAAATTGCCTTATTTCTTCCCCGACTTCGGCTGCAAACGTAGACGGTCTGAAAGCCAACAGACCACCTTCCTTCTTGACATTCTGGAAACTAAAATGTAGGTTTTTTTTAAAAAGCCTCTCTTTTCTTGAAGACACTGTTCCGTTGCGGGACAAGGAGGGAAAGAGGCCTATTCCTTCCCTCCCGCCGCTCGTTGCCTCTTCGAAGATGCGGATCCCCAAATCCGCTCCTTCAGGACTCCAGAAACTAGTGCCCGTCTCCCCGCACCCCTCCAACGAGCAATCCCTGCGGCCCCGCCTCGCTCCTTGGCCCAAGAATAAGAGGAAGTCAGAGAATGTGGGGCGCCATTTTGAGGCTGGAAAGGAGGCCGGCTCCCCTTCGCCGCCGCCGCCGCCGCCGGCGTCCTCGCCGCCCGACCTATTCCAGCCCCCCTTCCCGCCCGCCCCCGGGCCCAGGCGTGTGAGGAAGCGGGAGACGCTCGCGCCCTCCTGCCCACTCCCCCGCTCGCGCCCGCCCACCCCCGGCCATGATGCCTCGTTACCTGGCTTGAACTGGCAGCCGCGGCCTCTTCGGCACTTCCGTCCCCACCTCCGCCGAGAGCTGTGACCGAAGTCCAGAAAGGGATGGGAAAACCCGGCGAGCCTCGGCTTTCGACGGGCCAGGGCGCAGGGAATCAGGGAAGCGGGGCTCTACGGTACCTCACGGCGGGGTGGGGGGAGGGGACACGGCCTCCAACTTCCGTCTTTTCCTCCTCCCGGACCAAAACAGACACACGCCACTTCCTCCGCTCCGTTGCCACGTCACCGCGCCCGCGCTCGGGTCGTTTCCGCTGGGCGCCAGTCACGTGGTGGCTCTGCCGCCGGGCAGGTCGCGGCTCGAAAGGTGGTGAGGGAGCCGTGATCTCTCTCGGGTTAATTGTGGAATCCAGCAAGGGACGCGGAGAAACCGGCTCTTTGGTCAACGAGGCCCGCGATGCCGCTGTGTTTTCAACTGATCCAGCCCTTTCCCGCTCCCCGCCCCTTTTTTTTCCCCTTGGGCTTTCCTACCCACGCCCAAGTTAAGCTACTGTGCCCGGTTAGTATTACTTAAAGAAGTATATCCATCTGTTCCAACTTCCAGCTTAAGGGGTAAAATCGAACTGGGCAAACTATCAGGCGGAGCAGTATCCCATAGCAGTCCCTGTGGGTAGATAAATATTGGCTGTTAATTGGCTCAGGAAAGGAAAGACTGTGCAATTGAGGTAATTAATATAAGCATCTTTAAATATACAGCGCACCCCCCCCTCCCCAAGTCTGTTCACTCAGGTTTGGAGCACCTCTTCAGACTGTTTTTTGAAAAATTAAAGAAAACGGGGAGTTGTTATTTCTGTCCATGTCATTTATTTACACCTGTGTTGTTGGAGCTATCCACACTTGGAGGCCCTGGGGACAAAACCTGCCTTCTCCAAAATCAGACATTATTGGTATTTCCCTCACCACCATCCAGATGATAGGTTGAGTTATAAAATCCATGGCTCTTCTGTGCACTCTAGGGGGCATGGTTTTGTTTCTGGAAAGGGTGGGATTTAGCTTGATGCCTCCCTTTGCAATTTATTAGATTTTTTTTTTCTTCTGAGCATTTTGAATCTATATGAGGGGGAGAACTGTGAACAGGCACAGCAAAGTTGGTGCTTCCCCTTATACTCTGTGAAGTCTTGGTTTTTTAAAGTTTTTTTTTGTTCCCCACTCCCAACATACCATTTCTTCAGAGGCAACAAGTCTATACAACAGGTCCCTCTCACATGTGATGGAAAAAGACAAGAAGGGTCCAAATCTCTGACTTAAAAAAGACCAAACACAGAAAGATGTGAATGTGTAGCACACAATATACCTGTAAATCCCATAACAAAAGAGAACAAACAAGGTAATAGAAATGTGCTGTCTGGGAGAGCAGCCTGCAATATTTAGAGCAGAACCATTGAACTCAATGAGAAAAGTTAGCCATACACTCCATTGGTTCAAATGAATCTAAAATGTGACTGTCTGGATCCAACCCCATGGCTGAAATCCTGTAGTGTAGTGTAGTAAATCACACTAGAGTAGCCCTGTTGAATTGGAGGAATCTGATGAGCCAGTTCTTATGAAAGTACCATTGATTCAGATGAGCTACTGTAGTTGTGATCTACTATGCTAAATTAAGTTGCAAATAAAAATTTCAGCTAGTATTGGTTTATTTGGCATTTTAGAACTTTAGCAAGAAGGATTAAAAAGCAGCTAGTGTAAGACCAGTAAACAATACACTAAAATATACTGCTCAGTTCAGTAAAGCAACAATATAATTTTTAAGCTAAAAATGCAGATATTTGTATATAACATTGGCCGAAGTCCAGTAAGTTGGGCTGTAGTTGATAGATATCCGAGTTCTAGTAAAAATGTCAGTCCCACAGCATATATGGCTATTAAACTGAATGAATCTTTGAGAGAAACACTAATGTGTTTCTAAATGCCTGTCTTAAAACATTTTTATACTTGACAAAATACTGCAAGTTCCAAGATGGTAGAATTTTTCAAAAGTAGAAGAAAGTAGCAGATCAGTTTCACAAAGTCAAAAATAAGAGTGTGATGACCAGGAGAAGACTCATGGTTTCTACACTGAGCCCATTTAACATGTTAAAATACCCTATTGCAGGGGCTGGGCAGATTTCAGGCCACAGCTCTTCTAAAAGATGCAGTCGTCCGTCCAGTCTATCATCTTAGTCTTGATTGCATATACAAGTGGTGCCTCACACAACAATGTTAATTGGTTCCAAAAAAATTAACGTTGTGTGAAACATCGTTCTGTGAAACACCATTTCCATAGGAATGAATTGAAAACCGGTTAATCCGTTCCAATTGGAACAGATTGCCATCTTTAAGTGAAAAAACCCATAGGAAACATCGCTGAGTGAAACAATGTTTCCTCCATTGGAATGTATTGAAGCCGACTCAATACATTTCAATGGCTTTGCGAAGTCCTTTTTCGCTCCTGTAAAAGTGCCTTACAGTGTTTGGAACAGGTTTTAAATGCTTGCAATCGTTAGCCCACCTCCTGAACCCTATGCAAACTTAATTTGATGTTGTTCTGAGTCCTTAATTTTTAGTGATTTTTTGAATTTTCTCTCATTGGAATGTATTGAACTTTCCGTCCAATGCATTCCAATGAGAGAAAATTCAAAAAATCACCAAAAATTAAGGACGACTCAGAACAACACCAAATTAAGTTTGCATAGGGTTCAGGAGGTGGGCTAACGTTTGCAAGCATTTAAAACCTGTTCGAAACATTGTAAGGCACTTTTAAATGAGCGAAAACAGACATTGGAAAGGGCTCTTTGATCTCCGTTTTCCTGCTTTTGAAGCTCTTTCCGATGTCCGTTTTCACTCATTTAAAAGTGCCTTACAATGTTTGGAACATGTTTTAAATGCTTGCAATCGTTAGCCCACCTCCTGAACCCTATGCAAACTTAATTTGGTGTTGTTCTGAGTCGTCCTTAATTTTTGGTGATTTTTTGTTTTCCCTATTTAAATGCATTGAACTGTCCATTCAATTGATTTAAATGGGGAAAATAAAAAAATCACCAAAAATTAATGAAGACTCAGAACAAAACCAAATTAAGTTTGCACATGTTTCACAAGGTGCACTATGGAATCCAAGCATTTAAAACAGGTTTCAAACATTTTAAGACACTTTTAAATGAGCAAAAAGGGACATCGTTAAGTGAAATTCCCCCATAGAGAACATCGTTAAACGATGGGGGAAATTCCTCAAAAAAGCCCATTGCTGTGTGAATTCATCGTTGTATGAAGCAATCGTTGTGCAAGGCACCACTGGTACTTTAAAAGTATAATTTCCACGAAAAATACATATCCCCTGGAGAGGACACTCCACCTTCGCATACAGCGTCGAAACACCAGATGCTTTTCCAAGTCCTCCATACAGAGCACATTTATTTATTTATTTATTTATTCATTCAATTTATATGCCGCCCAAACTACCCATAGTCTCTCGAAAATGAAGGATGCCTATGTACATATCTACATTGTTTCTCACAAAATCTACCCAAAAGCATTTCAGATATTACAAACAAATAGGTTCTTGTCTTTTTATTTTGCATTGGCATCTTGAATAAGTTTCTGTGCACTGTGTAAAATGGAAAAAATAAACCGAGGTAGAAAGGAAGAATGCAAAAACAATCACACAATTATATACTCCCGGAAAGGAATAAATAGCAACAAAGGTAGCCTTTGTGGCAATGATAGATTGCAATCACATAGTATACATTTGTACAGTAAGAGTAATTACCCTGATGTTGTGATAAAACTAAAATAGACCGATAAAGCTACTGTAGCTTTCCAAAGTCAATATTTGGAGACTCAACTGAAGGTGACTTTGTGACACTTTGACACTGAGGCAAATGTAGCTATGTTTATCGAGATGTATCAAGATTGTGAAGGAAAAGCTAGTAAAAAATAATGACCTGAATAATGGACTAGAGGAAACTGGAAAAGATTATAGGAGTTGGGCCTTATGGGAAACAGGAATGACCTGCTTGATGGTATGCAGTGACAATCTTAAGCACATCGGTATGACTGGAAACAAATGCAAAGAGCAAACAGGATAAAGAAAAAGCGTGCTAAAGCATGATAAAGAAGTCTGACAACATGAAGAAAACAGTGACGTAACTAGTGTTACAGTTACATAAAAGGACTTTTCTGTTTATAGACATATTTAAAGAGACCGTACATTTTTTTAAAGGAGCAGGTTTTACCACTTTTATGCATTGCAGCCCACTCTAATGAAGTGGGCTGCAATCCAGAAAAGCTTGTGCTGAATTAGTTCATGTTTCAGGTGCCCCAAGACTCTTTGCTGATTTTACTGCAAGAAATTAACATAGTTATTGAGCCCCTTGAAATTAAGAGTAATATATTGCCAATATTATGTAATATTTAGTATCACTCACATGATAGATGGTATAAAGAAGGGGTGGGATTCCCATCACAGTAGCCCCATGAGCTGCATGATGCTGCAGAAGGGGCCACTCCATCTGACATCATCAGGTCTTTTAGCTGATGCGCTAGATATCTTTTTTACCCAGTGCTTCGGCCAGGACTAACTTTCTTTCCCTGTCCATCATGAAGCGAAGGGATAGGAAGTGTGAAACACTCTTAGCCAGAATGTGGATCTTGAGCAGGGCCTTATTTTGCTGTCTGAAAAAGTACAGCAAATGCTGCCCTTCCCCCAAGTCAAGGGTCTAAGTACTTTTTACCAGTCAAATTAATTTAAAGTTAACAAGGACCTAGTTTATTCCTGGCAGTAAAATAAATAAATAAATTGTAATATATTAAATGATGGACAATTTGCTTTTGTGACATCAGAAATTTGTTAGTTAAGGTGGTCCCTTCACTATGTCTTATGGTTAGGCTGGTCCTGATTGTAAGAATCAGACAATTCTTACAGACACTAGCTGCACAGGAAGAGGAAGGCAGCGAGCCACACTCTGACCAAATCAATAAACACCTTGCATTTATTGACAATCATGGAAAGGTTTTGCAGTTACTGATTTTACTATGTGTATCCTGAGATAAAGAAGGAACAGTTGATCTCTATTACTGAAGACAGAAAGTTTACTTGGATCAACACTGTCGAGTTCATGGCCACAATATTTGGCTGGATTTTTCCACTTGTTTTTCTGTCCCTCACCCATTGCTTTTTTATACCAGTTAGTCCTCCTAAAGGCCCATCTGGGGAATTTTGGTGGCTATCATTCTCATGGACCGTCCTGGATTTTTTAAAATTAAACACAATATGTAATTTATTTATAATGCTGTCAAATACGAACAGGTTATTGCTTTTTAGTCCTGTTCACAGGGCTTGAAAATTTTTAGAATGTCTCACCAATCAGTCAAAAATTTCATCAGTCAGCATGACCGGACTATAGCCTTCCAATTTATGTTATACTTAAATTTAAATTTAAACTAGGCACTTTCTAGATAACAATGCTACAAACCCAAAATAAATATACCCTCGGTTTATTTATTTAAAGACTTGGGTTACTTTATTACCTGCATGCTTGTGGGGTCATGAAGCTTGTATTTTGAATGCCTTTCTTTGGGGAATCTCCATATTCTCCAGTATGGGACTACTCTACATTCTCCTGCAGAGCTATATATCTATGTGCTGCTTGAACTCTCTTCTCAGGAGAAGAGGGCAGTTTTCCTTTTGCAAGGGGGAGGGGACGACTGCAGGATCAGAGAGAGAGAGAGAGAGATGGACTGAGGGTAAGGAGGCAAGAAGGGAGGGATGGAGGGAGCTGTGGCTCCTCAAGCAGCATTTTTTCACTCGTCACAGAAGAGTGGACGAGTGGATTTCTCAAGCCCTGCCTATTCAAGTCATTTTCTGAAGCACCTTGGTGGACTTAAATTACCTCGTTGATTTTACCTATCATAACGCCAAACAGCTCCTTAAGTTCTCAAGCTTATGTCTGAGGAAGTGGACTTGAGTCACGAAAGCTCACATTAAAATATTTTTTTAAGGTCCCACTTTTTTTGTTGTTTTGCCAAGCTCTATAATGTTCTATAAATCATTGATCTATTTCTGTTTATTTTTCTTGTTTTGTGACAACTCTGCTAAATGAAGCCATCTATTTCAGACAATAAAAACTGTAGATACAAGGCCAATCTAAAAATTCTGAATTTTGGGTTCTACCATCTAAATCAGAGAGCCCAAGATCATCCGTACTATGATATACCTGATTACTATGTACAGACGTAAATGCTTGGTGTTGAAGAAAACTGACAGGAAAAAAAATTGGAAATATGGGGTTGGAGGAAGGCTTTTGTCTTTCTGGCACTATCTATAAAGCCTTTTGGAGGTCACTAATTTGTTAGAAGTTGGAAGTGACTTAATGGCACATAACAGCAATAACATTTTAAGCTTTAGTTATTTAGCTCATTCATATCCTTGAATGCATTGCTTATTTTAGCCAGCTTTCTCTACATGTGAACAATACTCTTACGCCTATGAGAAAAATACTACATATGGATACACCACTGAAGTGAGGGCAAAATATTTCCCTAGCTTTTGCTACACGCTAACGCTGCTTCAGCACAGAACTGGAACCATCAAACTACATTGGTTTGTGTCTAGAATGGTGTTCCCCAAACTTTCTGATTTTTCCAAAATGCCGCGCCTCCCCATCTCTTTTCTACCATCATCCAACCACCTTTTACCATAGATTACATTCAGATTTTTAAATTTAAAAATAAACACAAGCCTGGTAAAAATATTTTAAATTCAAGACATCAGATTTTAAGATACCCAGTGTGGTGTAGTGGACAGAGTAGTAGATTAGGACTCTGGGTCCTGGGTTTGAATCCCTGTTCAGTCATGGAAACTGGTGATGTGGAACTGGTAAAACCATGCTTTGACTAACACACTTACCTTGAAAGCCCCCTTAGGGTCACTATAAGTCAGTTTTAACTTGAAGGCACATAACAACAGCAGCAATAACATTTAGCTTTACAGTGGTGCCTCGCATTATGACGTTAATTCGTTCCAGCGAAATCGCTGTAGAACGAAAACGTAATGCGAAAAGAAAAAACCAATTGAAATGCATTAAAACCTGTTTAATGTGTTCCAAAGGGCTGTAAACTCACCGTCCAGCGAAGATCCTCCATAAGGTGGCCATTTTTGCTGCCTGTGCAGCAAGGAATCCGTCCCAGAAAACAGCGGGGGGGGGCATTTTGTTTACCCGGTGGCCATTTTGAAACCGCCGATCAGCTGTTGGAAAATCGTCGTTTTGCGAAGAATCGGTTTCCGAAGCAGGGAACCAATCATCGCAAAGCGAAATTCCCCCATAGGAAACATCATTTTGCGACCGCAAAAGCGATCACAAAAAGTTCATCGTAATGCGGTTTCGTCATTAAACAGGGCAATCATAAAGCGAGCCACCACTGTAGTTCATTTAGCTCCAGCCTATTCATATCCTTGAATAATTTTTAAAGGTGATTGTTTTTCTTGATTCGAAAATTCAGTTTTGTGCTCCACTGAAATTTCTTCATGATCCCTAGAGGAATATGCCCCATTGTTGAGAACCAAATATTTATTTTAAAAAACTAATCACACTTTAGACACAGTGAAGTTCATATGATCTGTTTTCCATGACTTTTATGGAAAGCTTAGATAAGGGGTCCCCAACCCCTGGGCTGCAAATCGATCCTGGTCTGTGGCCTTGGCAGGACCAGGCCACAGAGACAGATCTCCTGCCCTCAGCATGCAGCCCCCCCTGCACGCACGCACAAATGTGCACACCCCCATGCACAGATGTACTCCCTCACGCATGCACACACAGTGCACACATGCTAAATTGGTCCGTAGTGTCAAAAAGGTTGGGGACCACTGGCATAGAGGGTACTACAATCAGGAAACAGTTCTTAAAAGTGCACGATCAAAGAACAGTAACAATAAAGTCCTGATTTGACCCATGTATAATTATGGCCAGTGCTTCCTACTGATAAAAATATGGATTAAAACCAGCATTGCATGGGAGGATCATGTGAAACCTTACTCTCTTCCATCGGCATCTCTGTCAATGTATCTGTATGTATGGGGATAACTTTGGGAAATGGAGAGTGATAGAAGTGGTCCATATGGACAGCCTCCATGGATATATAAGGGTCTCCTTTTCATAGAGTAATTCTCCAAATATACATGATGCCAGAAGCAACAAGGGAGGTAGATAGATCTAATGTGGTCTATTGACAACAGCTTCATGTGAATGTACCCTGTTACCCCGAAAATAAGACCTAACCTGAAAATAAGCCCTAGTATGATTTTTCAGGATGGTTGTAAGATAAGCTCTAGTTAAATGAAACCCCACTGTCCACCACTGTGCAGCACAGAACATCTCTTTTAAAAATGCAATTATTCAACATTATTTAATCAAACCTAGATTGCTGTGAGAAACGGCATGATCACATGAATTGCAAGATAATTTGACCAAAATGAATTAATCCATTCTTAGGAGAGTTTTTGTTATACTCATAATTCAATTGGTAACTACTGCCAACATTTCTGAAGATAAGATGCAAGTGAAGTGTTCCATAGAAATTAAATGTATTGTATTTAAGGAAGCAAATTCCTTGCTTATTATATTTACTGTTAGACTTTCTTTTTTCCTCTTTCCATAAATGACACAGTTCTATGATTTTCTTTTTAAATAGTATGACTACTACAAAATCAATAAAACATAAACTTTCATTATACTAAAAGTGATAAAGCAATATCTTGGAGAGTAGATCCTTTGCTTTGGTCAAAGCTATGCCAATTTTGTTAAATGTTCCTTTTGGCCTCTGTACCAGAACAAAATATGTGAAATTGCAACTTACATGTAATTGACTATCCATTGTGCAGGCTGTAATGGATGAAATAAATAAACTGAAATGGATCATTAATATGTACACTGGCACATATTAACTAGAGTTCATGATTGTCTGAGTCCAGGGAGGTGACTATTGTGAATTGATTGATCCAGAACAAAGCTTGTTCACAACATAAAAAGACCTATACAGCATTTCTTCCCAGAGTTGCTAAACTGATCCACTGTAAGTCCACGTGCAAGAACGCAAGACAGACTGACACAGGAAGAAGAAAAGCTTGGGAGCAACTTTAAATAGCAAATATTTACAGGCATAGTTCCAAGCCCTCAAAAGTAAGTTATTACTATAGTTACCATTTTCAATAGCAAATTACAGTAATTTCCCCATGTCTCAAAAAAACCACCAACAAACCATCAACCCTCCTTACTGTAAAATAGTTACATTCCCAGTAAATTATCCACCAATATCTTACAGCTACAAGACATTGGCCTGATTACAGAATGTAACATCTCCTGATCACCCTGTTGTTGCCTCAAAAGCTATAACAGAGTAGAGACACCACTTGATCCATGTGATATTCCTCCCGTAACACATTCCTAACTATAAAAGTAACTGACAACCAGAGCTGTAAGTAGCTCTTGATTTTCATTTACTCTTGTAGCTGGGAGTGTGACCAGATTTTGCCAATCTGTAACTACACACTCTGGAAAACAAGGTGGAGGCCACAGCAACTCCTGTCACTGCACATGACACCAAGCCCTACTATGGTTTAAAGATGGTGCCCAAACCACACTTTTTTTGCTCTGGGTTTTACATATGCTGTACTCTAAAACACAGTCCAAAGGTGTCATCAAAAACAGTCGTCTCCTGCATTAAAACTATTGGCAGCAGACATCAATTGAAAATCCAATTTCATGGATTGAAATCACAAAGAATCTGGATTGCTACTATCTTGTTCTTAGAGCACGAATGGTTAAAAGCACATTAGCCCTGAAACAGGATAGCTTTTGAACATGTGAAATAACAATGAAGATATTCCAGCATTCACTTCACCATTTTATTTATTCCTTAGATGTTCATCCTGCTTTTCCTTCCACAATGTCAAAGCGCCATACAGAGTACATTTATATCAGCCCTGAGAGGTAGGCAACTTAAGGTGAGAGATTCAAGGTCATCCAGTACATTTGACAGCTAAGATATTTTTCTGGTCCCTTGATCACATCCTGACATTTTAAGTTCCACAGGGCCATCTATAGCCAGTTATGCTCACAGTGTATGATATAAACTTTAAATAGTAAGATTTGGTGGATCATCAGTGTTTCTTATGACAGCTAATACGGTATACCGGTTTAAAGATGCCTGTTTAAGTCCCTACTTCGTCGTGCAGTTCACTAGTACTGTAGGTGGCCCTAGCCAGTCATCAACTCTCAGGCCTAATTCACATCACCGTTGTTGTGAAGATAAAACACGGAGGCGCGGGAAGGGGGGACGGGGGCAAACGACATTGTACGTCGTCTTCGCCTGCAGTTCCGGCAAGGGAATTGAAGCAATTGAAATAATAAGTCCTTTATTAAGCGAAGTTTGCAAGTGAACAGAACAAGACAGGTTCCAACGACTGCCCTTTCGAGACCCGGCCGTGAAAAAAAGGCGGGCGGGTTTGTGTGGAATCTGCGGCGGCTGCGGCCCTGTCGCGGTTGCTTGGTGACGAGGATCAACCTTCTCCTTCTCCGACGCCGCCACCTTCCCGACCTTTCTGCTCTCCTGGCCGAGCGGGTCCCTCCCGCCAAAATGGTGGGGGGGATCCCTGTCAAGGGACTGCGCGGAGCCGTCAGGCAAGTCTACCAGGGGAAGTTTGTCGACCGGCTCCCCGAGCTCCCCGCGGTGAGTTGTGCCCGCTCTCCTGCCTGCCTGCCTGCCTTTCCCTCCCGTCGGCCGCCCCTCAGAAAAGACGTGGCGTTGTCGCTCATCCCCCCCCTCCTCGCGTTTCAAACGCCTTTTCGCTTCCCCACGACGACTTCCAGGGAAGAAACTAGACACGCGTTCCTTCTGCGGAACGGCGATAACTGAGCACGGGGGTGGGTGGGTAGGTGGGAGCCGCATAGGGCAAGTTCGAGGTCAGACCTCCTGACCTGACAGGGCCGAGAAAGCTCCAACCAAACAAACGTTAGAGAAACTGGACTGGGCGGGGGGGGGGGGGAAGGATAGAGAGCTGCTGAAGGCATTCTGCCCATGCTCAGAAGCCTCTTCCTTCAGGAGCCCTAGTGCAAGAAGTGGATTCGGGGTTTGAGTTCGTAGGTTCTCTGGAGAGCGCTCTGGTGGGGCATGTGAGGGGTAAATAGACCAGATGGGCGGGATATAAATGAAATTAAATCAAATGAATGAATGAATGATGGGAGGGAATCTAGATGGCTGTAAGGGGAGGAATGAGGTGTTACATCTCTGCCTTTCAGAAAAGCCGTTTGATACAGAGCTGGAATATGTTTGCAAATGTGAAATATAAGCTGTTTGTATGTGGATTTTTATTTTTGTTTGGGTAGCAAGCATCAGTCTTGTTTTGGTTTCATGCCTACACAGTTTGTGTTTGCATGCCTTTTGTAGGCTGGAAAGTTGTCACAAATCGGAGAAACAGCTGCCACTTGTCTCACTGAAATCTTGCCGCGGGTAAGTGCATCCCCCCCTTTCTGCCAAGCCTTATGTGGGTATGAATTTAAGATGGAGTAAACATGTGAGGAGGGGCAGTACACTAGCCCTACCACACTCGTTGAGTATTTCCATAATATGTGTGGGACAATTTTCTTAAGAATTGCCTCCTTTATGCACAGACAACCACCATCTATCTATGCATAAGTAGCGCTATACTTTAGTCATAAGTGGCTCCTGATTAGAGCGGAATATGTACCTTCTTCTGCTGGGGTGAGACACCCTTGTTCCACCTGTTCATCTGTTGTCCTATGTAATGAGTACTGATGTCCCTTTCTTCTTTCACATGAGAGGTTCACCATCCTATAGCTAATGTAATTCTGTCAACAAACAGAGCAAGAGAAATTGACATATTCCTTTCATGATGATGTGTGGGGAAAAAAAATCACATAGGATCCAGAATAGAAGTGGGCATCTCTATCTACAGTACAGTGGACCTGGGACAGCAGTTGTTGTCTCCAGACCATATGTTTAGCCCTGTATTTTGATTTATGACAGTTGGTTGTTCAGTTGTGCTAGCATTAGGGGAAAAATGTTATCAAGTTTTATCAAAGTAATGTAGCAGGTAGTTTGGTACTTCAGAGCGAGCTTGATGAAAACATTTATGGAGGTATTAGCCTCCAAGCATTAGAGGGATAACTTGATTTTCACTCCAGATGTGGGAGATATCTAGCTGCAGCGAAGAGAAATCCCTATTCTAAAACCACCAGTGATTCAGTTTCTATGAAGGCAGCCTTACTAGCTGATAATCAAAATTTTGCTTCACATTAACCTCAGCCTGAATATATTAATAATATACACTTGCACAGATATCTAATCCTCCTTTCTAAAATTATAGAAAATATCCCAGTGCTATAGTGCATGCCTCTCTTGCTTTACAAATAATTAATTCTGAGTATAAGCATCCTACACACTATGAGATCTGAGACACAAAATGCACGGTGTATTTTTCATATAGGTACTCTCTTTCTTCAGCAATGATACCTTGTTAATTTTATTTAAGCCTGTGGCATTGTACTAGTTTGCTCTCATCTTGTAATATATCATTGTATGTACTCTGTGGATAGCAAGAAGAGATAAGAGGGCCTTCTTAAATGAACAGTGCAAAGATATAGAGGAAAATAATAGAAAGGGAAAAACTAGAGATGTGTTCAAGAAAATTGAAGATATTAAAGGAACGTTTTGTGCAAAGATGGACATGATAAAGTACAAAAATGGTAGGGACCTTACAGAAGCAGAAGACACCAAGAAAAGGTGGCAAGAATACACAGAGGAATTATACCAGAAAGATCTGGATGTCCTGGACAACCCAGATGGTGTGGTTGCTGACCTTGAGCCAGACATTATTTTATTATTTATTATTTATTTATTTTATTTATTAAACTTTTATGCCACCCATTTAGACATAGTCTACTCTGGGCGGCTCACAAAACACATAACAAAAACAGTTAATATAAAATAACAGATTCCAACATTAATACAATGTTGCATCCTGGAAAGCGAAGTCAAGTGGGCCTTAGAAAGCATGGCTAACAACAAGGCCAGTGGAGGTGATGGCATTCCAGTTGAACTATTTAGAATCTTAAAAGATGACACTGTTAAGGTGCTACACTCAATATGCCAGGAAGTTTGGAAAACTCAGCAATGGCCAGAGGACTGGAAAAGATCAGTCTACTTCCCAATTCCAAAGAAGAGCAGTGCCAAAAAATGCTCCAACTACTGTACAATTGCACTCATTTCACACGCTAGCAAGGATATGCTCAAAATCATACAAGGTAGGCTTCAGCATTATGTGGACTGAGAACTCCCAGAAGTACAGTGGTGCCTCGCTTAACGATGTTAATTCGTTCCAGCAAAATCACTGTAGAGCAAAAACATAGTAAAGTGAAAATAAAAAACCCATTGAAACCCATTAAAACCCATTTAATGAGTTCCAATGGGCTAAAAACTCACCATCCAGCAAAGATCCTCCATTCAGCGGCCATTTTCGGTGCCTGTCTAGCGAGGAATCCATCCTAGAAAACAGCGGGGGGCCATTTTCTTTATCTGGCGGGCATTTTGGAACCCGATGATCAGCTGTTTGCTGATCATCGTAATGCGAAAAATCGGTTCCCAAAGCAGGGAACCGATCATCACACAGTGGATTTTGCCCATAGGAAGCATTGTTTTGCGATCGCTTTTGTGATCACAAAAAAGCATCGTTAAGCGGATTCATTGTTATATGGGGCAATCGTAAAGCGAGGCACGACTGTACAAGCTGGATTTCAAAGGGGCAGAGGAACTAGAGACCAGATTGCTAACATGATCTGGATTATGGAGAAACCAGAGAGTTCCATAAAAAACATCTACTTCTACTTCATTGACTACGCAAAAGCCTATGACCGTGTGGACCACAGCAAACTATGGCAAGTCCTTAAAGAAATGGGAGTGCCTGACCACCTTATCTACGTAGAATTCTATATCATATGGGTCAGGAAGCAACAGTTAGAACTGGATATGGAACAACTGATTGGTTCAAAATTGGGAAAGGAGTAGGACAAGGCTGTATATTGTCTCCCTGCTTATTTTACTTATATGCAGAATACATCATGTGAAAGCCTGGACTGGATGAATCCCAAGCCAGAATTAAGATTGCCGGAAGAAATATCAACAACCTCTGATATGCAGATGATACCACTCTTATGGCAGAAAGTGAGGAGGAATTAAAAACCTCTTAATGAGAGTGAAAGAGAAGAATGCAGAAAATGGTCTGAAGCTCAACATAAAAAAAAACTAAGATCATGGCCACTGGTCCCATCACCTCCTCGCAAATAGAAGGGGAAGATATGGAGGCAGTGACAGATTTTACCTTCTTGGGCTCCATGATCACTGCAGATGGTGACAAAAGCCACAAAATTAAAAGATGCCTGCTTCTTGGGAGGAAAGCGATGACAAACCTAGACAGCATCTTAAAAAGCAGAGACATCACCTTGCCGACAAAGGTTCGCATAGTCAAAGCTATGGTTTTTCCAGTAGTGTATGGAAGTGAGAGCTGGATCATAAAGAAGGCTGACCGTCGATGAATTGATGCTTTTGAATTGTGGTGCTGGAGGAGACTCTTGAGAGTCCCCTGGACTGCAAGGAGAACAAACCTATCCATTCTGAAGGAAGTCAATCCTGAGTTGAAATCAACTCTCACTGGAAGGACAGATCCTGAAGCTGAGTCTCCAATACTTTGGCCATCTCATGAGAAGAGAAGACTCCCTGGAAAAGACCCTGACATTGGGAAAGTGTGAAGGCAAGAGGAAAAGGGGAGAACAGAGAACAAGATGGTTGGACAATGTCATTGAAGCTACCAACATGAATTTGACCAAATTCCGGGAGGCAGTGGAAGACAGGAGGGCCTGGCGTGCTCTGGTCCATGGGGTCACAAAGAGTTGGACACGACTTAATGACTAAATAACAACAACTCTGTGGATCTTTTTAAAAAAAGGAACAGAGAGAACATCTGCAGCACCTTGTAACACTTAAAAAATATTTCTATAGGATTGGAAATGCCTTCTGAACAGTGTGGGGTGAATATGAGACAGCTGCAGGTGGAAGGAAAACATGGGGAACTTCCCTTCCATAAATGTCAAATTAGCAGCACAGTTTTGTGGCATATGAAGAATGGTTTATCTGGCCTAAGGTTTCATGGACTGATAATATGAAGAAGTAGGGTGTAATCCACTACAACATATGCTGAATAAACTTGTAATATTCCAGGATTAAAGGAAGGTCCCTCAAAATGCCAGATTCAGGGGAGGGGTATCAGGAGATATGCTTTTCAACTAATATACAAATTGCAAGGTGACAGGGGGCTGTGTTGGCTGTGTTAAGTGTTACTGCATCAGTGTAACAAAGATGCATGTGGCACTTTTAAGGCTAACAGATGTATTTATTTATTAACTTATTTATTATTTTACTTTGTTTGTCATTCTTCTCTCCAAAGAGACCCAGAACAGTGCACAATACAGAAATAATATACATATATGGGAGACACAGGAATAAAATACTTAAAGGATGAAATGCAATGAAACTCAGTAACAACCTAAACAATTTTACCTTCATAGTATTATACCTTCAGGTTTCAGACATAAAGCCCACCTTCTCAGATCCATGAAATACAGTTTTTAGGAATCTGGATGTATTTTTATATGTTATGTGCGGTGTTCAATGGAACCAATGGAAATGAGATCTGGACCATAGAGAAGGCTGGCCACCGAAGAATTGATGCTTTTGAATTGTGGTGCTGAAGGAGGCTCTTGAGAGTCCTCTGGACTGCAAGAAGAACAAACCTATCCATTTTGAAGGAAATCAACCCTGAGTGCTCACTGGAAGGACAGATCCTGAAGCTGAGGCTCCAATACTTTGGCCATCTCATGAGAAGACTCCCTGGAAAAGACCCTGACATTGGGAAAGTGTGAAGGCAAGAGGAGAAGGGGACGACAGAGGATGAGATGGTTGGACAATGTCATTGAAGCTACCAGAATGAATTTGACCCAACTCCGGGAGGCAGTGGAAGACAGAAGGGCCTGGCGTGCTTTGGTCCATGGGGTTACGAAGAGCCGGACACAACTTAACAACTAAACAACAACATATGTGGTGTTCACAGCAATGACTTTATGAATTCCCTGGGGCTTTAACCATAGCGGACATCCCTTTCAAACTGGAAAATAAATTAAAACTGTTAACGATTGCTCTGTTAGATAGTTTCAGCATCCAGTAACAGATTCTTACTATGCCACCTAGTGCCAGAATGTATATGTTAATGTAATTGTCACTGGTGGTAATTCTGCATTTAAATTTGCTCTTATTTCCCCACAGCTATGTTTTTTGGACATATATATCTGAAGCCCCAAAACTGTACTGTATGTGTCTGAGGAATTAGATACACAGAAACTTATACTGTAATACACTGTAAAGTATTACACTGTAAAGGTGCCACATGGCTGATCATTATTTTATTTAGATTAACGTAATTTTAATCCAGGCCCCTGTGTCCCCCTCCCCCTGTTGTAAAATCTAGAATCTTCTTAAAGCAATTCGAGCTTTTGTATGACCTGATTCTGCATGATTTGATTTTTCTGAAAGTAACATAGGGTCGTCATTCATGACCATTGCCAAACCTGTCTTTTTCTGATAGACTGACACAGCTTTCTATAATTTATAAAATGCAAATGTTTGTTGTAGCATGTATTATAAAACATTTTTCTTATTGCCTTGTAGCCAATTACTCCACCTGTGGTGGAAAAGTTTAGAAACACCAGCAATCCTCCTACTGGTAGAGAAAGAGTATTTTATGGCCGAGCAAATGATCCTGATATTGCATCGTATTTGACCCATGGTATAAAATCCGTCCCTTCAGAGAGTGTAAGAATTTTAAATCTTTTTCTCAGTAGAAAAATTATCTTTCATTTTATGGCCATAAACCACTATTGTCATTAGCTGTGCGTAAGGCATATTAATTGGATATAAACTAACATATGACTCTTTCATACAAGATTACAGTTTATATTTCTGTAATATTTCTTGAATGATTCAAGCCCCTGCATATAACCTGTTTGAACTAGGACATTGCTTTGCATAGACCATGGTTGCTAAATTTGCCCAGGGAAGAATCACTCTGTTTTGACATTCTGCCAAACATCAAGGAAAGGGAAGCAGCAGCAACAGGAACTGGACCAGGAGAAAGCTGAGCCATCACTTTCCTCTCCATGTACTCTCTTTAAGTAAAACTAGACTCTATGCTTTGCACATCTTTAGAAGGTAAGCTCCCTCAAGTAGCAAAATACATCTATCTGTTCCTGCACATCATTTTTCTCATAGGTGTATTTTGCATTTAGCATTTTCATTTCACAGTTGGTGCAAATCGATTGGAAGGGACACACAGGCTGAATTGAATGTGCAAGTCTGATTCTTGAGGCGTGCATCTCTAAGGAAATCCTATTGTGAGAGGGGAACACTGGTTAAGCAGGAAATATATGATTCCACTTTTAGTTTGACCCCCAGTCATAACTCATCTTCTGAGATTGTGGATGGAGTCTGCTTTCTTTAGATGGGAAGGTAGAGTATACATTATTTTCTGAAAGGCAAGATACACCTTCATAAAACAAACATACAGATATACAGTACATACAATGAGTTGGATCAAGATTTAGCTGTGGGCATTGGCAACTGGTCTAGCCAAAGCAGACCTCCCCAACCCTTCCTCTTTCTAACAATCCCCAACACTTTGCAAATGATACACACTGAGATCTTACTAAGTTTGATGTACTGTGATATGGTGGAGTATGTGGAATTCCCAAAAATTAGGTAGAGGCACTTTCCATAGTTAAAAAAAAGATTATACTGACTTGAGATGTTATAGCTTCTGTTAGTATATTTCTGAAATTTGGCTATTCCTGTTTTTCAGCTATTGATGTATGTTAGACATTATGTAGTCTCAAAAAATAACAATTAAGGGCTAAGCATCTACAATTAGTTATATTATTTGTTAAACGGGCAATTAAATATAAGATGTAGCTTTGTTTTAAAAATTAAATTAGTAAGTGCCACTGTGCCACCTGAATGTAGGAACTAGGAAGTGTGCTACTGTGTGAATTTACTCAGGTAGCATCACTGGCAAACCCATCTCCCAAGACCTGGTTTCAGCAAAAACTGAAAGAGAAGAGTGAGTCCATTTATTTAAGCAGCCGTGAAGCTCCCCTTGGGAAATCCCATGATCAGTCATTAAGATTACCTAAAGGACTGGATTTGGCCGGCACACGATTTGGAGTAACAACCTTCAGAGGTAAGAAAAACAGTGCTGGAATACAGTGTCATTGCAGATTATAATTTAATGTTGACGTTAAAAATGCAGTTGTGCTCCAAGCAGAAGAAGGTTTCGGGTGAATTCCACTGAAATGAAGAGTAGCTGTTGGGTCAGTAGAAAATAACCTCTGATACAAAGATGAATTTGTCACTGAAAAACAATCAAATGAGCCTGTGGCTGGCTCTCTACAGTATTTCAGCTGAATGGCAGTAAGCAAAACCAATGTATAAAACATGTGCAGCTACACAAGTCAATTTAAAAAAAGCCTAAGGACTAACAGCCTTGAGCTCACAAATATCTTCTTAGTTTCCACACATTATTTCAGCAGCCTCTTAGTTTTCTCCCAAGGTGGAATAAGGAAGCCCTTGCTCTCAGATGTTTTTATTCCTTTTTTCTTTTAAACTGAAGTTGCTTTCCTGTTTTCAGCTGTAGGCAAGAGCAGCTGATGCCAGAGAGCACAACAAGAAAACCAGCTAGGACTGTGACTCTCCTGCTCCCCCCCCCCCAGAAAAAGGTGCTCATGGCACAGTGAATGTCAAAATCCTTTGCCTTTACAGACACATAGAGACCTTTATGTATCTTAGGATTGTTTTCTGCTGTTTCTAATAGTATGTGTGGGTATGTTTTTTACTGTAGGATAATATATGACACATCCATTCATCTAGTCCTGCTAGTGTCATAAATAAGTGTGTGTGCTGTATTGAAGACTGATGTACTGCATTGTACAGCCAGGTTCTGAATAGAGATGGGGACAACTCACCATTTTGTGATTCATCAAAGTTGTCAAAGCACAAAGCTCCCCCCATGAATCGACAAATCACAAATTTATTTGTCAATTCATAGGGGCTTACTTAAAAAAAACCTTCAGAAGAAAGTTATGTGAGTCACCCCTAAAGATATTGCTCTGTATCCATGCAAAATTTTAGAATATTTTATTAGATCATTTCACTCTATATTGGTTGATTTTCAGAGGGTCCTGGGGGAGAGGTTATAAATCCACGGAAGACATTTGATGAAGTCCAGAGAGAAACAGAACAAGGACATGAATTGTATGTTGCAACTCACAATGATTACTATGTTGGTAAGTAGGGGCTCAAGGATAAGCAAAAGCTGCTTACACATAAAAATGACTTCTGTATATTACAAAAGTGCATAGCAAAATGATCCTTTTCTTCACAGCTAGTTTGTGTAATAAGGATTCTGTTTTATTGGCATCCATATATAATACATTTGATAAACAGTTGTGCATCATGAATATCCATAGCCCTAGAACTTTTTTTTTACATGAGGACTAATGACATCATCTGGATCTCTGCTGTTTCTCAGTGTTGTGAGGCTGAACATGAAGAATGTACTTTCTGCTGTATTCATTGATTTACTTGATGAGAATGTTTCTGGCACTAAAAGACACTAAGATGGCTCTTCTTTTCTTCAGTTGTGTGATACATAATAACATTGTCTCAGAATCTCTGATAAATAAAATCAAAATAGTTAATTATAAGTTTTGCCTGCTCATGAAATGGCAATCTACTTTATACACTTCACATTATTTTAATTATGGTGACATTTATATTCATCCTTCATCCATTGGTCTTGGCATAGCTTATCCTGCGCCTTCTTTATCATCATAACCCTCTGAAGTAGGGTTGTCTTGGATAGTGACTGGCTCAAGGTCACCTAGTTGAACTGCACAGCTTACCAAGGGAGTGAATCTAGGTCTCCAAAGTCTGACACTCAAGCCATCACCCCTTCTATGATTGTATGCAAATGCCACTAAAGTGAGTATTATGCTGCTTCCTGTGTTCTGATATGTAATGGACCAACTCGACTTCTTGCCTTTGTGGATTTTCCTTGGGGCTTGGACTATGGAGCCTTTCCTGATGATCTACTGCACTAAAGCTATATAATAATTTATATAATCTTTGACTATAGGCCATGGTGGCTGGTGAAGATGAGTACCAGAGACTAACAGCATGTGAAAGTCACAGATTTCCTCATCCATTTTGGCGATGATGTTAAACAGGTCTCATAATAGCCTGGGGCTGGCCTTGGACCAAAATACTCATTTTAATTTTTGATAATGTGTAATATAGAGTTCCTTTATGTATAATAATAGATGATCCTTATTTTTGTAGGGGAGCCAATAAATAGGAAATATGACCCATCTACATTCAACAGATTTAATCTTTATGGAAAAGAAACACCCCACTGTAATAATGGACGAAACGTAGCTAGAACATTACGCTGGTTCCATGATCTGCAAATGTAAGTTGAGAATGGTTGGCTGTTTCCACAGTCATTCTTTTCTGATAACATGTTTTGAATCTATCATAGCATATTCTGGATCTGTATGTTTTGTGACATTCTCATGATTCATCATATTGAACAAGCCAGGACCATCCAAAGATACTTTGCAGTCTGAGATATTTTGTATATATATTCTCTGCAATACTGGACGATATCGAGATGCACAGTCCCTAAGACCAGCCATGGTGATTTGGGGAAGTGTAATAGAATATCTCACAAGCATATCTTTGCCTCCCTGGAAGTAAAAATACAATAATAATAAATTAAGTAAATCAAAGTTTGCTGCTCTGTCATCGAATCAAAACCAGATGCTTGCTGGTGCCATATCGCTCTACCTAAGGGTAGCAGTATATTCCAGAATTAGAATACACATAATATCAGGTTGTTAGGATACTGTCAGTCTAGGGGTATAGCTGATGTGTTCTGTTGCTGTAGTCACTTAGCTTCCCCTTTCCATGATATTTGAGTACTGGGGATCATGAACGTCTTGTTTTGGTGACTGATTAAATTTGTAAGCCTCTATGACTAGAAAGACCTTCAAGACTTCCATTTTGAGCTCTCTACTATTTTCCAATATTCACATTAGGATTCTATCCATATTCTACATATTCTTCATATTCTACTGCTTCTGAATAGACATATGGATAATCTTAGTGCTCACACTGTTGGCAAACCATCAAGAAGCCTACAATAACAAAGCTGAGTACATGGTTTTCACTAGGAAGTTCCTAGATCTGATCTGAATAACTTAACATGAGTGGGATTTTGAGATTCTTTTGTGTTATGTTAAATTCACCGCAGAGATTTTGGTTTTCCACCTCATTGTACTGAGAATTCCTTCCAGAACATGCCTGTCAGAATTGTCTTCAATTAGTTTTTTCCTATACAGGCTTAGCATGACTTGTTTAGTAAGCGTCTTGAATATTAACTTCCAATAATTTTAATAATCAACATCTTATTTGGTTTTATTTAAAGAACTCGTGGATAATGTATACTACATTATCAGAACCTTATTTGCTTAAAAAGTAATAACTTAGCTTTAGGAAGGATTTCTTATTAAAGGTCTCTTATCCCCTCATATTGTAATGTGTTGATACAATTTAATATTTTTCAATAATATTTTTAACTCTTCAGGAAGAAATCAGCCAAAATAGTCTCTAAAATCAGTGATGATTTCAAGGAAAAATTTCAGCCCCAACTCGGAAAAGTCCTTGATCCGTAAGTGAATTAAGATGGACTCTTCACAATGGAACATTAGAAATAGATGTTAGCAACAATTTACAAATGAGCTGGCTGTTTGTGATAGAGTTTTCTTTCTTTCATTGTTTCTTCTTGGCAGAAAACTGCTACTGACTTGATAAATTTCAAATTGTTAGCATCTGTCATTGTGTGGCAAGTCACAGAATCTCATCATCACCTTGGCTCCCATTTTGAGATACTGTTTCAGACAGTGAAAGGCTGAGAGGATGGTAACTGGCAGAGCTGTGTGAACCTTTGCCACATTGTGAGTGATGCCAGGTGTTGCAGGTTGTCATTACAGGTTTTATATGATTAATATCATACAGAAACCTGTCGTAAGAAGTCATTCCACTGTTATATACTAAATTAATCCTCTGGAGAGACCATGGGATGCTTTAAAACATCAATTCTTCCTACAGATAAACTGCCAAGATACTGCCTTTTAGCTATAGGACATGCCTGTCATTTAAAAAATAAGCTTCACCATTGGCCATACATTCCTATTACTTAAAAAGGCAAACTAGCTGACAGTTATGCTGTGACCTAAGGAAGCAATGACCCAAACTAGATGTCATCCACCCACACCTCAGTTTCCATCTCCCAGTAATACAGAGATGGGCTTAAATTCCACATTTCTTTCCTCTCTTTTGACTTATTTATGGGCAGTGGCATAGGGAAGCCCAGGGTGTTATATTTTCAGATTGCATGCCATCTTGAACTAGAGGTTATAAAAATGTTCATAAGGAATCACAGAGAAGCAATGGCCATGTGTTTGTTGCTTAATTTGGTCTTGAATAGGGAGATAGAGAAAGAAGCATTGCAACAAGTAATTTTAGGGCTGAATAAGTGAGTATAGTATTTATTGGTTCCTCTATGGTTGGTTCCTCTTCTTTCAAAAATGGCTTGCTTAAATGTTTATTATTCCTTTTCCTCAGGTGATTCTAGAAATCAAGGCATTAGTTTAGCAAGTTGCAGATATGATCTGAAAACCTTTTTATTAAATATTCTAGCATTAGAATATGGAACATGGGAGTTGTAGTCCAAAAAGACACAAATGTTTTTCATCTTTGTCCAGATGTTAGACTGCAATTCACCTCTCATCAAGAGCTTGGAACAGTTCTTTTCATAAAATCACAATATGCTACATTGCTTATTAATCTTCTTGGGCAGCAGGTCATTAGTAGTAGCATTACTGCAGCCCTAGAAACTAATCCGTTGAAATGCTCATTATAGCTGTATTATTGTTATCCCTACAGTTATATGATTGAGAAGTGCACAAAAGTACTATCAGGTTAACCTAAGAAAACCTTTCAGACTCTCTTTTTCTCTGACAGTAAAAGCTACATATGTTATATTAATAATTTGAACAAATTGTATAACAAATCCTTTGTTGAATTTCAGTGACCCTTCAAAATTAGATGCCTGAGATCTGAAGGTCCAATTCCATTCACTAGGAACTTTAAGCAGAAAAGTCATCAGACCACCTCACAGGGTGTTTCTGTATTATTTTCCAAACAATGCAGTCACTGTTATATTTTTAAGGTTCCTGTGATTTTTTTATATATATAGGAAACTATATATGGGAAACTACTGTAAAAGCCTGGGATGGATATGTGTGTGTGTGTCCATAGTCTGTTATATAACCCAATAATTCTCTACAGTAATTAACAGATTTTACATTTTACTATGTGATATAATGAAACTAAAACCCATCCACAGAGAATGAGCAGGTTATGTGAATTACAGTCTTTATTTGTACACAGTGGTTCTCATTTAGGAGACAAGGAATTCAGCTATGCTGAGTCAGAGTACAAATTGCTGCATGTAAATTACATTGGTAGAGCAAAAAGCATAAAGCTAATCTGTGTTACCCTGCAAACATCTAGTTTGGCAAGAACGTATTGCCGGTTTAGGAAAGCACCTGAACTTACTTCATACATCCTTATATGCCAGATGGCATATTCTCTCCTACTAAGTCTATGGAGAATAAATCCTACTGAATTCCGTAGGAAAGTCCCAGAGTACATAAGATTTCAGTCTTAATGGCCTCTCACTCTGGGCATTGGGGAATTAACCAATGGGGTTGTCCTTTTATGATTTGCTTTGAAATAGAGAAGAGGGAGATAAACAGAAGGTTTTGAGGAGAGAGACAATGAGCAAAAGCAAAATCCTACAAAGTGTCTGGTGAGTTTGCAAATGGAAACAGCTTACAGAGGCAAAGGTTCTGTTTCATTTGGAGAGCCCACAACAGATTCTCCCATTGCCACCAGTCTGTCCTTGGATTATTTGATTTCCCTCTTTCCTCTTCTTTTAGGGCAGGCTTTGCTTTTAATTGCCCCATTGCTCACTGCTACTCCCTCTTGTCCTTCTGTCTCATCTTTGCTGGCTGTCCAATACCTCCACAACAACAAAAGGAGGCAGGGGAGAAGTAAGAGCAGAAAGTGACCCACACTTGCAAGAGTAGGTGATAATTTTATAGACCACTAATTTTTTTAAAAAAATCATACCATATCTGAGCTTTTTGTGGGTAAATCCCACTTCTTCAAGGCAAAGTATTAAAAGTCCAAATGCTCATGGCAAGATGGATTTTGCCAGGCACTCTTTGATGTAAAGTCCAAAACTTCTTGGCAAGATGAATTTCACCAGGCAGTCTTTCTCAGATGTAAGCAAAAAACAGTAATGTTGTTTAAAGTTACAGCTCAGGCTGCTGTGGATTGGATTTCATAGGGCATTTCTTCAAAGGACCAAAGACCATGTGTGCACATGCACTTCTCACTGTTGGCCCTTTTTCGAAACAGACATGTTTATGTTTGGCCCAGGAAGGGGGGGTGATGCAGAAAACCCATGTCCTCCACACTTTTGATCCTTCTTCCTTGCCTCCTCCTGCTGTTTAGTTCAGCACCCCACAACAGGAATAAATAACAAGCAAATGTTGTTATTATTAGGTGCTATCAAGTCATCTAGTATTTATGGCCACCCCATGAATGAATGACCTGCAAAATGTCCTGTCTTTTAACAGCTATGGTCAGCTCTTGCAAACTCAAGGCTGTGAGTTACTTTATAGAGCTAATCACTTTCATATTTGATCTTCCTCTTTTCATTATGCCTTCAACTTTTCCCAGCATTTTTTTTCTTTTCCAGTCAGTCTTGTTTTCTCATGATGTGCCCAAAGTGCAGCAGCCTCAGTTCTGCTGTTTTTGCTTCCAGAGAAAATTCAGACTTGATCTCATCTAAGATCTGTTTCTTCATCTGTCTGGCTCTCCAGGGTATTCAGGGTTTTTTTCCCCTGTCGGTTCTCTTCACTGTCCAGCTTTCACATCCATATATAGTAATCAGGAGTACAATAGTGTAGATGATTTTGGTCTTCATCTCCAATGGCACATTCTTATACTTTATGATCTTTTATAGTCCCTTCATTGCTGCCCTTATGAATCTTCCTCTGATTTCGTGGCTGCAGTCTCCATTTGGATTGATGATTGATTGAACCAAGGTATACATCATCTCTGACAACTTCAGTTTTATCATTGCCAACATTGAAGCTCTATAGTTTTTCTGTTGCCATGATTTTTGCTTCCTTAATGTTCAGCTGCAGTCCTGCTTTTTCCTTTCTTCTTTCACTTTCATCAGAAGTCATTTCAAGTCATTGCTTTCTGCCAGTAAGACGGCATCATCTACAGATCTTAAATTCTTGATGTTTCAACAATTTTCATTCTTCCTTCATCTGAATATAATGTTCTCATTCCACTTAAAAGTAGTTAAAGCCATGTCACCTACAGGAAAGAAAAAGTCATTCAGCCTTCTTACTCAAAAATGTAACTTCTTATTAAAGTAACTTCTTAGTAAAATAGTTTACAGTGGTGCCCTGCTTGACAAGAATAGTTCGTTCTGTTCAAATCCCTGTTAAGCGAAATCCTCATCAAGCGAAACGAAAGAGCCCATTGAAATACATTGAAAACTGTTTCAATGCGTTCCAATGGGCGAAATACCTCAGCGTCCAGCGAAGATCCTCCATAGGGCAGCCATTTTCGGTGCCTATAAAGCGAGGAATCCATCCTAAAACACAGCGGGGAGCCATTTTAAACAGCTGGTGGCCATTTTGAAGACCCGACGATCAGCTGTAAAGATCGTTGTTAAGCGAAAAATCAGTTCCTGAAGCAGGGAACCGATCTTCGTTAAGTGATTTTTGCCTATTAAAACATTGTTTTGCGATTGCAAAAGCGATTGCAAAAACTTCATCGTCAAGCGATTTCCTCATTTAACGAGGTAATCGTCAAGCGAGGCACCACTGTACTTCTAAGCTCTGCTGTCTCTGTGCTATCTAGGGCTCATGGAATTAGTAGTTAAATATGATTTGGAGAAATACATATTCCCCATATCTTATGTTGTCAGTACAATGTTTTTCTTATCTGTATCAGTTTTCCTAAACTGTCATGTGTGTTTAGTTTACTTTGGAGGGGAGGTCTTTCTTTTTTAACAGAAACATTGAAGATTCTACATGCACACTTATATCTGTTAAATAAGAAATAGCATATTGCTACTTGGGTTCTTTTTTCTCTCTCCCAAGGAATAGAAGCATCATGATCAAAGACATTTACTGCATGTCGTGCAAATATTTCTGACAGTTATTACTGTGTATGAAAAGAAAAATGGGTTGTAAAATTTAGGATTATCTGTGGCGGTGGCTTTGATTTATGTAGTAGAGCCCTAAGGAGTGTATTTCAGGTGAACTCTTAACAAATGTTTCATCACTTGTCTTTAATCTTCAGTTCCAGAACAAGAGGTGAACTGACAGACAGACAATATCTATCATGGCTAATATAAAGATTACACTTGGGTGAACAATCAAACGTTTATCTAACAGACTTTTTTTTTATATATGCAGCATTGCTGATACTCTCAATGTTCCTCCAGACCATACATTTGGAATGCTTATACGTCCTGAGGAATATGGCAAGTATTTCAGTGGCCTTTGGTATTGTTCACACTTCCATCTTGTAACCTGCTTCTTTCATGTCATTTTACAGTTCGGACGTTGCTGCTCCATTTCTTTTTCTCCTGTATGAATTTAATACAATTGAGCCAATATTCATTTTAAATGAGATAGTCTGACCTTAAATACAAAGAAATCTTCACGCTCTTGAGTCTGTTACAATGCATTATACCTGGAGTCTTGTAAGACAATTCAGAAACCCAGGTATTCTAAAACAACTCTGCAAGATTGCTAACCAGGAGTGGCATATCTTGCTAATACTGAGATAATTTCAGTGAATTGCTGAAAGGACTTTTGAATTGTTTTTGGAGAGAGAATGGGGAATGTTTGGGTTCTCAGAGCCTCACAGCTTACATGGCCAGTGACCATGCTGGCTGTGGAATACTGCAAATAATAATTGACTCCCCTCCCCCAAGCATTTCCTGGCTTGGACATTGAGTAGCTGAAGAAGCAGTTTACTTCCATATAGGCTTGTTCACAAGGTGAGTACATTGTGTTGGAGACTCTTTGAGTCTCTGCTGTCAGGCATGGTGGGGGTGGTGGTGACCAAAAAGAAGGCATTGTTAGTAATGAATCTTCCCTCCAAGTAGCCTTCTCTTATTACACCTATTTTGATCTCTATTCTACTTCAGGTACAAACTTTTTAATTTCCCCTTAGATTTCCAAAGATTTTAGAAATTTAATCTTGCTTGCTCTTTAGGCAGCTATACAGTTTGGTTTCTCTTCTTTCTCAATATTTTGCCGGCTGTTCCTTGCTGCTTTTATTATTGTGGTGCAGTGGTTAAATTGCAGAACTGCAGTGTAGGCTCTGCTCATGATCTCAAATTTTGGGCTCAGGTAGCCAGCTTTTATCCTTCTGAGGTTGGTAAATTGAGGACCCAGTGTGTGGTCTGCATAATTAAATTGTATACTGCCCAGAGTTTAAGCACTGTGGGGAGGTATATGAGCAGTACAGTTTGCTTTGCACACTTTGTCTATAAATGATCTTTTTATTTGTATAATGGGTTCAGTTTTGGGGTAACTTGCCTTGGACACTGAATGATTGAAAGCCAGAGTGCATGTATGTACAACTAGAGAAGGAAAACAGCTTTCTTCTCTATAGATTCCCAGAATCCCATGGCCAGTACTGTCTGGGATTCTGAGTGCTGTAGTAATACATATATAAATAAATAAATTCCTGCCTCTGCAGAGAACAAACTTTCTTCCAACCATGTTCTTGCCTGCACGCAGAGATGATATGGCACAAAGGAATTGACAAGGCTCTTGTGAAAGTGTCACACAATAGCTAAAACATGGTCAGGCAAAGTTCTGATATAATTTATTTCTTCTATAGGTGTTGGAGACCTTCTTCATTACAGACTTCCAAGTGAATTCCTTCGTGGCAAAGACAGAGAGCGGGCTGTTTTTACTGCAATTCGGCAGAATTTGAAGAAAGCTAATTACCATAATTTTGATACATTATTGCAAGCTTTCAGACATTATGATAAGGTTAGCACTCTGCCAAGATATCACATGTGTTTTCTGTGAATATTGTGTGAAATACTTGTACATTTCAGTTATCAGTGCTGTTCTTCAGAAATCTCAACATTGCAAACATAAAGTTACTTGTATGTGAAAAGAAAAACATGGCCTTTGGCTTATATCCTGTTGTGATTTTGTGAATAAAGATACCTATATACAAAATCCACCTGCACTTACCAAGCCTGACCTACAAAGGCAATGCCCTGAATGTCAGTTGCTTGGGAGCAACAATAGAAGAGAGCTATCACTCTGTATGGGGACATGGTGGCGCTGTGGGTTAAACTGCAGAAGCCTCTGTGCTACAAGGTCAGAAGACTAGTAGTTGTAAGATCAAATCCAAGTGACAAAGTGAGCTCCCGTCACTTCTCCCAGCTCCTTGCCAACCTAGCAGTTCGAAAGCATGTAAATGTGAGTAGATAAATAGGTACCACCTCGGTGGGAAGGTAACCGCGTTCCATCTCTAGTCGTGCTGGCTATGTGACAACGGAAACTATCTTCGGACAAAATGCTTGGTTTATTGCTTGGAAACGGAGATGAGCACCCGCCCTAGAGTCGGACACGACTGGACTAAATGTCAAGGGCAACCTTTACCTACCTTTACCTTATTACTCTATCCTTCTTGGAGGCATCTGATTGGACACTAAAGAAAAAAGATGCTGAACTAGATGAACCTTTGATTTAGTCAACCATGTTCTTATATAAAGTATTTTTTTCTCACAGAAATATGATTGCTTGAAGTATCTGTCAATTTCTATAGAAAACTCAAAGTACAAGAATCATAGTGTTCTTAAATGTATTGCATTATTTTTCTAGGATGGCGATCGGAAAATAAGTAGGGAAGACTTGAAAAAGACCTGCTTTCAGCTTAATCTAGACTTGGATGAAGAGCTGTTGGATGCTTTATTTAACTACTGTGATTTGGATAAAGATGGCTTTATAAACTATCTAGAGTTTGTGAACTTCCTTAACTGGAAAGATAAAATGTCTCTTCAGGAATATGAAGAAAAAATAATTACCAAAGGTACATGGTAAACATTTAGACATGATTTACTCCCCAAATCTGATTCCAGTATATGGATTTTTTTTCATTGATTGTTTCCTAAACTCTATTGGGGATATGGGAATCTGTGGTAATTTTGAGGAGCTATTTTTCTCCTTCATCTGTGGGTCTTACTAAGCAACACAGTTAGCCTATAGAACAAAACTTCCTTAAGAGGGTGAAGATATCTGTCTATCCCACCATAAGCTTTCCTACTTCCACAGCTTTCTTTTGTTTTGTGATGGGTCATTGGGAGGTAAATATGGATTCCATTTCCAACTGATTGCTCAAGCACAGAGCTCTGAGGTTATATCCCTCAATGGAGAACATTCTACCAGATTCTAATTGTGAATTTGACATCTCATCTAGTTTTTCGGCAACAAGGCTAGGTTTTTTTATATTTTTCTTTTCAGTTTAAAGGAAGGAGAAATCTAATATGAACAGATCTGCTGTTGGCTGCTTAGTTGCCAACCAGGGAAGGGACTTTGATAGCTCTGCTTCCCTCTGCACAATAAAGCAGTTCATGGCACCCTAGTATCCAGAAAATCTTTCTGTCACTAAAAGCCCATTGCCTATCACAATGTTCACCTTGGTTTTCAAAGCAGTGTATTAGTCTGTATAAGCATATCCAGACAAAGGCAAAACAAAAACACAGTGCCGCCTTAAGGACTAACTCTTGTATTTCTGTATTAATTTCCATGGATCAAGTCTACTTCCCGAGACACTGGAGAGGAAACATATAACTGATACATATATTTACACATAGCCCCATAACCAGCACTCAATATAGATAATTAACAAAAATACTTGAGTTCATTAGCTCAAGAATGAGGCTATCAAGCTGTAAAGTACTTCAATCAACATGTTGTATGAGGGTAGGCACAAAAATGAGTTTACAAGGTGACAGTAGCGTTATTGATACAAGTGCTAAACTGGGGGAATGTTCCTGATTTGAATGAAAAGCCTCACATTTGGTAATAAACTCAGAATCCCTGATGGATATTAAATCCTTTTGACATGCTGTGGAATTTATGTATGTATCTTATCTCAGCCGTATTTATTTTTGGTTTCATTTTGTAGTTCTTTTCTTTCTATAATGGTCACTTTCAAGTCATGTATAGAGTGTCTTGGGAGGCTGAAACGTTCTGAAACAGATATTTGTGAGCTGGTCCAGTATCTGTGATTCCAAGTGGCTCCTGCATCTTCTGACATTGCAGAAACTGGCCATTAATTAATCATTTGCAGAAAGAAATCCACATTGTCTATGCATTCTTTAATTGCTTGTTTTCTTAACTCCACGTTTTTTGTGTTTTTTAAAAATGTACTTTTAAAATGCACTTGCACTTCAGTGAAATACACAGGCAAACTCAGAGAATTTAATGATAGTGTGATGCCCAGTTACTGTACATACCAAGTATGGACCATCCCTAAGACTACTGGTCTTACAGCAATTTTTTTTCCTGCTTCATAGAATATTTTTATTGTGGTAGAAGCCTTTTTATTTTTTATTTTTGTTAAAATATTACATAGATTGTTGTCACTCTGAAAGCAACAAATGTCATTTTGATATCATTCACTTTTCTCAGGCAAAAAGCCAGCTCCCTTTGACCTTATTCCACCAGAAGGAGCAGAATGCAAAGCAGATGGAGATGCTGTGCTAAAGCAGGAGGATGTAGTAGAAAAAGAACCTGGAAGTTCAGAAAAAACACCCAGAACTCTTACAAGACCAACGGATCGTGTATTTTCTGATTATCGCACAACATCTTCTCAATATAATGCAGTTGTAGGAGGCATTCCCTCTTCATGTGTGTACAAAGAGATGTACTTTTCATTACCAGGTTGTTTTAGATGTTTACAGATGCTGTTGGTATATGTAGGAATTAGCAAATATAATCTCCCAAAGGACAATCCAAAGCATAATTCAACCTGTTGTTTGTGTCGTAACAGTTCACAGCTTGGGAGTATGGAGTGTCTCCCTTGAAAAAAACAGACCTTGCAGCATCTCCATGTTCAATTCAAGAAGTGCCTGCCCACCAGTCATCTATAGTCCCACAGAGTCCCACAGTTATCTCCACAAGCTTTATGGAAACTAGAGATAACAATATCCATTACACATGTCCTCCTTAAGTGCAAAATTGGTCTGTCTATAATCTTATATGAGTATTCATTAATCTTTGTACAACCACGTCAATAAATCACCAGAAAAATAAGAATTAGTATAAATCTGCTCCTCAAGGTTATGGCTGGGTTAGAGAGGTGCACACTGCCCATTTAGCCACACTGCCCAGGCTTTCCTGGTGTGGGTAAATTCCAGGAGGACCAAATGTGCTGATGGCTGGGGAAAATCCTTCTGCCTGGAACCCCTCCCAACCTCTTCACTCACTCGGACTACTCAGTGCTCCATGGAATTACCAAAAATTCACTCAATTAAGCATTTTAGCCTGTATGCCAACCCTACCAGGTAGGAATACCAAAGTATCCACAAAATGTAGAGTATCCAGTAGGTGGCCAAGGTAAAGCCCTTCTTTAGTACCAATAACCCTCTTTTCCCAAAATAACCAAACTGCTGTAAAACTTTATTGAAAATGTTGCAAAAAGAAGTAAAAAAGAATCAAGTTCCAAACAGTTTCAAAAATGGTTGTTGTAGGTTTTTCGGGCTGTTTGGCCGTGTTCTGAAGGTTGTTCTTTCTAACGTTTCACCAGTCTCTCTGGTTGGCATCTTCAGAGGACAGGAGTCAGAATTCTCTGTGCTCTGGTGCAGTTTCAAAAATCCCAAAAGCAGTGAAAAGAATTGTGAAGCAAATAAAAGATCTTGAGGCAAGGACAATTCCAGAACAGTTCCCATAAGAAAATAAGAAAGCTAACTATTCTAAGCTAATACTCACATTCAAGCAGTTCAGCATGGTTCCAGAGCATACACAGAGTATGAATCAGGCAGCGAGACAGCAAGTGAGCATAGTGTTCTCCTTAGAGAGACTAAGCTAAATGAAGCAAACTCTCCATTTTTATACCCATCATTTCATCTTCTAGACCAGTGATTCCCAACCTTTAGTCCCTAGATGTTTAGGAGTAAATCTCCAAGAAGTCTTCACCATTAGCTGTGCCTGCCAAGATTTCTGGGAGTTGTATTCCAGGAACATTTGTGGACCTAAAGTTGAGAACCATCATTCTAGACCCTTCAAGGGGATGCACCAATCAGCCATCAAATTGCCCTAAACACTTTTTGAAGAAGAGAAAACTTTTCTATCACTCTCTCCCCTTCTCTTCAGCTGAAACCAATTCTATTAATCAGCTCATACCAGGAGTGAGTTATGACCTTGGAAATTCCTTCTTAGGGACATAAGACACAGATGGCAAAGCCTCCCAATTAACAAGCAGTTTCTCTCTGCCTCTCCTGGCCTATTATCCCAGGCTTGAGTCAACAGGCCTATATTTCAAAGGGCAATTGAAACCATTAACTCCCTATTTTCCAGTTTCTTGACACCACTTTTGGAAAGTTTATATAATCTAGGCAAGTTAAGATTACAGCAAATAACTATGTAAATAAAAATAAGGAGAACCATTTTATTCTTTCACTGAAATCAGTAAAAAGTGTTTAATTTTGTGCTGAGTTTGTTCCTAGTACAAGAATCTTGCCTTTCACTGTATCTTTTCTAAATATGCCTCCAGTTAAATTTGAAGTAAAATATTCCAGCCCATTTCTGAGCACAACTGAAAGTGCTGGTTATTACCCATAACTTTATTCATGATTTGAGTCCAGGCTATCTGAAAGATTTTCTTGTCATGTACTAGCCTATTCAAGCTCTGCGACTATAGAAAAGGCCTTTCTCCTCAGTCCTGCAATCATCAGAGTGTTGTCTGTTGCGGAATGTGGAGGGGGACCTTATCTGGGTCCTCCAAAGCTTTAGAATGTTCTGCAAAGGCCAAGGTGGCCCTTTCCTGTTGACAACTGAGGGCCTAGTAAGAACATAATACCAACTGGAAGAGCCAGTGTTTTTTTTTTTAACTATTAAGGCAGGTATACATTGTATTAAAAGTATTCTACATCAGATGTTTTAAAGTATTTTGATTTGAATCACATTTTAATACAATAATGGATTTAATATGTGTAAACTCTGCATTTTAGTGGAACTATTATTTTTTAAAAAATAGCATTGTAAGCCACTTTGGGTCCCAGTCATAGTGAAAGGCAGCACATTAAATAAATAAACAATATGTTTGTACTGAGTTTTAAAGATTACTTTGGGCTGGTGTGCTCCATCTTTGCTTCAGTAACATTGTGCAGCCTCATTCTGCATAAATATCAGCCTTGTACATAATACTTCAATCTTTTTCTTGTGCTTTCCTACAGTTTACCCACTCTATGGTGTTCCAACTATTCGTTCAGACATTCCTGCCCCACAATTTCGTCGCATCAGTGACAATACTAATTATGGTGATCAAGCAACTGCTTATGCATTGTTATATCCTTCTATATATAGCAACAAAGGAGTGTATGAAAGAGACTTCTTCAAGACAAGATCAAAAGAAGAGGTACAGTACATTGATCCAGAAACAAATATTTTGAAATTTCAGTCTTACAATCCATCTCTGAAATGGATTAGGGATGTAGTGCAAGTCCAGATAAGCAAAATGCAGTTTGTTTGTTTGTTTGCTTACTTGTTTGCATTTCTATCCTAAATAAATGCAACAATAACAAAAATCAGAAAAAATACAGAAAAGGGATCATAGTAAGCATGGTTACTAAAAATACAACAACATTAAGCAGAGTAACATTACAAAAAATGAAAATAAAAACAAAAGATGGCCGCAGAGAGAAGTACATAAATTCACAATAGAACTAATAAAGAAACAGAGCCAAAAAGCAATCAAAATTAATTTAAAATTACTTAATCTGAGGCAAGGCTATGAAAAGGCTTGCAAAAAGAGTCAGGTCTTACGTTGCCTCCTAAAACCAAGGAGGGATATGGGGCCTGTCACACCTCTGATGGGAGAGAATTCCAAAGCAATGTGGTCATTACAAAGAATGCCTGGTTTTGAGTAGCAGATTTCTGGGTCTCCATGGTGTAGCCGCTTAAAACATCCCAGTATGAGAGGTGGACAGGTAAACAATTTAAGAGAGAGGCACTTGGACAGGTCCCAAGAACCCAAATCATGAAAGACTTTAAATGCCAAGGTATTATCGTTTGAATTCTCCTCATTTAAGAAACTCTCATTAATATCATCTCTAATACCTAACTTGGGTAAAGTAATTTGGACAATGAGTATATATAAATCAACACATGCTGTTTATATACCTCCCTACAGTGCTTACAGCACTGTCAGGGCAGTTTCCAATTAAATATGCAGGCTACCAATTGTCCCCTGCAGCAAGCTGGGTACTCAGTTGCTGACCTCAGAGGGAAAGAAGGCTGAGTGAACCTCGGGCCAGCTACCTGGGATTGAATCTATAATAACCTATAATTTTATAAGTAGGTGATAGAAAATATGGAAGTTACAATATGTATCACATAAATTAATTAATTTGCTTTGATTAATAATAATGTATATTATTTCACAGATTGCCCGCATTCTGCGCAATATTGGTGTCCAACTTTCAGATGAAAGCTTTGATGAAATATGGAGGCAAGCCAGCTTGAAAGATCACAGAGGAAAAGTTTGTGTAGAATCCATCAGAAATGTCCTGGATGAAATGCAGGCAGCACACATAAAAAGCAGATGAAAATTCTGCTCTGGGTTATGTAGCACTTAATGTGTTTCATTTGCAATTCCATTTTCTGTGTCAGAAGTGGATACTCCTATTACAACTGATTGTAAAAAAAAAAGGAAAAAATGCAGTGCATACATATGTGTTTGTTTACTGAAAATAATAAAGGAATCTTTTCAATACTGATACAGAAACATTTTTTAAAAGAACAAATACGTTTCTACAATGGGAAGCATATATTGTATGCAATAATTTTAACATTTCCCTTTTTTTTTTTGAGAAACCAGAAAAGTCACTCTGATTGCAAGGCCATCCTTCCCATATACTATGAGTAGTTGGTAAGCAAATGAGCAACTTGACAGATCAGATCATTAGTTAAGAACACTACTCGGGCTATTATTCTTCATTCTAGCCAGAGGAATAGATTTCTAATGTATGAAGTTGATAGTAACTTTCCCTTCATTTCTTACTCAGTGTTTCCAATGTTACTGTTGAAATTAGCAATTCTTGGTGGACATGATTGTGGTTAAATCTGAACTGGGGGGGACCATTATTTCAGCATGTAATTCTCAGATTTCATGAATTTGCAGAAAATATAAATACTGTACTCAGAAAAAAATTGTGGCTGTAGTTTTCTCAAGTCCAAATACTCGTCAGTTATACTTCTGTTGAAAAAGCAGCAATGGTAGAAGTAGCACAACACTCTTACTTTCCAATTTATTTGTTTATACGAAGTATTTTTATCAATAAATTTCCTAAGTATGATATTTGTTGTTGTTCAGTCGTTTAGTCGTGTCCGACTTTTCATGACCCCATGGACCAGAGCACGTCAGGCCCTCCTATCTTCCACTGCCTCCCGGAGTTGGGTCAAATTCATGTTGGTTGCTTTGATGACACTATCCAACCATCTCATCCTCTGTCGTCCCCTTCTCTTGCCTTCACACTTTCCTAACATCAGCGTCTTTTCCAGGGAGTCTTCTCTTCTCATCAGATGGCCAAAGTATTGGAGCCTCCGCTTCAGGATATGTCCTTCCAGTGAGCACTCAGGGTTGATTTCCTTCAGAACGGATAAGTTTTTTCTCCTTACAGTCCAGGGGACTCTGAAGAGCCTCCTCCAGCACCACAATTCAAAAGCATCAATTCTTTGGTGGTCAGCCTTCTTTATAGCCCAGCTCTCACTTCCATACATCACTACAGGAAAAACCATAGCTTTGACTATGCGGACCTTTGTCGGCAAGGTGATGTCTCTGCTTTTTAAGATGCTGTCAAGGTTTGTCATTGCTTTCCTCCCAAGAAGCAGGCATCTTTTAATTTGCTGTGAATGTAAATTATTGATTTTAGGGCTAAGTCTGGGATTTGGCACAACGCTTTGTCACATTACAGGGGTAGACCCTTCAGCAATGATTGCAGAATAATTGTGAATCCAGCAGTAGCAGGACATGCAAGATAGCTGCCTAGAATGGTCCCTGGACCAGATGGGTGGGGTATAAATGAAATAAATAAATAAATAAATAATGAAAAAGAACAGAACGATTCTGAGTATGTTGAAATGACATGCCATGATGCCATGAGAATCACCTCCAAAATTAGGGTTGTGAGGAGGGCAGCATTTCCTTGAGATTTCAGGTCTAAAAGCTCAGACCTGTAAAATGGATTCTAAACTTAAGTCTCTGAGCCAAATACTGATGAATTTTAATGGAAAGGCAAGACATAAATTTAATAAACAGTTAAAATAAAGTAAAACAAAGGATACTACATGAAGGAGCATGTATTTTGACAGGGGATACAGCCTGTGTCAAACATTATACTAGTTCCATTCTCAGTGGGGTATCAATGCAGCGTGACCCTCTATTAGCTGCTGGTATTAAACTTAGTGATGAATAAAAACAATGAGCAGAAAGCAAGTGCTTGAGGGACTAATATAGTAGGTTCATTAGTTACTTCAAAGTGCTGCTGCAATTGTGGGGTAGCTTCAAAAAGCTCCCAGCTTTACATTTTCCCCCAGAGGCTACTCAAGATAATTTGGGAACTTTTAAGACTCTTCACAGCTTTCAGCTTGATATGCTCTGCAGAGGATTTTATACCAATTTATTTAGAGACTAATTCCAGAGGGAAACAAGGAGGACCAGTTACATTTTTCTCCCCTCCCTTCTTGTTCCTCAGAAGGGAAATGTATTGATTTTGCTGCTGCTGTTTCACTGCTGCTCGGGGAACTGCAGGCAGTATCTGTAAAAGCTGACCTGAATCTGTTGCTAGGTTATTTCTCGCCAAATGACCAAACTCGTTTTTCAGGGCCTATTCATATGCCCATCAGTGGTCTGGGACTGCTGGAAAACAGTTGCAAAGCACCACGCAATGTCCGCCAGCTTTTGTAATCCAGTAACATGCAGCTGCTTTCACATGGTGATCCTGTTTCTGTACTCATGGCATTAGAAAACTGGCGCTTTTTGACATGCACTGAATACTAATAGCTGCAGATGGTCCCATTTGGTATTCATCATGTCATCTTATTACCAAGATATGGGGATTTGTAGTAGCTACCTACAAATTTCCAAAAAGGAAGACAAAAAAGGGCTCTGATTCGCATAAAATTGACTATGGCAAAATGCTAAATTAGAAGTGATCTTTAAAATATAATTTAAAAAGAACTACAATGCATTTCATTCGAATGAGGAAGACTGTGAGTAGGTAACCTGTGTGCCTAGCTGCTGTTATACATGAATGGGATAACTCCAAGGTTTCTTGTGGTGGAACGCCCCTCCCCAAAGTTGCTAAGCTGTTCTCTGATTCTACAGTAGTAGAGAACACTCTCCTGGATGACGTCACAGCTGCTTCTGAGAGGAGGCGTGGCTACCCATTCTTCCTCTTTCTCAAAGTGATAGGGAGCTAACTTCAAAGCCTTTATTTGGGCCAGTTCTAATGGCATTAAGTAACCATTGTCCTATCTGAACTCTGCCAACTATCTGTGAGCTTGTAAGGTTAATAAAACACAGTCCTCTTGGGGGCAGGGCAGTCTTATTCGAGGTCCTCTTCTTCTAGTTGCCCTTCAGGAGCACTGCTGGCAGACATCCTTGTGTGTGTGGCTGACTCCTTTAACTCCTCTCTCTAAGACTATTTGCTATTCTAATTATCTGGTGATCACCTAGCCCATCAGCCTTCTCATTTCGTGACCCTGCAGTTCCTGCTCTCCTTTCTTATGATTCTTTGTCTTTAAGCAGCACGCTTTTAAAAACTATATTTGGACCACGTTGTCCTTCAAATGGGGGACACCAAAAGAGAGTTGTCCTTTGGCAACATTTCAAATGAAAGACCTCTCTCCCTAAATGTAGGCATGTGACGACCCTATTTGTAGGACAACTCCTAGTGTCCTGCAGTCAACATGACTAGCAGCTGCACTGGCTGCAAGGATATGAAAGGTATCATCTGAGAAAATAACTTTCCCAAGCTTTGCACATCATATGTTTATTGTGACCAGTGAACACTGAATATTGATGTAGTGTATAAGATAGGCCATAATGTGCCTTTCAGCCAGTCTTTCTGAAGCTGGGATCCTCTAGATGTGTTGAACTGCAGATCCTATCATATCCACAGTGCAATAGCCATACTGGCTGGGGATAATAGGTATTATGGTTCAACTCATCTTCAAGAAGCCAGATTGGGGAAGGTTGCTTTAACCCAATAGCGATGTTTGAGGATGGGTTTTTATGAACTTTACTTTGTGACAGCTAATGTACAAATTGATCTACTCTGGCATTTTAATCTGTCTGTATGACCAATATTTGAGATTGGTCACATGACTCCAAGACTGGTGATGTTTGCCAGAAAGCTGTGACTTACACATTTCACACAAGCCGTATGGTTGGTAAAGCACCATCTGCCCAGCTCTCCGGATCGCCTTGCACAGTCGGCACAACAATCACTTAACAGATGGGGCTGAGTTGTGGAATAAGCTGGCATCTCCGCTTCTCATTCAGAAGCCATGGTGCTTTTTTTTTTTAAAAAAGCAAGTTTTAAATTTCATTTGTCTGAAATAACAGTAGTTGTCAGTTTCCAGAGTTTTACCATAGGTCACAAAACAAGGTACTGAAAGGACGTAAGTTGCTATCAATAAGAATGAACATTCCAGCCTATCAAAGTAATGTAAAGTAGCAAAATAATTGGCTTTGTTGGAGAGTTCTACAAAAGAAACAGATACAGTGCATTTCTGCCAGCACCCCTTGATGCTTCACTCAGAACCAGTGGTAGGCAATTTTGTCACTGATGAAGCACTTTTTTGCAGCCTCAGGATGTCCATATGGCTTTAATTTAGGGGATCAAATGTAGTTTTCCAGCACAGCCACAGACTTCTTCCATTCTTTGCTAATGTATACAGCTGCCAGAGGTGAATGACCAATGAGCACAGGCTGAATAACCCACCCTGGAGCATGGCAATAAAAAGAATTCTAGAGAGAGGTAATTTTTTAAAAGACAATTTTGAGAATCAAATTTCCTTTGGGTCTACATTGTTGTTGTTTTTTTAAATAGGAGAAAATGGGACAACGTGTTCTCATGGCAGAACACATGTAAAGTGACACAGATTGCAAAGTGGTTGCTTAGTATACTCTTCTTACTGCTTATTTCTTAGATCAGGCAACCCTGGCACCCTAATCCTATCCTTTGTGCCCAGCCATCCTTTCACCATGAAGTGGATGGAAAAGAGGAATTCCTCAAATTATGCTGACGTTACTAGTTTTTGTGTGTCATTATATGATCCATTTCCCAGGCTTCTGATATCCATGCACTGAAAGGCAAAGGCAGCTACACACAGCTGCAAATTCCAGCCATGAGTTGGGATGTTTTGTTTTGTTTCAGTTGAGTTTTCCAAATAATGATCACCAAAAACATTTCCTTATAAACGGCATCTCTATTCCATCCATGGGAGCAAGACGTTTTCTTGCCAAACAATATTTCCACCATTTCTGGACTCTCATGTTTTTGGATTCTGAGGACATAGGGAGGGCTGTACCTAGGTTAGATGAAATATTGTTTCCTTCGGGCTCCATAGGAACTTTGTTTACATCAAGTAAGGGCTTTCAATTATTTCTTTAGTCTCAACAAAGCAAATGCCATTATCAGCCGCCAACAGGTGCCTGCTATCTATCTATCTATCTATCTATCTATCTATCTATCTATCTATCTATCTATCTATCTATCTATCTATCTATCTATCTATCTATCTATCTATCTATCTATCTATCTATCTATCTATCTATCCATCCATCCATCCATCCATCCATCCATCCATCCATCCATCCATCCATCCATCCATCCATCCATCCATCCATCCATCCATCCATCCATCCATCCATCCAAGGCAGCTCACCTTGTGCTAGTGGTAAACCAGACCGCCAAAATATCTGGAGCCCTATCTCCCCACTTTGTGCCAAAGCCTCCAGAATTCCTGACAGAAAGGACAATATTACTGCCCCATTTACTGCCGAGGGCTCCATTTTCTTGGAATGCATCCTGCGCATGAAGAGAGGTATGTAAATGGTCACTGGGAGATCAGGGTCAGATGCTGTAAATATAAAGTATCTGCTTCGTTGTTTCTGCTCCAGTTTGGGAGGTTTAAACTGAAGATCCATGGGATGATTACCTGATTGAGCCATACATTGGTGGTCATGATCTGCTCAAGTTCAATCTAGGGCAGAAAAAAAAGAAAGATTGCTATTGAACATATGGATAAGAAACATCCCAAAGAAATCATATATGAATCAGTTCAATGATTTTTGCACCAATGCACCGTTGTTCTTGTCTGCTGGTGAGTCCCTTGGCGGGGTATAAATGCAGCTGCAACAGATGAAGTATAAAACCCTTGGTTTCCTGACTGCAGTTGTTTTATCCGATCAAAGGTCTTGGGTCTTCTCTGGTAGGCCCAGTCTAAACCCCCCCCCCCAGTTTATATGTTGGTATCATGCCTCCATATCTTGTTCACTGGAGCTGTGACTTCTGGAAATGGGTGATTTCCTTGGGGGGTGGCACAGGAGTATAAAGGTAATTGCAACAAAGGCAGTAAAACAGATTTGTCTTCCTCACCCCACTTGTTTTGTGGGAGGAAAGGTCTGGGGTCTTTTCCTCTTTTTTTGTTTTTAGAAGTTGTTGCCAAGCTGTTTTCCATGATGACTCAATCCAAGAAACGAACAGCTCCGGCTGCAAAATTTTGAATCTACTTGCCAACGGAACTCCTGGTAGGCCCTGTCTAACTCCCTGGGAAAGCTGCCTCCACCTCCGGAGGACTCCCTGGACTTCCCTGCCACCTATTTCAGTCCCTAATTGTTAGAATACTTTACCTGATGTTGGTATCATTTGAGCTGCCTCAAAGGACTCTGGGAATCGCAGTCCCAGCTCAAGCCCAGCGAAAAATATTGCGGGCATTCAGGGAACTTCTTTATTCCTGCGGTGCAGGAGGAGGAAGGAGAGGCGGGGAGGCTCCAGATTGTTCACCATTCTTGTTTCCTGGTGATTCCCTTGGCAGGGTATAAATGCAGCTGCAGCAGATGAAATATAAAACCCTTGGTTTCCTGACCCCAGTTGTTTTATCTGACAAAAGGTCTTGGGTCTTCTCTGGTAGGGCCGGTCTAACACCCCCCCTCCCGGGAAAGCCGCTTCCGCCTCCAGAGGACTCCCTGGCCTTCCCTGCCACCTATTTCAGTCCCCAAACTGTTAGAATACTTTACCTGGTAATGGTGTTATGCCTCTGACTCTTTTCCCTCTTTGGAGCTGTCATCAATTGCCAGCCCTGCTGGTGATTTTGGTGGACAGACACAAATGCAACATAAGCAGCAAGTTAGAATGAACTTCCCTGCCCTGGATCTTTTGCTCAAGGAAACATCTTCTGAGGTCTTTTCCTCTCTCTTTTTTGGTTATGCTGACAGCGAGCCTCTGCTGCTTTCCAGATTCTTGTCTCTTGAGGACAACATGGCTCTACCTCGGAGAGGGGCAAAAAGTCTCTGCTGGACCAGATATTTATAAAGGTGATGAACTGCATCACAAAGAGGGATGACAAATTTTGGTCAAGGTATTGTTACCCGGCAGGCCAAACATGGGAGGCCTGCCTTGTTTTTCTTACTGGTAGCAAATTGGAATCAAGGACACAAGTATACAGAAAGCACTTGTCTTTGCTTTGGAACCATCGTTTTTAAAATTCTTTGGACTATTGGATCCAAAGCCTGGAAGGCAGCCCATCTAGGAGAAGGAAAACTCTGATTTCAAACCCCCACTGCCTTGTCGCTATATCCACTTATGGAAAAGGCTTCAGGAGTTAACCTCGAGGCAAAATCTGGAGCCAGAGTCCCGGAGGCAGTTCGTGTCATTCTGTCAACTTTTGTGATGTCGCTGAAACCAGTTGTATTGGCTCTTGCCTTTCCATTGGATTATTTCAGTGATGTAGAGAGGGGGGATTTGCTGCTTGGGTAACAGCCTATCCTCCATATTATTTTACCCAGGCTTCATGCCCTGGAAAGGACACTCCAACTTTGCATACAGCATCAAAACACTAGACGCTGTTCCAAGTCCTCCATGCAGAGCATGTTACCATAGTCTCTCGAGACTGAAGGGTGCCCTTTTGTATAGGGAAGCAGGAAAAGCTGAGGAGACCTTTTATTTTTTCCTGCCATTTAAAATTGACAGGTGACAATAATCAGCCCAAAGGTCACAAAGAAGACGAAGAGAAGAACTGTAGGACACTTGGTGAATTAAAAGGAGCATCAAACTGAAAGTAAATGCAGTGCGCTTTCATTTCCCTGTGAATTGCTCTGACTAGAAAGGGAACATTCTGAACAACCTTCACAGGGAAGAATGGGCTGCTTTTAAATCCCGAGGGTTAGAGGCAGAGGCAGTCATAATTTGTTTATGAATTGACTTCCTCATGCATCTTCTTCTTGTGCAAGAAAGACAGCTCATTCAAGAGGGCCAGCTACAGTATCTCTTCAGTCAGCCCTTGTCTCAGGCAGCAGAATTTGGATGTCACAGAAGGACAGTAAATTGCTAGTTGTTTTGATTTGTTGTTATCTTTTCTTTGCCAATGTAAGGGAGAGATATTTGCGAGATCTTCCACCTCAGGTAACAAAATAACTTGGCTAGATTTAAGTATTAGGGTCAGTATCCTGTGTAGGATTTCTGCACACACAACTACTGGGTCTTTTTGGTCAGGTGACTGTAGTGGAGCTGGTTGTATAACCAATTGTGCAACCAGTTGCACATTTGTAGCACAGCTGCTTGCACAAAATTACGAGTCCTGGTTCTTCAAGCTTTGACCAACAAGAATTTTTCCAAGCTTCAATTGATGAGAGAAAGAAGACATTAATCCGTGCTTGAGAAAGGTATCCCATGCCCTACTAAATTCAGTTTTCAGTGGGCTTTCTCACTCATAAGTATGTGTATTACATCTAGAAAGAGATGCTTCCATTTCTGTACTTTCATGAAGATGGTGAAGTGAGCAAGGGGAGATTCTTTAGTTATCTCTGATCCGAGAGGATCAGAGACGTTTACTCCATCCCACTCACTTTCTGATTAGAAACACAAGCAGGTGTGTGTGTGTGGGGGAACAATCATGAGGATGGGTATGTTGGGATAAAGCATGATTGTCAAAAAGGAATGATATCCTCAAGATCCTATACAGGCTGGAACGGCACTCTGGTAAGCCCAATGAGGCCTGGAGCCATCATCTCCACTCTTTGGGATAGCAATATAATTGCATCCTGTAATTTCAGGGTATGCCATTTGTATATTTCTTATAATGTGGAAGAAGGATCTTGTTCATCTCATTTCATTTATATCCATCTTTTTTTCCTTTGCACAAGCCAAGCTAGCTTGCAATAGAAAATTTAAAGAAAAAAATGCAGCAAAAAGCCCACATTGCAGTATCAAGACATCATGAAATAAATTATCACATTAAATGACACACTGAATTAACACAGTTTATAAACCATTTGGAACCATCACCACTACCAATTTTTTTAAAAAAGGTCCAAGGTATAGAATTATGCAAAACAACCATATGTATGCCTTCCATTATATACCATATCTCAACATTTTCTACTGTGGAAGCTATTGCATTACAATGTTGAATTCAGCTGAATTGTGTGTATCTCCAAATGAATAACTATTCAAGGCTTAGCCTGAGCTTCTCTGCTTGGCATTGAAACATCTCCTGTGGGATGAGGGACTCCTGTTGATAATGATGAGATGAATGACTTTGGAACTCTGAGATCCTGAAGATTTTCTTTCATGACTGACATAAGGAAGATGTTCTATTTGGCACATATAATGGCAGAATTATAAGCAAGCTGTCATCCTCCTACTTCTTTTCCATTTGACTTTTCCCTGACTGTCTGGTTGCTTTCTTGTAATGCAACATTACCCCTCTTGCCTCAAGGATATCATATGTCTTAGAGTAGTCTAAAGGTGCAACTGTGCAGGGAGGGAAATGTACATTCACTCGCTGTGATTCGATGTACCGGTAAGTGTTCACACTTGAATTGAACTGCTTGCAGTTCTAGTTACAGACCTGCAGGTGACACTGTTCAAAGAACTGCATCAATAGGCAATGAGGCAGGCTTTTTCCTGTCTCCACTGTTAGTTTCTGACATGCGGCTTTGCATAATTAAGCTATTTTAAAAAAGTAAAAAATATAAATACATACAAAACCCAAAGTTCCTTTTCCTCCAGTGGTGCTTGACCTGAGATTTCTCCACCTGCTGGAGACCTGGCAAAGCATAAAAATCCCCTGAGATTCCAGCTTCCATCCTGAGATGTGACAGCCTTTATGAGATGGGAGAGGAATTTGGTGATAGATGTATAGATACAGCGTTCTCTCTAGCTCCCTCCCTCCCCGCCTTTTTTCCTTCTCTCTCTCACACACATCTTATATATTTGCTGTTGTCCTGGTACAAGTGTATTTATCCTGCATATTTATATGGATACATACAGAGTTTCTTGCATAAAGAAGTCTTAGTCTTTTGACATTTGGCATAAATTTTGCTGCTTGATAAATAGTGAATACATCTTTACCCATAAGCCAAATACAGAGAAGAGCTGGAAGTGGTGGTGGTTCTTTCACACAAAAATTGAAGAATGCCAGAGAGAAATTGCTGTCTAGGATGCCAAGCTAATAAATAAGGAGAAACACCCACAACCTATATCACTATACGGTCTTGGAAGTGATGGGATGTTTTCTGAAAAGACTGATGCCATGCCCTGAAAGCAGATAGCTGTGAATGACAACATCAGGTTTATCAGAACACAAGAGGGCAGCCTAGTCCTTCAACACAGGAAGAAGGGGAAAAAGCTCTCTCTCTCTCTCTCTCTCTCTCTCTCTCTCTCTCTCTCTCTCTCTCTCTCTGTGTGTGTGTGTGTGTGTAGGAAGAGGCAAACCTCTACATAATAGAAGATATGCAGCAGCAGCATCCAGCACAGCTAGACTTCAAAACAGAAATAGTAACCTGGCTGGAAGAAAAAGACTACTTAACACAGGTGTTTCATAAGCAAGGGACCATGAGATGAGACATAGATATTCAAGATCATACATACATACATACATACATACATACATACATACATACATACATACATACATACATACATACATACATACATACATACATACATACATACATACATACATACATACATACATACATACATGTGCTATATATGCTTAAAACATATGAAAGATGAATGCCTCTCTTCTGCCATGCACAGCTTTTTTTGTGGGACAGGGTAGGTGAGTTTAGTGAGTGATTAACAAAATAGAAAAATGAAATATTGAGGCAAGAGAGAGAGAGAGTTTATTTATCAACTACAAGTCATTAAAATACTTTAAAATATTGGGCCCAGTTGGGCTACGTAGACTACTGGCCAAATTAAGTACCTACTGCAGCCATGAAAAACTAACAATAAATCACGCAAAAACCAAAGTGATGACCTTTGGGAACCACCGCAGAAAACATACCTGGAGGCTTGGAGACTTCCCAATCGAGCAAGTGTCAGCCTTTCGTTACTTGGGTATTATTTTTGGCCCTCATCTTTCCTGGTCAAAACACCTGGACTCAGCAAGGCTCAAAGCCGCCCATGCCATCCAAGCCCTCCTACACTTTACAAGGTCTAAAGGAGGCAACTTGGCTCCCCCTGCTACTGAAATTTTTGCCAAGAAACTGATTCCCCAAATGACCTTTGGGGCCGAAATCTGGGGATACACAAACATTTCGACCCTAGATGCTGCACAGAACACCTTCATTCGCTCCATCTTGTGTGTCCCGCGGAGTACTCCAGCCTCCTTACTTAGGGCAGAAGTAGGCCTTATCTCTGTAGCTGCCACCTGCCATTCAGCACTAGTCCGGTACTGGCATAAACTGTCCCAAATGAATGATACCAGTTTACCTAAGATCTGCTTCAGAGAACAACTGGCCAACCCCTCTCTTAAATCCTGGGTGAGTGCTGTGAAACAAATAACTGACTCCTATGGCATCGACTTAGATTCTCTAACCGCTCTTCCGCCCAAATGTGTGAAAGCTAGTCTCAAGGATACAATTCGCCTTTTTCATATCAGAAGTGACCTTTGCATCATCTCTAGCTCGCCCTATTCCTCTTCACTCCCACTCTATAAGTCAACTTTTGTCATGGAAAACTATTTGACCTGGATAACTACATTTGCCCTTCGCAAGGCCTTTACCGCTCTACGTTTTCAATGTATGCCTTCAAGAGTGTTAGAGGGCAGACACAAGAATCTGCCCTATCACCTAAGAATTTGTCCTTGCCACCTTGGAGAAGTCGAAGACATCACTCACTACCTTTTGAGATGTCCATATTACCACTCCCCTAGATCAAGGTTTTTGGCAAGTTCTCTGACTTCCATCCAAGACAGACCTAATCTCGCCCAGGTCTGTTGGCTCCTGGCTGACATTAACGCCAATACCACCTTAAACGTGGCAAACTTTGCCTTGGCTGCAATTAACATTCGAGCTCGCTTGTTCCTGTACATTTGTCTTTTTGATTCCTGCTTACGCCTTATTGTATTTTCTTTTTTAATTAACTATCTCACCTGCTGCTTATTATTTTATTTTAACGTATTTTAATGACTTATAGTTGATAAATAAACTCTCTCTCTCTCTCTATTGAGGCAAGATATTTCAGCTTCAGCCTTCTTCAGTTGCTCTGAACAAAACTGGTGTATTTGAGGTGACAGATACAGAACACAGAGGAAGAAATATTCAAGATGGATGGAAGATATTCAAGACAATTTCTGGTCTTGTTCTTTAAGTCCAGTCCAATCTTTTTATTTATGCACCATCAAGTTGGAACTGACTGATAGTGACCCTAATACAAGGGTCCCCAACCCCCAGTCCATGGCCCGGTGCCGGCCCGTGAGTTTCTTTCAACTGGGCCACGGACATGGATCTGCACCCTCGCACGCACAGGGGTCGTGCTTTCGGAGGGGCATGTCACACTCACAGGTGGGTGTGTTGTGCTCGCGGGTGGATGTGTCATGCTTTCGCAGCTCCATTGGGTGACAGGCAGGCCAGCGGTGCCTGCTACTGGCCGCTTTGTTCTCTCAGATGGAAGGTTTGTTCCCCCTTGTTGGCTGTGCCTCTTTGGCCCTGGTGGCGGCGGCAAACAAGCAACAGCAGGAAAGGAAAAGGAAAGGAAGAGAGGGGGAGGGAATGAGTGACAGACCATCAAGACTGACCAACGGACGGGCGTGAGCTCCCCGCGGCAGGCTGTGAAAGAAATTGGGGGGGAGGGGAGCGCACGTAAGAAGGCTGTTCTCTCGGCATCACCCCCTCCCATGGCACGTCTGGACAGGGAGTGGAGGAGCACCAGGCGGGAGGAAGGAGAAGTGCTCAGCCAGGTTATGAGCTGGGCCCCTCCTTCACCTCAGCCACAGAGAGGATGAGGCGACAGCAGCAGCAGCAGCAGTGGCACCAGTGCCCGGAGAGGGGGCCTGACGAGGTGCTCAAGGTAATGGCTCTGCATCACACCCTCCTTTCCTCCCTCCCTGGCACATTGCTGGAGCATTTCGGAGCACCTCGCCAAGTGACCCATGAAGAGCAGTGGGGGGGGGGAAGAGACCTAAAACCAGAAGCCCTGGTGGCACCAAACCCCTGACCCATGAGCTTTGCCACTTCAGAGGGAGAAGACTGCCAGGCAAGGAGAGGGCTCCCCTTCTGGACGCATGGGTGCTTTGGGGGGGCAGCCGGGACCCAGCCCCTACAAGTCAGGGAGGGTCAGCAGCAGAGTTGCTCCTGTGCCGTCCCGAGACAACTCTGAATCAGGGCGCTTCTGGGAGCCCCTGATGAGGAAGCCCTGCACTTGCCAAGTAGGTGCCGCTGCTGCCACTCCCAAATCCAGGTTGGGCTGAAATTAGAAGCCAGGCAGATTTTGAGAGTGGGTGAGTGTGTCACGCTTGCAGGTGGGCCTGTGAGCGTGACACACCCCTTCACAAGCGTGACATGCCCCTCCATGATTGTGACATGTCCACCCATGAGCACGGGGGTGCCCCCGCCCCCCAACCAGTCCGCGCATGGAGCCTGCATCCCCCAAACGGTCCGCGGTCCCAAAAAGGTTGGGGACCACTGCTTAGGGCTTTCAAGGCAAGTGAGGTATTTAAGGATTAGTTTTACCAGTTCTACTGCCTATGGCTGAGTGGGTTTCCATGGCTGAGTGAAGATCTGAACTCAGGCCTCCTGTGTCCTAGTTCCTCTTTCTGTCCACTAAACCACACTATCACTCTGTCCAGTCTACCACCCATTAAGCAGCATAAACAGTTTAATCAATAAATAAGTATTTAATAAATTAATATCACAGTTCCCAAGAAGTCTGCTCAGATTTAAGTCTTGAACCAAGTGCCATTTAGTAATAGAGAAGTGGACAAAAGAATGCAGATTTAGCTAATGTATTGAGGGACTGTAGACTTCCACAGGAGCACATCTCAGCTAGCCGTTGATTGGCTTTAAAATTCCACCTTGATTAACTAAAAATTCCACCCTAATTTCAGTCCCTTATTCAGCAGAGCTGATGCTAATGGGTGGGGGGAAATAGAGTGATGGGGAAAGTCCTGTACCATTTTTGTGTGTGTGTGCAAGGAACAGTTTTAGAGATGTTCAGAACAACTTAATGTAGGCTAAGTACTAGGTCAAAAGAAAATTTAGCAGTCTTTAATATTTGTTCAGAATAGAAATAATGTCTGAATGTATTTGGGTTAATTTAACTCTCCTGCAGAATTCCCCTGTGTTTATGAAGTGTTTTGTCTTCATTTCTGCCAGATGAAAAGGGAACAATGCAATAGATAATCCAGTTGAGAGCTGCTGACAAAATATAACCAACCAGTAAGTAGTTAAATTGAACAACAAAAGTCTTGTATAAAGTCAAACATCAAAATGAAGAACTTATATTTAGCACATTTCCAAAACAACATAAAAACAAAGAGATTGCTTGTTTGGTGAGAAGATAAATTTTGCTTTGTTTTGAATAAAGGTGGTAAAATGCTTATTAGCAGGCACAATGGGTGAGCTTTTTGAGAAGTGGGAAATCGGCAGATAGATCTTCTCATTCATTTTTCTTCATCAGGAAGATTCTTCTCAAAAATTACAGATTTGTATGAATTAATCCCAACTTGCTAAAATCAATAAGAATTGTGCTGGATCTTCAGAGGGGATGTGGTCTAACGTACCTGGTTTCTTGCTCTTTTGCTTGGGGGCTTGCTTGGTAGTCTGGATGATTTACAGTATATGATCCCAAGATCTGCACTTTCAAAACTTATTTAATGATTACTTACTTAGTTAAACCTTTTTAAACTGGCTGCCTTCTTTATAAGTGTCAGGGTGATGTACAAATATAATTAACAAATAAAACTCAAAATATGTCATCTTAATAAACATAAAGAACAGCAACAGATACATTAAAGCTAACCATCAAGCAATTAAAATGCCTAGAGAAGTAAATGGTTTTAAGATGGCACCAAAAGCCATTATGATGCTGGGTGCATTTGTACCTCCATGCCAGGTGTTCTGTAATTGGGGTGCAAAGGCAGGGTATGTGCGTCAAATAGTGCATTAGGGGAAATGTGTACTTCCTACTATTACATTTTCCCTCTGGACACACAATTCCTTCAAAAAACAATTCAGAGTTGCAGATGAAGCCTGTGTTTGCCACCTAATGACCAATCGCAAAAAAGGCAAGCTAATTGGCCAAATGTGCAGTGAGGCAAGCTCCTGTAGGCCTGGTTTGAGCTTCAGAAGATCCTCTTGCTTGTTACTTGGTGAAGAGCTTCTCTTGGCCATCTTATGTCACAGGCAGGCTGGTACTAAGACCAATGCTCCCACAGATCTTTAGATCGCAAGCCATTTTAGATTTTAGAGGTAAGCGCCAGCATCTTGAATTGGGCACAGTATCAAAGAAGTAGCCAGCTTAAAGACAAGCAAGTTCTATTTGGCATGTTTGGACTGTGACCAACAGCAGAAGCAGACAATAGTTTGTGCAAATGAAACTTGTCCATCTTTCAGGTGCTACTTGAGAGTTTTACTACATGATAGGTTAAAAATGTATTTTGCAGTTTAAGATCTCTTTTGAAAACCCTCTCATAAGGATGTATGGTCCCTGATCTGGGTGAGGACTGGAGCTCACCAGTGGAGAATTCTTTAAGCTGCCCTTCTATATAGTTTTTTTTGTTTGTTTCAAAATTAAACCCCATATCCCAGCAGGGAATCTTTAACCAAAGAAAGAAAAATCACCACTGTTCTTTTTTGAGTCCACAAATGAGGATGGGACATTTGAAAGAAAAAGGAGATGTAGGAGGAGTTTGAACACTCTGTTCCCCCAGGGCCCCATAGAAACCAGGGCCATATGTGCTTACTCCATTTATTTTAAAGGATCATAAATTGCAGTAGAGGTGTCCAGTATATTAGGCAGTTTAACCCTGTGTTTGCTTGTTTCCTTCCTTTTCTGTCATGCCTTTTAAACTATAATCCAACTGGCTACGACTGCCTTGTTATTGATTTTACTTTAGGTGCTCTGAAATCTTTTCAACTATACAGTGGGGTAAAATGCTAACAAAACAGCCAAGCACTGTTTTATAGGTGTTTTCAACTGGGAAATGCTGAACAGTGGCTGAAGGATCGTAGCCTACATGAAGCAGTATGTTTTCAACTGTAGTGTAGTTATCTCACTCAGCTTTCTGTCTTTAGTGGTTCTCATGCACCTAATTTAGCACTAAACCACATAACTGGCACTATGGGAAGCATGCCAGTAGTGTGACATCTGGATGCAGCCAAGGACATACTTTTTAGCGACAAGTTAATCTAGGTAGTGCACCTGGAATGTACCACAATTTGATTGCTCAGATTTATTAATAATGGAAATAGCCTTAAATTGAACTTTATGCTGGTATTATTGTGCTGCAATGACCTTGTGCTGGCAGAGCAAATCAACATTCTACAAGGCAATTCTAAAAATGGTGGCAGTCCTAACAAATAAAGTATAACTTTTACTTATTTTTTTTTAGCATTTTTATTTCAGTAAAACAGAAAAATAACACTCCCAAAGAAACATTTAAACATCTACAGTAATTAAAAAGTTAAAAGAAAGTCTATATACATGCATAGCATACTTCACCACAGGGACCATTAGGAGGTAACTGCTATTGGTGTTGTCAATAGAGATGGGTGCACAGTGGTGCCCTGCTTGTCGACGACCCCGTTAGACGACGAAATCGCTTTACGATGACTTTTTGCGATCACTATAGCGATCGCAAAACAATGTTTCTATGGTTTTTTTTCGCTTTACATTGTTTCGGTCCCTGCTTTGGGAACCGGTTTTTCGCTGGACGACGATTAAAAACAACTGATCAGGGCTTCGCAAAATGGCTCCCCGTTGTTTTCCGGACCTATTTTTGCAACACAGGGATCGTAAAATGGCTGCCCTATGGAGGATCTTTGCTGGACGATCAGGTATTTCCCCCATTGGAATGCATTAACCAGTTTTCAATGCATTCCAATGGTTTTTTTCCACTTGATGATGATTTTGCTTAACAGCAATTTTCCTGGAACGGATTATCGTCATCAAGCGGGGCACCACTGTATTCGTATATGGATACGAATATCCCCCCACAGGTGAAGATAACAAGGGTCCAGCCCCCTGGGGCCAGACTGACCACTCGTGGTTCTGCCACTGCTGCAAGCTCCGTGGTGCCTTCCTATCTCTCTGTTGCTTGTAATGGATTAGACACTTTGCGACTTGGCAGAGAGGCTTGTCATCCCGCCTTCTGCCAGGACTGGTTAATCCACCGCGAGCAATGGAGAGATAGGAAGGCTCCACAGAGCTTGCAGTAGCGGCATAATCATGAGGCTGGACCCGCATTATCTGCACCTGTGGGGGGGAATATTTGAATACCCGCATCTCTCGTTGTCAACGTTCAGGCTGCCCTTTGCTATGTAAAACTTAGCATCCTTTTTCTTGCTGGCACTGCAGGCATGATATTTTGCAGCAGTATTGGGCTATTTCCTGATGTTTTGAATTGTGGATACAGAAGCACAATATCTCCCAATCACAAAAATGAAGGTTTGGGTTTTTTTTTTTAAAAGAATTGGATAGATATATATGCATGGGTTTCTTCAAGGGAGATGAGACTGCTTCACCCCTGAATCCTAAAATTAGTATTTCTTTAAATGTGCAAAGATAGAACCTACAGTCAGGTCAACAATTCACGGGCAACATTAATGAACTTTGCCCCACCCCAGAAATATTTCTACAGATGACCATGTATCTACATACATATGTATGCATTATATGTCACTCATTACTATTTCTCCTCAGATTGTTTGAGGCAGCCACAACAACAACAGCAGCAGCAGCAGCAGCAGCAGCAGCAGCAGCAACAACAAAACAACAAAACAACAACAACAACAACAACAACAACAACAACAACAACAACAACAACAACAACAACAACAACAACAACAACAACAACAACATGCTATCAAGTCAGTTTTGAGTTAAGGGTTTTCCTTTCCTTTTCAGGTAGGGAGTAATCAGAAGATGTTTACCATTCCCTTCTGGGGGCATTCTGGGACTGTGCAGCTTCCCCAAGGCCACAAGAGAACTCTTAGTGTTAACATGTCCAACAAAAAACAAAACAAAACACACAACTCCTTAAGATGCCAGATTGCAGGTTATGTACAAAACAAATTCCCAATGTTTTGCTTTGCTCCAGTGATTCAGTGCAACTCTTCTGCTTTGTTCCTGCAAGTCGTGGCAAACCCTGGACACGAATCTCCACAGCTGCAGGAGCCATTGCCAGTGGCATTGCTGAGGAATATGATGGTAGTGACACAGATAATGCTGACAGACTGACATTGTGGATTAATTCACGAGATAGTGGTTTACACACCAAGACCTCTGTGAAATGCCATCAGAACAATGCTCTGTACTTCTTTCAAATATATTGGTAGGCTGGTATTACATAATGCCTGCAAGGCCCAAGCATCAGAATGTGGAATAAAGTAGAGGAATATTTTATTATGGCCCAGAGATTCAAAACAGGTGGCAGCAGCATATGCTGCAATCCCATTTGTCATGAGGGAATAAAACTGAGGCTACATAAGCCTACTTTTCCTGTTGAGAATAAATTATACATCTTGTTTGAGGATATTTATTTCAGTTTGTTTCTCTCAATCTATGCATCTGTGATCCAAATTTAATAAAACTTAGGCCCATTTTGCCTAATTTTAGGTGGACTTTATCTAGGCTAGCTTTTAATTAACTTCTGTTTTGTCCTGTTTGCTAGACATGTTAACAAGGTGCTGCATTGTTCTTACTTTGATTGTTTATGACATTGCCTCAGCATTAATTCCAGCACCAGTTCAGAGCAGAAATAACATTGGTAAATATTTTAATAAAAAAATAAAGGAACAAGAAAGTTCCCTTCACAGGCATCCCATTTGGTTCTAAAAGAAAAACACAGAACACTTGTGATAAGATATTCCCTGTTTCTTAGTAGGGAACAAAAAATGCATGTCTTGCCAAAGCTGGAAGCAGAAAACATTTTATAGAAATATGCCTTGTTAAAGGACTAATGATAACCACTTAGGTTGTCTGGAGTCTGCTTCTGTCAACCCCAGCCACCTTACACCCAGAAAACTCAATTAAAACCTTACATTTTTCAGACTGCAAAGAAAGACTTCAGAGATTCCCTTCCCAATCTCCAGAATTACAGCAAAGCATAACATGAAAGGCAAAATCAGTAGCTAATTCTACTTCTTTCTCTTTTTCTGTTCTGTTGACTTCTTCTTTTTGCCCAGCCGTGTATTCCTGCTGTCCTGTTTAGTCCATTTTATACATATCCCCAAAATCTTACACAGAATAGATTTTTGTGAAATTATCACATTGTGTGCAGATATCATTCAAATCCTGCCCCACACCAACTGCCCTTAATCCAGAATTAAAATTCTACATGAGATGTGTCCTTATATCCTTCTTTGTCAGAACGACTGCTCTCTGTTGTGGCCTTCTTATCTAATTAAAATGGTGGTCTTAAAACCATAATCTTATCATGCCTCATTCTCAGTTTTGAACTTGAGTAGCTTCTTCCCACCTTCTCCATCAAGCTTAAATTGACCTTGATGGTTTGAGCAATAGCAAAATTTCTATTGGTTACCATGCACTCCTATCTATAATCTCCTCCCTTCTGGTGGCGTTCTAGGCTTCTAGCCCAGCCTTCCTAAACCTAATGCCCTCCAACTATGTTGGCTTATACATTCCATCATCCCAAACAGCATGGCCACTGCAATTAGGCGTTGCATGTATGAGGAGTGGTATCTAGCAGGGTGCTTGCTAGTACAACCAGATACAGTGGTGCCTCGCATAGCGAGGTTAATCCGTTCCAGATTAACCCTTGCTATGTGAAAACATCGCTAAACGGAACATAAAAACCCACTGGAATGCATTAAACATTGTTTAACATTGTTTAATGCGTTCCAATGGGCCCTAAACTTACCGTTCAGCGAAGTTTCCTCCATAGCGGCAGCCATTTTTGCACCCTCGGTAAGCGAGGGGAGGGCGCGAAAATGCTGTGCGTGGCCATTTCGGGCGTCCGGCGGCCATTTTAGAACCGCCAAACAGCTGATCCGCGGGCATCACAAAGCGAAGATCGGTAAGCGAAACACTTACAGATCGTCGCTATGCGAGTTTTGCCCATTGGACCGATCGGTATGCCTCTGCATTAGCGATCCCGAAAAGGGGATCGCTATGTGGATTCGTTGTTGCACGGTGCGCTCGTTAAGCGAGGCACCACTGTACCTAACTCACTGATCTATTCCTCCAGCTGATAATGGTGCACTGTTAAGTCAGTTCTGACTTACGGCAGCCCTTTTCAGGATTTTCTAAGTAGCGAGTACTCAAAAGTAGTTTATGAATAAAGGGATGCAAAGAATATTTCCCAAACAAGGAAGATAAAAGAGGCAAGAGATGGAACTAGGATGAAAGGGCCATGACTTTATTAAACACCATTCCTTCTCCTCCAGAAAGGCCACCATATAGTGTGGAGTCTGGGCCCAGGAGCAAAGACTCCTAACTTTGTACCTTGCCCTATCCCAAAGCCCCAAGCCCTCAAGCTTTCTATAAACTACAGCAGGAGCCTAACCAACCTCAGTTTTGAGGAGACCTTCTGACCTCATTTGAATTACTTTAAGCTTGTCATGGTGTGGGTTAGCCTCAAATATTGGTCCCCAGGTTGGGGCCTAAATCTCATGATACTATGCTCCCCAGTGAGGGCTCCTAGTTATCAATAGGTGACCTGTGAAGCTCATTGTAATCTGACATCCATTCCATGCTATCTGCTTTAGTTATGGCTACCTATTTAATGCCCCCATCTGCTCCCATGGGTAACTAGAATGGGATAGAGAAAAATTTGCTGGGTTGCTTTTCTTCCAGAAAACCCAAGCCAAAAATTCTTATCTGGCCCATAGGAAAGCAGAGACCTTGCTCTGGGACCACAAGGTGGGTGAGCAGGCATTTGCATCAGCAGCAAAAGAGTCCGACATTGTGGTGAGGTGGCTTATATGTCCTCCTGCTATTCACTGCCCACAGCACTGAAAACATGAGAAGTTTTGTGTCCCTAAGAAAGCCTTGCCTCTTCCTTAGGCAGGACAAAGCACTCCCTCCATATTCCAAGCATTGGTGCTGCTTTGGAGGCGGCATTCAAGTTATATACTTGCAACCTTGATTTCTATGGCCTTGAATTAGTGATTTCCAAAATGTCGAAAGTGCTTGTTTGCTTTCCTGTATATCAACAACAGGAAATAGAAGTCAACAGTGCAAGTAAATAACTCCAAAGCCATTTTCTAGGGCATCGAAGCCTGGAGATGCACAGATTTGTGTCTGTGGCCTCCAGAAGCAAAAAACTGTGGTCCAAAAATATGGAACCACACATGTCCCATTCCCTCAGTCTCGGAGAAGACAGACAGGGCGGGGAGGTTTTTTTCTGTGGGAGCTGCACAAAAGTTTCCCCCTCCTGTAGACACAGCACCATCTTAGATTCTAGGCAAAGGGTCTGTCTAAAATGGGCAGGTACCTTAACCCCACGATCTGATGACCCACTCAGAAGAACTTCAGGATTTTCCCTGAAAACTTCTTGCCACTCTAGAGTGGTCTATGAGCAAGGAACCTGATCTCATTAGCCAATTAGCAGCAGATCTTATTTGAATGGAACTTACTTGGTTGGCCCAGAATTGTTTTGATACCCCCAAGGTGTGGATACTTCTTCTTTGACTTGCATTTTAAAGCAAACACTTCCTTACTAGGAGACTGGCAATTGGTAGAAGGTTTGACTGCTTCTATCTGATTTTAACTGCCTGCTAGAACATTTGCCCATGATTTTTTTCTTGTTATGCAGTTGTCAAAGGAAATTATACATATCGCTATCGAGAACAGAATGTTTACTTATGCAGACTTTGATTCCTCCTTAGAAGAAAAAAACCCATGTGCGTTGCCATAGAGATGTTGACTGAGGCACTCTGGGAATTGTAGTCCAAAAAGGTAACATTTCCAAGCCTTGTTTGCTGTGCATACACTCTTCATTGCTTTATATGCATCTTTCTCAGCCTTACCCTTTTCAATGAGAGGTGATCATATTGACACAATATGTTTAAGATGGGCACAGTATGTAAGTCAGAAAATGTAACTTACAGCTACTTTCTCATGGCTCTTTAGAAAGAAGTTAAGATATCCCTCTTCTGGTTTGGAAGTGTGTGTAATATCATGTTAATGCTCGTTCAATTAATGTTTGCGAGGCTAAAGAATTGCACATAAAAATGCAGTGCTTCCTTCTTGTATGTGCTAGCAAACATAGTAATATTGGATGGCCGTCTTTTGGATCAGTTAGCCTGTCCTTCCTGTATGTATGCTTAGCTGGCTGGATTGCTCACTCGTATGGATGGTTGGGAGTGCGGTGGGCTCTCAACAACTGATTGGCTATTAAGGAAGACACTTTTAACAGATTGCATTCACTATGTTTTAAATGACTTTTAAAAGTGTGCTTTTAAAACTTAATAATGTTTTAACACCATCATTTCTAAATTGTGCTTTAGCAATGTAACTTTTTAAAATCTGTATCCATTTCTATTTGCACCTGGGAACAAGTACAGATGTAAGCCACCTTGAGTCTCACTCTCAGAAGGTACAGGATCATCATAATCATTGCCATCACCATCACCACCGTGGAGTACTGCAGCCAATGAGAAAGTATTCTAGCTTTGCACAGTTTTGGATTTAATGAGTTCCATTTACCTGTGAGGTGAGGTTCTGATACCTGTAATCACATTACTCAGTCCGCCTTGTCTTGCTTGCTGGTAATGCCAACACAGATGCTCCCAAACCTGAAATGATTCTCCTGAGATTCTGCATTACAGAGATAAAAGGTTAATGGGAGAAATTGTTGTAAATACAGAAGCGTCTTGGGAACTGCTGAAACACTCTTAGGTTAGTAATTAAAATATGACAGATTAGGAATACCAAGCAGACATCTGGGATCGCAATATGCCATTTGCCTTTTCTGATCAACTACTTGTCTGAAACTCAGAGTAAATGTAACAATTCTATGTGGATTTTTCAAATATCTGTAAATTGGAGATTCTACTATCCTCTTCTTTTCCCCCTCTCTTTCTGCAGGTTGTTTCAAGATATTTGTATCAAACAAGCAGCTCAAACAGAAAAATGTAAAGAGAAAACGTTAATAATATCCTTTGCCCTCCCAACCCCGGAATGAAGAAGTGAGACAAGAAATATGGGTTTAAACACGGGTCACACTTTATAAAGCATAATCAATGTTGCCATCCTTTGGTAAAGGGGGGCCTGCCGTAGTGCGGAATCAGGTGAAACTGTAGGGGTCTCGCAACAAATGGCAAGTCCCTGGCCTCAAGTTCTCATGGTCTTAAAAGACAGGGAGAACTCGCTTGGCTGCAATTTGACCACCCCTGGACCTCAAGCCAGCTTCTCCTTGTTGACTGTTGGTCCCGGTGTGGCCCCAGAGCATCTTTCCTCCCAAGCATTGTAATCGCATGATCTGCAGTGCTGGGAGGTCAGATGGGCTATAGCTTACCTGAGTTTGCAATGGGACTCACCAAAAACCTGTTATATCCGCACTACCCGCCACAGCATAGGGACTAGCTGAGCTAAGTCCCATGCCCGCCATCGAGCCTATCGAGATCAGAAAGCAAGCTCCCCTTGATGTCTTCCAAGAAGACATCCAAACACAAACTGGACAGATGTACACCATCATTCTGAAAAAACTCAGGCCTATCCAAAGAGATCCTCTGGTGACCAATCACTGATCCAAGGCCGCTGCAGACCGCTCTGCAGATCTCCCAGTTAACACACCTGTGCAGAGTGTTAATGGAGAAAAATTCCTGGCATCTCTCCCATGCCAACCAAGGAACAACCGTCGATCACACAATACGCATGGCTGGATACATGGTCTTCAGCCATTCAAATCGTGTAGCATATCCAAGATCAATGTCTTTCTGTGACAACTGACAATATCGTTGCCTCCCAGATGTATCACCAACAAATCTGGGGGGGAAATGTCCAAATGCAACTGCTCTGATAGCTGGATCTACAGCATTCCGCGCAGCCTTCTCCACTCAATGTGGGCTCTGGTTCCAAGGCCCAGGTTGCTCCCCTATGGGAATGCAGCTGCATGTTGCACTGCCCAAAAACATAACTGTGGCCTATGATCAAAACCTGCTTCCGCCTTGCCGTCACCACAGGACCTGCAAAGATAAGACAAAACCAGAACCCTGCCTAGATGTTAGGAAGTGTTCTGATATATCTGTGATAGTTGGACGAAGACCACTGACCCAAACGCTTCATTTAATCCATTTTGTATCCTAGTGCTGCAGCAGTTGATGCTGCACAAATTCTAAAGGAGTGTGATCCAAATCTCAACCCCTGCACTCCCACCTTATTCAGTGCTAAGTCTGTCAGCTTCCAAAACTGGTACTTAGTTAATGGTGAACCATCACTATGCTGAAAGAATTATCCCTGCTCTTGTCCCCTAATTTCCAGGTACACATTTGCAGCTTTTACCAGGCAAATGCTGTCTATATGGCAGTGCGCTAGAACAAGCTACACACCCCTTCCTAACTCATTGGCCTTGGATCATTGAACATTAATCTGAACTGTCCCGTCAACAACCCTAACGTCCTGCCATTGCAGGGCAAACCCATTATTATCTCCCTTTCCTGCAGCGACTAACTCACTAATCTTAAGGGAGCCAGAAAAAAAGTCAACAAGGATGCTGCTGTAAATAAAGTAATTTTGTATTGATCTCTACACAGAAGCTCTACTGCTTGCAAATACACTGTAACAGCACAGGTGATATGGGAGCCCTGGTATCCTTAGCTCTACCCCTTTCCTTAAACCACCCTTCTATCATTTTCTTAATGCAGTAATCAGAGGAATAATCTTGGTAGCCATGGATCCTAATGTAGAAGGAAAGTGCCGATAACCTACTTGTATAGTTCTCAGTGCCAAACCTTTTCTATTCAAATGCACTATAAATTGCTGAAGGTGATCCACTGGTGCGGGCAAACTGGTTCCAAATTGACCAGTTCCCTAAACTCTATACTCACAGCTGAGTACCCTTTCTGTGTCCTCGGTGCCAGAGCCAAACCTATTGCTCTTTCCACATCTTTGCACCAATTTGCCAGACCTCTGGGGGCAGAATCTCCGGGAACTCGTTGACTCCTGAGTCCAGCTCCCTGAACAGCTTGATCTGTTGGCACAACAATGCATCATCTATCTATTCTCTATACCTGGTACATGCCGGGCCTGTACTAGAACATTAAACTGCAAGGCCTGCAGTGCAAATGCCCTGACTAGTGTCATAACCCATTCTGAGTGCAACATAAGTTTGTTTATGATGCAAACAACTGCTTGATTGTTGCACCAAAACCAAACCACAGCATTGGACCACTCTTCCGCCCATATCCACAGTGCATCAACTATTGGGAAGAATTCTAAAAATGTTAAATCACTGGTAATGCCATTCTGATGCCAGTCTTCTGGCCACATGCCGGCACACTATCTACCTCTGAAATAAATTCCAAATCCCAAAGAACCTGCTGCGTCTGAATGAACCTGAAAGTCTGCATTCATCCCTATTTCACCTCTCCAGAAAGATATCCCATTGAAATCTGCTAAGCACTGACTCCAAACTTGTAAATCCTCCCCCATACTGCATGTGACCCGAGTCCTATGCAAAGATCACTGCAGACCCTTCATTGCGTTGCAAAGTCGAAGCAGAAATGTGTGCCCAGCTGCCACAACTCTGCATGAAAAGTTCAAGTGGCCAACTATCTCCTGCAGCTCTCGCAGAGACCCTTTTTTCCCCCGCAACAGCTATGCTAACTGAATCCTAAATTCAGCTAATTTATTGTCAGGCAGCCGCGATGTCTGTTCTACCATATCTAGCTCAAGGCCTAGGAAATTAAGGGACGTGGCTGGTCCCTCCATTTCTTCTACTGCCAGGGGTAAGCCTAGCTCCTCTGCCATCTCTTGAAAGGTGTTTAAAATAAATCCACGCCTTCCTGTGTTCCTTTCACCACAGAAAAGGTAATTATCTAAATAATGGGCCATAAACTTACAGCCTACCCTGCACCTGATCTCCCACTCAAGAAACAAGCTGAAACAATCAAATGCCATGCATGAAATCGAGCACCCCATAGGTAAGGCCCTGTCAATATAAAAGAAATCCTGAAAATAAAATCCTAACAGATCAAAATCCTGTGGGTGAAATGGCAAAATTCAGAACACTGATTTTATATCACATTTCGCCAACTCAGCCCCCATGCCACACTTTCTTACTATGTGAACCACCTCATCGAAAGAGGTATAGCGCATGGTACAAAGCTCCTGAGGGATGGCATTGTTAACTTATGCTCCCTCCAGGTAGGACAAGTGGTGTATTAATCTAAATTCACCCTGGGCCTTTTTTGGAGCTATTCCCAAAGGTGAGAGCTTCAAGGTCTCCAAAGGAATCATTGTGAAGGGCCCCAAAACTCTCCCTTCCTTTACTTCTTTGTCAATCTTCTCCTGGACCACATCTTCCATACCACACACACATTTTAGGTTTTGCGCAAAAATGGCATGTGCTCACCCACGGCCAGAATCCTAAAATCATACCTGAAACCATCCCGTAAATAACTAGCATCCTCCTTGTGTGGGTAAGAACACAACCATGCTTCTAGCACCTCAATCTTAATTGGACTGAAGCCCTTTTCCAGGGTTACTCCTGCCACTAAAGGGTATTTTACATCCTCCTGGGTCCTTGTTCTGCTGCTGAGCCCCGGCCCTGAATCATGATATATTGGGGTGTTGTCCCCCACATGTGGAACACTCATGCCTAAAACAGCATGGCTTCCTGGTGCAAGCCCCCTTGGCATTGTAATCTCACCCTGGCAAGATGCAGGTGGGGTTCAACTACCTGCCCTGCTCTTACATGGGGATTTTGAGTCAGAGCAGTCTCAAAAGGTCCAGTATCAAAACTGTCTGCAAGATTGGGTCTGACTGGTGTCATATATTGCAGCCAATTGCAGATCTAATTGAAGATTTGGGTGAATTGTGCTCCACTTATGGAATGATAAGCCACGCCTGCCCAGCGAAATCTACATAAGCCCTGTCAATGAAATCTAAATGTTGAAAGAGGGATTGCACCCTCCACAGCTGGGCCTTGACAACTACCCCAGCATAAATTAAGAAGCCTGGTAGACAATTGGACCACATCCTATCTGGTTTCTTCTTCCTGTGCCTCTCCTTGTCTTTATCATCCTCTTTGTCCAAGTCCTTTTTCTCCACATTTCTATTTAGCAGCTCAAATAATTCCACTTTTAAATCCTCTTATATTTTTCCTGAGTTGCCAGGGTGAGATGATCACCCAGGGGCATCGAATAGTCGCAGCATGGTAATGCACGTAAAGGCACAGTATAGCCTATGTCCAGAATGGATGGGTATGACCAAACTCCTACACCAGCCGTGGTGCTAAACTGGGCTGGTAATGCAACCTGGGGGTATGGGGTACCCCATCCAACAAATTGCATGCTGGAGCAAGGCCATAGAGTGTAGGGGGCCCTAAACCCCTGTGTATCATAAGGCGAGTAGAATATGCGATTAAACTGTCCGTTGCCAGCCCAAGGCCAAGCAGGGATCAGTGAAAAAGTGCTCAATGTAATGGCAGACTCACCTGATGAAGGCATAGCCAGGTTTGTGTCATCCCTGCCATAAGGCTGGTCAGGGCTGGCCTCGTTCATTCCTCCTGCCCCTCAGGAACTGGAGCTGCCAACTCAGATGCTATAGTAGAAGACCGCATACTCTTATCGTTACGCCACAGTCACGGCGTTGCAGTCACCCCGTCTACATCACTTCTGGATGCCCCACCAGTCTGCTGCTCCTCTTTGAGAACAGCAAATCAAGACACCAGGTGATCGGCTATGGCTTTAAGTTTAGCCCTATGATTACTCTTGGCCTCCCTAGCTGATCTGTGGGGCTGTGCCTTGTGGGGCTGTGGAGCCTGACTTGCCAACTGTTCAGCCTCCAACACAGTTTTTTTCCCTGAAATTGTTGCCATACAGCAACAGTGCCATTATAAATCTAGCACTCACAAGTCAAAGAGCCCTATGTGTCTCACCAGCTTTTGTGCCAGATGAAAATCCCACACTGCTCTGATTAATTAAAGGTGATCAGCTTATGACTCTCACTGTGACTTGCTGTACAGCAATGTACTCTTAGCTTAGTGTGTGAAGAAACACTTCTGTGTGACACCCGTTCCCCGGGTCGTGAGGTGATGTTAGGAGTGCCGTCTCGCCCTAGAGCCTCCGTGGGCACCCAGACCGCACCCAAGCCATTTCCACCACGGATGCTGCACCAGGCAGTGGATACCATTGATTTAGAAAGGGGCATGAAGGGGTTAAGCATAGCGACCCAGACTCCTCTAGTCTGGGCGGGGAGGGGGGCGAAAGATCCAGAGGAGGGAGCTGTGGGGGAAGTCAGTCAGAGACAGGCTGGGAAAGAAGGCGAATGGGAATGGGTCTCAATCCAGGATCCCTGGTTGGGCAAGGGGGAACAGGTGTGTATGACGAAGCAAGAAGCTGAAGAGAGAAGGAGGAATGAGGCTCGGGTCCGTCCCTCTTACTGGGGAGAAAGAGAGACCCGTGAGTGGAGGCGAAAGTTAGTTGAGGAGAAGAAACGGGTAGAGAGGGAGAGAGAAGAAAAGACCCGATGGCATCTGGAGGAGCTGAGGAGGCTGGGGTATTGTCCGGACCCTGGGAACCCCTCGGGGCAACAGCAAACTCACCCTGGGGATATGCAGGGCTCGAGGAGACGACCCCATTATTGACGATGGAGAGAGATGACTTCGATCCCGAAGAACCCTCCCAGGTTCAGGCCGGTCCATGGGCATCGAAGTCCAGTAACCCTTTTGACGAAGATTGGGTGCCCCTGTATGAACCGTTACTTCAACAGGAGAAGTTTATCCCCAACCTAGTTGACGTTTCTATCCCGTTGCCACAGTTAAATAAAGAAGACAAGTTGTTTTGTTCAAATGCGTCTGAGGCTTTATTTGGGAAGGGGGAGGCGAAGAATAACGGACCCTCACATACTGGCGCCCAGAACGTGGGGCCTCCCCCGCAACCCACAGACGCAGAAAAATGGATGCAACGTATAACAGAAGGACAGGAGGTCTTGTTGAAACAACTAGCGGATCAGCAGCGGATGATAATCGAACAGTTAAAATCACCTCAGGGAAACCAGCCTTCAGAGAGCATAGGACTGAAACAACCCATAGCAACACGGCCCCCGGTTAAGTTACAGAAAATGGGCCCCCAGGATGACCCGGCAGCGTTCTTACACACGTTTGAGAGGATCGCCATCTCCGCGCATTGGCCAAAGGATCAGTGGGCACTCATACTGACCCCATACCTCACCGGGTTACCTCAAGAAATAGTAGATACCCTAGACCCAGAAGACGCGGGAGATTACGACGTGGTAAGGACGGCCATTTTGAACACCCTCAACTTAAACGAGGAGGCCTACCGGAGGAAGTTTCGGGGACTAAAGTTGAAGCCCGGGTTACACCCCAGGACACTAGCGCAAAAGCTAAGGGTAAACGCCACGAGATGGATACAACCAAAGGGGAAGACAGCGGAGCAAGTCTTAGAAATCGTGATTATGGAACAGTTAATATCAACGCTCAACAGCGGAGCCAGGAACTGGGTCATCAAGAACAAACCTTCCAGCCTAGAGGGCGCTGTGACGCTGCTGGAAGACTACTTAGAAGCGGAGGACACGTGGCAAATTAGAAGTGCGCCACAAGGAGAAGGAGCCAAACTGAGGGAGAAAATGGCGGACGCTAACAAACAGGCGGATTTTCGCGGAGCAGCGCCGACGGGGACCAAAAAGAATAGACCCGACCGCATTGAATATGCAAACCCAGTCGGAACGAGGGTACCTAGGCCAACGGTGACAAACGACCCGGCGGCCTCCAAACAAGCGGCGACCTGGAACCTAGGGAAGGAGAAGATGACCGCTTGCTTCGGCTGCGGCCAGTTCGGCCATATCCGGAAGTATTGCCCAGTGACTGAGTGTGCGTGGGCAGAGGCTTGCACCGGGATGACCAAGGTGGGTGAGGAGAATCACCCGGGTTGGGTAGTAGAAGCGAGAGTAAATGGACATCCTAAGAAGGCTTTAGTGGACACAGGATGCAGCAAAACGCTGGTAAAAGAGCTAGAGGGAGAACTTTTACCTGAGATTACTGTAATCCGGTGTATCCATGGGGATGTGAAAGAATATGCGACTACCATGGCAGAGGTCGAGGTAGATGGCCTTAAAAGGGACATGGAAGTGGGAATAGTGCCCGGTATGACCCGGGAAATGCTACTAGGGAGAGACTGGCCTGGACTGAGCAATTTGGCTAAGGAGCCCGGGGAAATAGGCTGGGCTCAGGAAGAAACGGAGGCCAGGGAGTTAGAAGTGATGAATTTGTCTAGAGACCAGATACGATGCCTCCAACAAGATGATGCGGGACTTAACAGCTGTTTACAGCAAGCGATGGCTGAAGGGACTACCCCAGAAGGGGAGCAAGGCTTTGAATTGAGGGGAGGTTTGCTGTATCGCGTAACCAAGGCTGGCAACGATGAAGAATCCCAACTGGTAATCCCAGAGGGCCTGCAGTTCTGGGTAATGCATTGGGCTCATGACTTACCGGTGGCAGGACACCTAGCCACCCAAAAGACTCTGGATAGAGTAAAACAGCGGTTCTGGTGGCCCAGGATGGCCCACGACGTAGAAGAGTTCTGTCGGTCCTGTGCCAAGTGCCAGATAACTCAACCCAAGTCGGGACCAGGGGCAGAGCTCATACCTATGCCTCTGGTAGATAGGCCATTTGACAGAATCGCTTTGGATATTGTAGGTCCGCTAACCAAATCAGCGGGGGGGGCATCAGTACATCCTGGTAGTCATTGATTATGCCACTCGGTACCCGGAGGCAGTGGCCCTGAGATCCACTACAGCTAAAGTATTAGCCAAAGAATTGTTAGAAATGTTCTCCCGGGTGGGTTTTCCAAAAGAGGTTTTAACGGATCAGGGCTCTAATTTTATGAGCCTGACCTTCAAGCAGATGTGGGACCTATTGGGGGTTAAGCCTTTACGAACCTCGGTTTATCATCCTCAAGCCAATGGACTAGTCGAAAGATTTAACCGGACTTTGAAGGGTATGCTCAGGAAATTGTCAATGGAAAAACCCAAGATGTGGCATACCTTCCTCGCCCCGTTAATGTTTGCAGTTAGGAAGGCCCCCCAAGCTTCCACGGGTTTCTCCCCCTTTGAGTTGTTATATGGTCGAAAACCCAGGGGGATACTAGATTTAATACGAGAGAAATGGGAAGAAGGGGAAGATCATTCCCAGGGGGCACTCCAACAGATAGTTGAGATGAGGAATAGCTTACAATTGGCGTGGGAGATGGCTAAAGAGAACCTGGGGCAAACGCAGACTAAACAAAGGGGTTACTATAATAAAAAGGTTCGCCCTAGGAAATTCGAACCTCAACAAAAGGTACTAGTGCTATTACCCACAGAGACTTCCAAGTTCTTGGCTAAGTGGCACGGACCTTACAAAGTACTAAGGAAATTAAATGAAGTGGACTATGAAATAGAGACCCCTGATAGGAAAAAGAAAACCCAAGTGTTCCACGTAAATTTGTTAAAAGAGTGGATAGACAGAGAAGTGTTGTTTGGGACTGAGGTTGATGATGAGTTGGGCCCTGAAAGGGAAGACTTGACCTCCGGAGGAGATATAGTGGTAGGAGACCTCTTGTCAGAGGAACAAAAACAACAAGCAGGGCAGTTGAAGGAAGACTTTCCCCAAGTATTCTCCCCAATACCTGGGTGTACCCAGTTGGTGGAACACAGTATAGAAACACCCCCTGGCAATGTTGTAAGGGTTAGTGGAAGGTCTTGGCCCAGACACATAACTGGGGTAATTAACCAAGAAGTTGATGAGATGCTTAAACTGGGGGTCATAGAACCATCCAATGGGCCTTGGAGAAGCTTCCCTGTAATGGTTCCAAAACCTGATGGGTCGCTTAGGTTCTGTATTGACTTCAGAAAGGTTAATGCCATATCCAGGTTCGATGCTTACCCTATGCCCAAGGTAGGGGACTTGTTAGATAAGCTAGGGGGGGCCAAATATCTCAGTTCGATCGATTTAACAAAGGGATATTGGCAGATCCCGTTGAGACCCCAAGATAAGGAGAAAACTGCTTTCTGTACCCCTAAGGGTTTATTCCAGTTCAAGAAGATGCCGTTTGGGCTACATGGGGCAGCTGCTACGTTCCAACGATTAATGGACCGGGTGTTGGAACCCTTACAAGATTGTGCAGCCGCATATATTGACAACATTATAATTTTTAGCAGCTCTTGGGAAGAACACCTAACCCACCTTAGGAGGGTGCTGGAGAGGCTGCACGAGGCAGGTTTGACAGTTAATCCTAAGAAGTGCAAAATTGGGCTGCCCAAAGTAGATTACCTGGGTTACAAAGTCGGACAAGGAGAGATCCAACCCCAGGAGGAGAAAGTGACTAAAATATCTAAGTGGTACCAACCCAGGACAAAGAAGGAAGTCCAGCAATTTTTAGGTTTAGTAGGTTATTACCGCCAGTTTGTACCTAACTTTGCTTCTATAGCTGCTCCACTAACTGATTTAACCAGGAAAAGAGCCCCGGTAAAAGTAATATGGGGTCCTTCTCAAAAGAAAGCATTCGAAACGTTAAAAGAAATCATTTGTGAATTACCAGTTAGGTTTGCACCCGATTTTGATATACCCTTTACCCTTTTTACTGATGCATCGGATCGGGGTATAGGGGCAGTATTATCACAGGTTAAAGACGGGATAGAATACCCGGTGTTATATTTGAGTCGTAAGCTGTCGCCCCGAGAACAAAGATATGCTGTCATCGAGAGAGAAGCTTTAGCCATCAAGTGGGCCACACATAGTCTTAAATACTATTTGCTAGGAGCTCCCTTCGACCTAGTTACCGATCATGCCCCTTTACAGTGGTTGGAACGAATGAAAGAGACCAACCCACGCTTAACTCGGTGGTATTTAGCTCTACAACCGTTCTCTTTTCAAGTAAGATATAGAAAAGGCAAAGAGCATACTAATGTCGACTATTTTTCTCGGCAGGGTCCGTGGGCGCGCAGCGAGGAAGAGCGGACGGCACTCTTGGAGGGGGGGATGTGTGACACCCGTTCCCCGGGTCGTGAGGTGATGTTAGGAGTGCCGTCTCGCCCTAGAGCCTCCGTGGGCACCCAGACCGCACCCAAGCCATTTCCACCACGGATGCTGCACCAGGCAGTGGATACCATTGATTTAGAAAGGGGCATGAAGGGGTTAAGCATAGCGACCCAGACTCCTCTAGTCTGGGCGGGGAGGGGGGCGAAAGATCCAGAAGAGGGAGCTGTGGGGGAAGTCAGTCAGAGACAGGCTGGGAAAGAAGGCGAATGGGAATGGGTCTCAATCCAGGATCCCTGGTTGGGCAAGTGGGAACAGGTGTGTATGACGAAGCAAGAAGCTGAGGAGAGAAGGAGGAATGAGGCTCGGGTCCGTCCCTCTTACTGGGGAGAAAGAGAGACCCGTGAGTGGAGGCGAAAGTTAGTTGAGGAGAAGAAACGGGTAGAGAGGGAGAGAGAAGAAAAGACCCGATGGCATCTGGAGGAGCTGAGGAGGCTGGGGTATCGTCCGGACCCTGGGAACCCCTCGGGGCAACAGCAAACTCACCCTGGGGATATGCAGGGCTCGAGGAGACGACCCCATTATTGACGATGGAGAGAGATGACTTCGATCCCGAAGAACCCTCCCAGGTTCAGGCCGGTCCATGGGCATCGAAGTCCAGTAACCCTTTTGACGAAGATTGGGTGCCCCTGTATGAACCGTTACTTCAACAGGAGAAGTTTATCCCCAACCTAATTGACGTTTCTATCCCGTTGCCACAGTTAAATAAAGAAGACAAGTTGTTTTGTTCAAATGCGTCTGAGGCTTTATTTGGGAAGGGGGAGGCGAAGAATAACGGACCCTCACATTCTATAGATCAACTTGATTATTGAATGCTTTTGAATTAACCAATTGTTTCCTTTTTTGAATTAACTGTACTATGCTTGCAATGAAATTGATTCTCTGAGTAATTTCCTTTGAGTAAATTTATTAAATAAAATAAATAAATCAAATTAATCTAATTATAGGATACAATGCGCTCAATGAATTTTAATTAAATAGTTCCTGCCTCAGGTACCAATTTATATAAATACCATTAATTATAATATCAACTAAAGATCTATCAATGGGGATTGCTAATAGCACTTAAAATCAATGAATTTCTTAGGTATATATTTAATCCTAAATCAAAATTATTCTATTCAAATTACAATGTTTTTTAAATTTATTTTTAAAATAAAACCCTGATGCAGTTAGGCCAGTAAAAGTGCAAGGCTAATTCAAACGTGGCACCTTGCTAAGCGCTCGTTCTCTGAACTGTCCACCAGATGGCGCTATAAGGACACTGAGCCACTAAGATGATCTGAATGCCGACCATTAATAAGGAGGGAGGATGGGGGGGACTAGAAATCAGTGAGCCACAGCTGAAATGCCAATCAGCGGCACCGGACATATCCTAATGGCCAAGGATTGATAGACCACGGTCCCTCAACTGCCTTGTGGCTACCTGACCCTCATCCACTGCAACTATCGGGTAGACACAATGAACCCGCTAAGTTTCATCAAATCCCCAAGTCAGATTATGCTGAAGTGCAAGCCGCACAGTCATGAACTCCCCTGCTTGCAACTACCAATTCCCTTTAAAATATAATTAGCCATAAATAAAAGTAAATCAAGTTAATTAATACCAAACTAAATGAAAAGAATTCAAAATATTAAGACTAGAAAGCCAAACAGAACAAAATTAGTAAGCAAACCATGGGAGGGAGCCAATGCTACCCTCCCAGTCTCCCAAGAGTTGTAACTTGCAGGCATCGATGATGCCACCTGCAACAGAGCCCATTAGTGGAGCTCTATCCTTTACTAGTGCCAAGAAAGGAAGAGGGTGGAGAGAGGGGGAAAGTCCCTTAAATAACTTAGTGTTCTCCCCTCCCACCCTACGTCATTCTTGTAAGTTGAACCAAGTTTCGCATTATCTGAGGGGTGGGGAGGTAAAGATGAGCCATGGCTCAGCAGCGGCATAAGCGTTCTTGGCTATTTAGCATTTCATTTACCCAGCAACCTGGAAGAAAATAAAATAAAAGAAACCACAGTTCTTACTGGATCCAGGAAGGCGAAAGAAAAAAAACCACCATCATTCAGTTAGCTATGTATATGTATACCACATATCTGTGGAATATTGCATATAACCAGAGTCTTAATTTAGAAAAACAAACAAACAGACCCAAAACATAATATGGCACATTACATCAATGTGAGGTTTGAGAAAAGTGACTTCAAGAAACTGGGTTCCTGTCATGAGTTCAGACAAAGAAGATCTTGAATCTGAGGGGTTAATTACAGCTGAGGAAAATGCTGGGCAATTAGAAGTACAGACAGCTGAATCACCACCAGATTCTCCTCCCCCAGTAGCCAGAGTGAGAGCAAAACTTTGGCAAAGACTCATGACACGAAGGTCAGAGGATTGCATGAATGCTTCCCGTAGGAACATCAGGTCGACCAGTCCTGAGTTTTAGCAGGATGAAGTGTTTAGATGACTGCTGCTGCTATAAAATCTGCACCCAGAGGTTTGGAAGTTTGTGGAAGCAACAAGTCAACATTTTGGCTCACACCCACACTCCTGCTTATCCTGGACCCTGTTCTCTGGACCCTTGGCTTTGGACTCTGACTGCTGACTACAGTTTGTGTTTTGGCTTTGGCATTTTGGTATCTGCTTTGCATCTTCTGGACTTCTGATATTGGACTGGTTTATTGGAGTGTTGCCTGTTGAAATCCCCTGGGAACGTGACAGATTGCTTCAACCACACACTCTCTCCACAAGATGGAGGGAGATGCAAGCAAAGGTTCTGGTCAGCGGAATGCTATACTTATTCAGGTGCAGTTTCTTACACAAACGGTGGCACAGCTTCAGCAGTAACAACTGCAATCCCAGGCCAATGCTGCTTCCCAGGTCAAGTGCCCTGTGCTTCCTCCAGGAAAGTTTGGAGGAAAGGTGGAGGAGTTTTCAGCATTCCTGGCACAGTGTAAACTGTATATTGAGCTGCGTGCCAGAGACTTTCCCACAGACAAAACCAAGGTATGCTTCATAGTCAGCCTACTCAAGGGACAGGCAGCTAAATGGGCTACTCCTCTACTCCTTGCTCCTTCACACCTGTTAACCAATTACCAGGGCTTTTTGGACCATATTTCAGCAGCTTTTGCTAATCCCTTGCAAGCTGCTACTGCCAATGGGAAGATTCGGGCCCTGAAACAGGGTAAGGGTTCGGTTTCCCAGTATTCCACTGAGTTCAGACTCTTGGCTCAAGACTTGCTCTGGAATGAGGCAGCTCTCATGGACCTATACATGGAGGGATGGCTAATGATATCCTGGATGAGCTGGCATGTGTAGACGGACCCAATACGCTGCAAGAACTAATCATGCTGTGCCTTTGCATTGATGGCCGCCTAGAATGGGATGGCTCCCATCCCTTGCAGCCACCCCTGACATCCATTAACACTGGACAAGAGAATTCTGAGCCCATGCAATTAGGGGCTGCTCGGCCACGCCTCACCCCTGAGGAAAAAAACACAACACCATTCCCAGAATCTCTGCCTGTCCTGTGGGGGAGCAGGACACTTCGCCTCCGGCTGCTTGGTCAAGCGGCACACCCCTGTCTCTGTGCTACCACTGTCAGTAAAATATTTGCCCCATGTGTGAGTAGACTCCCAGATGTGGGACACTTACCCGGGTCCCTTGAACCCTATGTCCATTCCTTGTGCCAGTAAAACTTTGCTTACTGGATGGGTGCTGGCTGTTTGTTTATGCCATGATTGATTCTGGGGCCAACCGCTGTTTCATTGACACAGCCTTCGTGAAACAACACCGGATCCCTGTGCAGGACAAAGAGACCTCAGCCCTAGTTGAGTCCATAGATGGGTGTCTCCTCTGCTTCGGCCCAGTGACCCAGGAAATGTATCTGGTTGTTCTCCAGATCCAACACCATCAGGAGCAACTACAATTTAACGTTGCACGTATGCCCCATTTTCCACTCATTCTGGGACTTTCCTGGCTTCAAATACATAACCCCCTAGTAGACTGGGCACAAGGGGAGTTGCGCTTCAAGGATCCGTGTCCACATCTGGTTCCACTGGCCGCCTTAGCTGCAGCAGGATCAACAGACAGTCCTACTCCAGAACACAGGAACTTTGCTGATGTTCTCAAGGAAAAGGGGGGTGACCAGCTACCCCCGCATTGATCCTATGATTGTGCCATCAATTTGGTGCCTGGGGTACCCCTTCCTGTGGTGCAGATCTACCCTATGTCTGAACCAGAACTCGTGGCCTTGCGGGCTTTTCTTGACAAAAACCTGGAACAGGGGTTCATCTGGCTATTCCACCTCACCCCTGTCTGCACCCATTATCTTTGTCAAAAAAATGGGTGGAGAGATCCACCCCTGCAATGATTACCGGGCCTTGAATAAAATCACCATTCGGGACTGCTACCCCCTGCCATTGATCAGTGAACTCGTGGATTGCTTTAAGGGGGCACGTATCTATACCAAGTTGGACCTCCATGGCGCCTACAATTTGGTGAGAATCTGTGCAGGTGACGAGTGGAAGATGGCTTTCGGGACTCGTTATGGCCAGCATGAATACTTGGTCATGCCTTTTGGCCTGACCAATGCTCCACCTGTATTCCAGCAGTTCATGAATGTCATCTTTCGAGACCTGCTTTGTGATCATCTATTTGGATGACATTTTGAATTACTCCCAAGACCCCACGCAGCACACAGAACACATTCGTCAGGCCTTACAACAACTATGAGATCACTGACTCTATGCAAAGCTGGAGAAGTGTGAGTTCAACCTGCAGGAAGTCGAGTTCCAAGGCCTCATTGTATCACCCCAAGGGATCCAGATGAACCCAAAGAAAATAGAATTGGTTCTGACCTGAACCCCCATTTTCGGCCAGCTGATCAGGGGTTTCAAAATGGCCGCCGGGTAAACAAAATGGCCACCCGCTGTTTTTAGGCACGGATACCTCGCTTTAGAGGCACCGAAAATGGCGGCGCTATGGAGGATCTTCTCTTAAAGGTGCGTTTTTAGCCCATAGGAACACATTAATCACATTTTAATGCGTTTCTATGGGCTTTTTATTTTCGCTTAGCGATGTTATCGCTTAGCAGCGATTTTTTCTGCACGGATTAACATCACTAAGTGAGGCACCACTGTACTCTGGTGGCAGACCATGAAAACTTGCTTTACAACCAAGGAAATCCTGCATTATCCGGACCCCTGACTACCATTTACCGTGGAGATGGATGCCTCCAGTGTCGCCCTGGGTGCAGTGCTGTCCCAGCGGGAGGACCCCTCACAGCCAATGCAGTCCTGCACTTTTTACTCCCGGCAGTTCACACCTTCAGAATGCAACTACACCATCTGGGAGCAGGAACTCCTGGCCATCAAAACCGCTTTCGAGGTCTGGAAGGGGCCCACCACCCTGTCCAAGTTTTGACCGACCACTGGAATCTGGAACACTTGCAGACAACCCGATGCCTCAATTAATGGCAAATCAGGTGGTGCCTCTTCTTTCAGTTTGACTTCCGCATTACCTATATCCTGCAGACTCAGAATCAGAAAGCTGACGCCTTGTCCCGCAAACCAGAATACGCTGTGTCACCCTCTGAAGAGTCTCTGACTGCACCTATCCTTTCACCTTCAGTCTTTGCAGCCATCACAACCCGCTTGTCCCTGGCTGAGGAAATTCGGGCCAGCCAAGCTCAAAATCCCTGGGACAAGCAACGCTTGCAGGAACTCCAAGAGGGCCCTGCTGGAGACTTTGCTAACCATTAGGGTCTCCTATTGCACTGAGGATGCCTGTATGTTCCTCCAGGGCCCCTCCGAAACAAAGTGCTCTATTTGACCCATGATTCCCCTCCTGCAGGACACTTTGGTCAGTATAAGAATCTGCATCTACTCACACAGGAGTTCTGGTGGCCCCGGGTTTGCACTGACGTCACTCGTTACGTGGATTCCTGTGAGATTTGTCATTGAGCCAAGGACGTACCAGCCAAACCTCCAGGGCTGCTACATCCACTACCCATACCAGCCAGCCCTTGGGACACAGTATCTCTGGACTTCCTCATTGACCTCCCACGGTCACAAGGGTACACCTGCATTCTGGTAATAGTGGATCTCTTCACCAAAATGGCTCATGTTGTCCCGTGTTCTATCTTCAACATGTCTTCCATCTACACAGGCTCACAACACACATAATTTCAGATTTTGATATCTGCTTTGCATCATCTGGACTTCTGATATTAGACTGGTTTATTGGACTGTTGCCTGTTGAAACCCCCTGGGAACGTGACAGTTCCTCAGACTTCAGCTCATATGGAAATAGCCTGAATATTAGAGGAAAAATCTAGACCTCTATTTCAAATTTCCATACAGGCTGAAAAGCATAAATGCCACACATTTCTGAATTTACAGTCATATGCAAAACAGGAAAATTAGTATCTTACATGCAGTGATAATAGCACACTTCAGATATCTTCCTCAGCTCACAGATCTCATCAGCAGCAAGATCCAAGACTCCCCACTTTGCTGGTTGCTTATATATGTACATTCAGAATAGAAAATATCAGTCCTTCCTAATTCAACAAAAATCTGATCTGGTTCATTCTGGTATCTACACCCTGTCAAATCTAAGCACACAGAAGCATGAGTTAGTATGCTCTTCTTTCTGTATACTTTAATTTCAAAAGTACATTATGCCACTTTTTAAAGATAAAGAGATCCTCCCTCTAATCTTATTGAATGGAAAAGGAAATATTATACATCATCCATGCCAATTATGCAGTACAGACTGAAATTCTGTTGTGTAACTTATTCCAGTGGAAGGGTGATGATGCCACCGCCAGGGGAGATTCAGTAGTTAAAAATTTCCTTCTTTTCTCTTTCATCTTATCCCACATCAGTGTATTCTGTTTCCCTGTGTGGCAGTCATGAGAGCTGCAAGACAGAAGGAGGAAGTCTATAATTACTAAGAGCTTCTGCTGCCAGTTGACAGGAAAAACAGTTCCTCCTTTTGTCCTATGGCTCAAGATTTCAGTGTGATGAAATGGATTACTCAGGTGTCAGACGAGTCATGGGAGAAAAAAGATAAAGTCTTTGATCACCAAAAATTCATCCTGCTGATGATATCATCACCCTTCTGCAGTTGTAACTCAAATGAGAGGATTTCAGCCATGGTAGACTAGTTTTGTTTGTTTATTTGTTCCATTTTTATACCACCAATCTAACCAAAAGAATACTCTGGGTGGTGAACGATGCTCGTCAGCCTTGGAAGGCAGCCCATCTAGGAGAGGGAAAATTCCAATTTCCTCCACTGCCTTGTGGCTATATCCACTGATGGAAAAGGCTTCAGGAGTTAACCTCAAGGCAAAATCCGGAGCCGAAGTCCCAGAGGCAGTTCATGTCATTCTGGCAACTCCTATGACATCACCGGAACCAGTTGTATTGGCTCTTGCCTTTCCATTGAGCTATTTCAGTGATGTGGAGAGGGGGGATTTGCTGCTTGGGTAACAGGCTATCCTCCATATTATTTTACTCAGGCTTCGTGCTCTGGAGAGGACACTCCAGCTTTGCATACAGTGTCGAAGCAAAATCAGGGAGCTGGACAGGGGACAGATTGTATTTGTCTTCACTGTGGAAGAGATTGCCACTCTCGAATTGGCCTTCTCAGCCACACTAGACGCTGTTCCACATCCTCCGTACCAAGCATGTTACCATAGTATCTCAAGACTGAAGGATGCCTACACTGAACATGAAAAATAAGAGCATAATAAAATATTACATAATTGGTGCTAACATAAAATAAACAGAAAATTAAAATGAAATAATAAAGCAATTAAGACATTTAAAACATATAAATCATTACTATGAAAATTAAAGAAAGCACCAATCAAATAAAAGGCTAGTGCACTCAGGTCTCAATCTGGCACATTTTGAAAGGCCTGATGAAACAAGAATGTTTTAAAGAGCTTTTAAAAAGACACCCGGGGGGGGGGGCATTGCAGATTTCAGTTGATAAATAATTCCAAAGGCTGCAGAGAAGGCCTGTTTTCTTTTTCTCTCTTTCTGGGCCTCCCTCAGGACCAGCCTGAGGGACAGGCAGTCCATCCTCATACATCTACAAGTTCTGATGAATATTAGGAAAATCTCCTTATGGTAGTAGCTACACGTTCCCTAGTTAGTTTCACCAGTTTGTGGAGACTTAAGCCACTTGTAGACCGAGATCTGCCCGGCTTCTGCCAGTCTTCAGCTACACTCAGAGCACTGTGGCAAGAGTGATGGACCAGATGCTGAGGGTGGTGGTGGTGGAATACAATAATGCCACAACTTCACATCTCTTGTGAATGAAGACCAGTAGAAATCAGTACACAATTCAGCTGCTGCGGGAGGAGGAACTGTGTGCCTCCAGCTTATAACGGACTTCGCAGGGCAATGGTAGACTTGCCATAAGTTCAGATTTACTCTCTAGGACTGAAGAGTTGGGCTGCACTGCACCATTCATGTAGGTACCCTATTCTGCAAGACCACCTCCTCCAACCCATACCTCTTAAGCCTCATCTCAAACCCCACCTTCTTCCCTCTCCCTCCTCAACTTCTCAACTACAAATGTAAGGAGCCAGCTGAAGGTGGCACCCTTTCCCACCATCTCAACAGCTGGAGGTATCCTTTCCTTTAGCATTCATACCAGGTCAGATCCAAAATGGAAGGACAGTTGGACAATGATGCCAACCCATCAGCTCACCAAAACGTCCTCGCCACAGGAGTGTTTGGGGGTGATGCTTCCTGTCAACACTTGCTATTAATCTAAAGAAAAATACATTTTCAGAACAGCTTGCATTTTGTGAAGTATGCATGTGCATCATATAGAAAGCATATCCATGTGAAACTTTTCTGTGAGGAAAAAAAGAAAAGAAAATTAAAGCACAAGTTTCTTGTTCTCATCATTTCTAACACAGGCACTGCAATGTGTGTGAAGCTTCTGCTGGAGCTTCTGGTAGTCTTCCAGACTCTGATCACCTTTCAGTTGTCAGGTGATCAGGTGTGTGTGCTGGACTGCCTGCAGAATGCAATTTTTCTCCTCACACATCTATTGACTCTCAACTATCCATCTTCTATCATTTCAGTGCAAATCAAACTTTTCCAAAATGTATCCACCAGCAGTTATGCATATTTGGATAAATGATTTCCATCTATCCACTCAAAATTACATTTTTATTCTCTGCTCTGGATGTGATGTTGTATGCCAATATTTTTGGCTCACAGTAAACTCAGTGCCGATTTTATGGAAGGATACTGAAGCATGCCAGCATTTCATTTCCGAGATATTTATCTCTCCTTGTCTGACGTCGACCTAATGGTATGTATTGGGAGAAATATATGTTTGCTCAAGGGTTTCTGAGATGAAGTATAGGTGACATGAAAGTGTGATTATGGTACAACACCATCTGTTCTTCATGCTGCGGAGCTGCTCAGCAAAGCCAGATTGTCTGAAGCATGAACAGGTATCATAAATGTAAGGAGTTTGTAATGAGAAACCAAGTAATACTGGCAGTCCTGGTTTGCTTTAATGTCATTTGTGAAGAACATGATTTAGCAGGAAATCATGATGGGGCATAAACTATTTGTGGCCTAGTATGTCTGATTACCTGGCACTGGGCTTCAGAATTCTCTTATAAACTGTACAAGAAAGAGTTTTGATGTGTGTCCTGTTGTAACTATTTATTATTCTGCTTGTATTTCTCTGCTTAATCTGCTTCAGGATTAAGGAGTCATTAGCCCTATGTGAGATTTTGGACTACAAATCCCATCATCTTTTAAGCATGATCACAGTGCCTGGGAATCTGGAGAGTTATGATCCCAAATATTGTGCATGGGGTGGGTAGCAGAATGCCATTGCTCACCATGGCTGTCCACTGTCTAGCTGTAGCACCATCCAGAAGCTGCAAATCAGTAAAGATATAACTAGCAATTTGGCAGATGGGGCAAGTAACACAAAATAAGGCTAACAGGGTATTAATTAATTAATTAATTATATAAATTGGTATACTGCCCAATGTCTTAGTCGTTTAGTCGTGTCCGACTCTTCGTGACCCCATGGACCAGAGCACGCCAGGCCCTCCTATCTTCCACTGCCTCCCGGAGTTCTGTCAATTAAATGTTGGTTGCTTCGCAGACACTGTCCAGCTATCTCGTCCTCTGTCATCCCCTTCTCCTCTTGCCGTCACACTTTCCTAACATCAAGGTCTTTTCCAAAGAGTCTTCTCTTCTCATCAGATGGCCAAAGTACTGGAGCCTCAGCTTCAAGATCTGTCCTTCCAGTGAGCACTCAGGGTTGATTACCTTCAAAATGGATAGGTTTGTTTTCCTTGCAGTCCAGGGAACTCTCAAGAGCCTTCTCCAGCACCACAATTCAAAGGCATCAATTCTTCGGCGGTCTACTTTCTTTATGGTCCAGCTCTCACATTCATACATCACGACAGGAAAAACCATAGCTTTGACTATTCGGACTTTTGTTGGCAAGGTGATGTCTCTGCTTTTTAAGATGCTGTCAAGGTTTGTCATCACTTTCCTCCCTAGAAGCAGGCGTCTTTTAATTTTGTGGCTGCTGTCTCCATCTGCTGTGATCATGGAGCCCAAGAGTGTAAAATCTGTCACTGCCTCCATATCTTCCCCTTCTATTTGCCAGGAGGGGATGGGACCAATGGCCATTATCTTAGTGTTTTTGATGTTGAGTTTCAGGCCGTTTTTTGCACTCTCCTCTTTCACCCTCATTACAAGGTTCTTTAATTCCTCCTCACTTTCTGCCATCAGAGTGGTATCATCTGCATATCTGAGATTATTGATATTTCTTCCAGCAGTCTTAATTCTGGTTTGGGATTCCTCCAGTCCAGCCTTCCGCATGATGTATTCTGCATATAAGTTAAATAAGCCGGGGGACAATATACAGCCTTGTTGTATTCCTGTCCCAATTTTGAACCAATCAGTTGTTCCATATCCAGTTCTAACTGTTGCTTCCTGTCCCACATATAGGTTTCTCAGGAAACAGATAAGGTGGTCAGGCACTCCCATTTCTTTAAGAACTTGCCATAGTTTGCTGTGGTCCACACAGTCAAAGGCTTTTGCATAGTCAATGAAGCAGAAGTAGATATTTTTCTGGAACTCTCTGGCTTTCTCCATAATCCAGCACATGTTAGCAATTTGGTCTTGTTAAGGTATATAATTTTTATATAGCCTGAACATAATATGTGTGTGTGCAGAACAAGAATAAGATGACGTCATTCCTTCATCCCTGGCTGATGCAATCCACTGCAATATGAAGATTGCCACACCTGTGTGCATGAAGTCACCTCAGACGGGATTGGACCAGACTGATACCAGAATTGTATTTAAGAAATGAACACTGTACAGTCTCTCTCTTCTCCTGTATACTGATGTCTGCATGTCATGCTGCTGGTTTGAATACTGAAGTGCTGTATGTATGTATATCCTGTATATATTTTGTAAATACACTGCTGAAAAGAAGAAGCTGTTGTGTTCGTTTATCTGCGCTTTACTCTGCGAGAGACAAGATAAAGTCACAGACGCACACTCCCTTAACAGAGGTTATGGGCCCAGCAACGTTCCGCTGCGCTGCAAACGGGAGGTGGTGAGTAAATGAAAGAGGAGGAGAGCCTAAGCAGCAGTGATAGTGAGTCAGAAACCAGTTCGTCTGTAAACCCGGGGAAGGGAAGGATACAGAGAGCTGCAAGGATGGCATACAGCACGGGAGGAAATATAGGTGGCCTGGCCATAAATAGACTGAATGAAAATAATTATAGAACGTGGGCAGTCAAAGCCGAGATGTTGTTATGTAAGGAATCTCTGTGGCGCTATGTTAGAGCCCCCCCAGCGCAGCCCAGTGAGGAGGAAGAGGCAGAGCATGAGAGAGCTCTAGCCACGATCATTTTGGCCATTGAAGATTCGCTTCTGACCCACATTCAAGGACTGACAACAGCAAAAGCAGTTTGGGATAAACTAAAAGGCATTTATCAGAGGGAGACGACAGGCACAAAGATTTCTCTTACCAGGAGGTTGTTCCAATGCAGGATGAAACTGGATGAGTGTGCTTCGGAACACTTAAAGAATATGAAGGACATGTTTAATCAACTGCAATTAATGAATGTTGTCTTCCCTCAGGAACAGCGCGTGTATATTTTGCTAAGTTCTCTGAATGATGATTACTCCATGCTGGTCACAAGTTTGGAAAGCATGCCAGAAACAGAGCTTTCAGAAGAATATGTGACAAACAGAATTCTGCAGGAGGAACAGCATTTAAAACAGAGAATGCTGAACAAAAAGGCAAGCCACGTGCGTGCTGACCACGAGAGACAGAGATACTCTGATGGCAGCGTGCCCAGGAGGCGGGCGGACGGAGAACAAAGAGGAAGAGTGATGATGACGAAAGCCTGTTTCCTCTGCGGATCCACCAATCACCTGCAACGGAACTGTGACAAAAGCGGAAGTCCTCCAAGCAACAGAGATGGCAGAAAGAAGGTCTCCAAATGGTTTCAACAAAGAGACGACATGAGGCCGGTCTCCTTGGTTACCAGAGGAACGAGGGACAAGGTTCACAGCAAGACAAAAGCTGTGGAGTGGCTGATTGACTCGGGGGCTGTAGGGCACTTGACTAATAATAGAGATCTGTTTTGTCTTTTAGATGAAACCAGCCTCAGAAGTGTGATGATAGCGAATTCACAAGAGACGGCGGTCGAAGGACAAGGAACTGTTTACATTCCTTCGTTGAATACTGAGATAAGTGGGGTATTTTACGCTCCTGAATTGTCGTTTAATATAATAAGTGTATCAGCGTTGGCTGAGCAAGGGTTCACTGTCACTTTTGAGAAACAGGAGTGTATAATTAAGAAAAATGGTAAAATAGTTGCAAAAGTGAAGCAAGAAAACAATTTGTATATGTTAAAGAGCCAAACACATGAAAGTGCACATATGATACATACAAACAAACCACAACATGATAACTGTATACATTTATTGCATAGGAGGCTGGGTCATGTAAATTTCAGATCATTACAGAAAATGGAACATTTTGCCAGGGATATAAACATAAAGGAATGCAAAAATTACTTGGACTGTAATGTCTGTAAAAGAAGCAAGACAAATGTGGCCCCAAAAGGGAGGAAAAGTGACAGAGTCACAACCAGGCCATTTGAATTAGTTCATGCAGATTTAATGGGACCATTTCCTCCATCATTAGGAGGAGCGAAATATGCAATGGTTCTAGTGGATGATTTTACAAGGTTTTCTTATTGTTATACACTAAAATCTAAAACAGAAGTGTTTGAAACATTTAGAAAATGGTTATTTTCAGTAGAGAGGAGATTTGGCCACAAGGTGGCGCAGTTGCAAACGGATCGAGGTACGGAGTTTACAAACACTAGGTTTCAAAGATGGTTAGAAAGTCTGGGAATTAGACATAGAAAAACGAGCCCATATAGCCCATTTCAGAATGGTGTTGCTGAGAGACGCAACAGAGTGTTACAAGAGATGAAAAATGCATTGTTGGCAGACTCTGGGTTGCGTCACGGTCTGTGGAGTGAAGCGATACTAACCTCTAACTTTTTGGTTAACAGAATTTATTCTTCCTCGATAGATGACACACCATATTTCATGTTATACGGTAAGAAACCATGTTTAAAATATTTGAGGGTGTTTGGATGCACGGCTTGGGTGCATATCCCGAAACAACTCAGAAGAAAAGGTAAAAATAAAACAAGAAAAATGACATTTGTGGGGTATGAACCCAATTCAAAGGCATACCGGTTTTTTGATGGGGATAGAAGTGTGATAATCTCTAGGTCAGCCAGTTTTAATGAAGGGGAAAACTGGGACCAAGTACATGCAAACTCACAGTTATACATCCCTCTACACGAAAGAAAAAGTCAATTAAGACAGACAGGAACACATAAGCAAGGCGTGGAGTCCTGTGCTGATGATGAAGAAGGAGGAGCTACTACAGATGATGAAGAAGAAGAAGAAAAAAAAGGTAGTGATGAGGAAGAGGAGGAAGCACACACAAGTAGTCAGACAGAAACACACACAAATTCACATGGTCCCAGAAGGTCCCAGAGGGCAAATAAAGGTGTGCCGCCCAATAGATATGAAGTGGGTGGTATTACAGTGTGTAATGTTTATATTGAGCCCAGAAACTATAAAGATGTTTTGAAGCTTCCTGATTATGAGAAGAATAAGTGGTTAGAGGCCATGGAGGAGGAGATGAAGTCCATGGAGGAACATCAAGTGTTCACTGAAACCAAACTACCAGCAGAACAGAAGGTAATAGGTAGTAAGTGGGTGTTCAAAAGAAAATTGCAAAATAAAGAAAACAGAACATGGACTTGAATTAAGTCAAGAACACAAAATAAAACAAATGTTAGAAAAATATTGTATGGGAGAGTGCAAGAATGTAAGTACTCCCATGACAGTGGATTTTCAAAAGGAAGATGAAATAAGTAAAGATTTTGAAAACAAAGAATTATATCACTCAGCAATAGGGAGTCTAATGTATCTAGCGAACTGGACGCGCCCGGACATAGCGGCGTCAGTAAACATACTCAGTAGATATATAGAAAAACCTAGTGAAAAACACTGGCAAGGATTAAAAAGGATTTTTAGATACCTAAAGGGAACATATAATCATCATATAACTTTGCAACCATCAAAAAATTTAAAAGTGTCAGCTTATGTGGATAGTGACTGGGCCAACGATGAAAAAGACAGAAAATCTATGACTGGATTTGTCATAAAATTTGGAAGTAATATAGTTGGTTGGAAATCACGAAAGCAAAATTCTGTAGCAATCTCAACTTCTGAAGCAGAGTTTGCTGCATTGTCAGATTTATGCTCTGAATTAATTTGGTACAAACAATTAACAAAAGACTTAAAGTGTAAAACAGATAATGCAATAAAAGTAATGGAAGATAATACCACTTGTATACAAATGGCCAAAACAGATAGAGTAAAAAACAGGAGCAAACATGTTGATATTAAATATCATAACGTAAGGGAAGCTGTAAAAGGAAAACTAATTGAATTAGAATATTGCAAGACTGAAGAAAATATTGCAGACATATTGACTAAACCGTTGTGTGCTCAAAAGCATGAAATGTGTATAGATGCATTGGGAATGTGTAATGGGTTCAGGCAATTTAAAAATTAGGAGGAGTGTTAAGGTATATAATTTTTATATAGCCTGAACATAATATGTGTGTGTGCAGAACAAGAATAAGATGACGTCATTCCTTCATCCCTGGCTGATGCAATCCACTGCAATATGAAGATTGCCACACCTGTGTGCATGAAGTCACCTCAGACGGGATTGGACCAGACTGATACCAGAATTGTATTTAAGAAATGAACACTGTACAGTCTCTCTCTTCTCCTGTATACTGATGTCTGCATGTCATGCTGCTGGTTTGAATACTGAAGTGCTGTATGTATGTATATCCTGTATATATTTTGTAAATACACTGCTGAAAAGAAGAAGCTGTTGTGTTCGTTTATCTGCGCTTTACTCTGCGAGAGACAAGATAAAGTCACAGACGCACACTCCCTTAACAGGTCTCGAGTTCCTCTGCCCCTTCGGAATCCGGCTTGTACTTCTGGGAGTTCTTGGTCCACATACTGCTGAAGCCTACCTTGCAGGATTTTGAGCATAACCTTGCTAGCGTGTGAAATGAGTGCAATTGTACTGCCCAATGTAAACATCCCTAATTCCTAAAAGGGAACATTGGCTGATACAGTGAAATTAAATAATAAGATATCAGAATTTAAGGATAAAACAACCAATGATGGAGATAGGGCGAATTAAAATCAAATCTCACTGTCACCCTAGGGGACAATGTCATTGATGGCTAAAAACTTGAAAATTCCCATTGAAATGACTCCAATAATATAATAATGATTTTCCATCAAGTCAATGTTGACTTGTGACCATTTTTCAGGATTTGTCAGATAGAGAATACTCAGAAGTGGTTTACTTCTGGGGGTGCCCTGGGACTGTGCAGTTTGCTCAAGGTCACACAGGCTGGCTCTTCTGGGATGCACAGTGGGGAAAAGAACTCCCAACCTCTGGCTCTCCAGCTGGAGACCTACTGAGCTATCCAGCCAACTCTAATCGCTCTAAAATGCTTTAAAACATTCTGCAAAAATAATTTCTGAATGATACTAGAAAACATTACTTGTTAAACCCCAAAGTAACTTGTCAGTACTCATGACATAATTGAAAATCTTAAATTACTGTAGTTCTTCATTATTTAAAACACACACACACACACACACACACACACACACACACACACACACACACACACACACACACACACACACACACACACACACACACACACACACACACCCAGTTATAGGTTATTATATTACTCCCAAGCTCATGTTTATATTTTGTATATTTTTTGAGGGTAACTTCTACAGTTTTTTCTCCAAAGATTTTGCAAATATACAGGTTTTCTTGTGCACGTTTTAAAAAATGTATTCATGGTTTTGCAAGCTCTCTGAGCCCCGGTGCTAGGTGAGAGTCAAGAAACCTTGCAAGGCATAGGGAGGTTTTTTAAATTTTTGATTTTTAAAATAATAGTGGGGAGGAGAGGGGTGCCCCATCATTTAAGTCATGACTCCTTATCCTGGGATCGTTCTCTCCCCACCTGGAGACTTGCAATTCCCTGAAACTCCAGCTGGCATTCTGAAACCTGGCAACCCTAATAATAAATGGAACCATGTGCAATTGGAAACTGAGGAGGTGGCGGGGAAAGGGTCCTCCAGTCAATATAGTGGGAGGTGTCAGGGTGGACAACAGACTGCAAGTGAATGGTGAGCGTACTTAGAAGGAGCTTTGAGGGATAGGTGTTAGAAAACAGGTGAGTAACTCAAATAGAGACTGAAAAAGAGAGGGTCTCACAAGGCCAGGGCAAGAAATGAACAGGTCCTTCTGGAATATAATCTCAAATTAAGTGAACAGACATAGGGTAGAGTGAGGGCTCTGTACCTCATCAGTACAGGCAACCAAGGCATAGGTTTACTAGGCCTGCAGTATTTGAGTTACACAGAAGGGGATTTCTAATCACTGCGGCGTTACAGCATTGCAATCCCAAAGGTGAGTATGAGGGCCAAGAAGTAATTGGAGAAAGGGATAAATATTTCATATTGATTCAACGTAAGCAGCCATTTCTTAAGAGCCATGAGTCTAGTTAATGTAGTGTTTCATGCCTGATTAAGACAAAGCTCTTGGGGCTTCTTAAACCAAAGTTTTGAATAATCCCATTCTCTACTACCAGGATCCTTTTTAATTATTTTAATTTCCTGTTCTGGGGGATTTTAGGCAATCTTTTTTTTTTTTTTGGTAAGGCTAATACTATATATTGATTTCTGACAACATACCTTGTATTTGTTCATATGGCATTTTTGTGCACATAGCCTAGTGGTTTCACGAACCTACTGAGAGTAATTCAGTCTTATAATCAAGCTTCATCACACAGGTCAGAATAATCCAAGGCTTGTTACAGCTGTTTGAGCAATAATATTCTTAAAACTCTAATATAATTAAAAATCCATGATTTGAATGTACCGACGTAATTCACACACATGCACACCTACACACCTACTCACCTGTCTATTGTCCCTCTACAATAGACAGACTAGCAGTACTTCAGATTATTTGATAAGATCAATAGGGCTTCAAATCAATTCACATCTACAGAACAGGTAACAAATTAATTTGTCTTAGGTCTCTTAAGTTGTGAGTTTGACATAAAGTCTGTCATAAAGAAAGCCACAAAAATAATTGCTTGACCCTCTACTGGAGGAAACGGGGCGTGCTGAAGCCAAAGCAGAGAACATTTAGAGGAAAGAGGTGAAGAAACATGTTCCTCATAAATGTTTTTCAGAAATGCAGCATAGCAAAAATGGAGAAATTCCAAGCCTTCAACATGTTAAAGCCAAAGTTTAGAAACTTCTTCTCACCTTCCAATATTAGGAACACAAGAATATACCTTATATTAAGTGAGTCCATTCACCCACCAACCCCTGCATGGTTGATACTGACACAGCTCTCCAGAGTCTAAAGGCAGGGTTCTTTTATACACCTCCCTGGAGACACAGAGATTGGGTCTACTCTAACTTTCTGCATTCAGTGCACATGCTTCACCATTGAGCCTTTTGTGGTGCCTTCCTCAGTTGGGTGAGAGATCTATGTAAGTGCGTTCTAGAGACAAAGCATGAACAGCACCTACTGGGTGATACTATTCAAAGTCAATGGACTTTGAACCTTTGCAGCATGCTCAAGCTACATTGTCATAGAACAGTTGCCTTGTGGTCCTGCTGGAAGTGTAATATTGGTTTTCAGGCCAGAGCATCTAAAGCAGCGGTCCCCAACTGTTTTGGGACCGTGGACCGGCTGAGCCTCTGAGGAAGGCCTGGCACCCTCTCCTATGCTTGCGCAGGTGTGCACAGATGTGCACGCTCTCTCAGATGCATGTACAAAGCAGTGGGAGAGTGCATGCTTTTGTGCATATGCAGGAGCACCTGCCCGCCTGCCCACCCTTTCATGCAGGGGTGGGGCACATGTGTGAAGGGATGGGGGAGTGCTCATGCCAGCGCTGGCACATCCTTGCGTATGCAAAGCTGCTGTGGGGAGAGGAGTGCATGGTAGGGCGGGAGATCTGTTTCCATGGCCTGATCTGGCTCAAGCCATGGACTGGCACTAAGCCATGGACCAGAGGTTGATGACCTCTGATCTAAAGCATCCAAATTGCTGCGGAAAGTAGAATTCACCCTTCCTTTATTTTTGTTTTGCTTTTTCTCTGACACTGTATAGGGTGGAAGAGAAATCATTTAGATCAGCTCTAAATGTTTGGCTTAAATGTTTCCCCTTCCTACGGATGCAGAGAGATGGGGAATGCTTTGAATTCTCCAGACTAAAAGCAGAGGTCAGCTATATAGGAGTTTATCATGCTCTATAGCTCCCTACTGGAACAGTTGGGATTGCTCTAAAAGTGTCCACTACATGACATTTTTGTTAGAGCATTCCAAACTGTCCCTAATGCAGACCAATCCATCCCATATTGGTCTAGAATTGCAGCTTACTGTTTGTTTGGAACGATTAGGAATGAATCTGTCCAAATAAACATGGCTTTTCTGATGTGCAATTGCCTAGATTGCTCAGGTGTTAATTTGCCAAAATTGTGAAGTTGCAAATTGACCAAGCCACTTCTGGATATAGGCAAATGAATCACTTCCCCTGTGGTTGAAGCGAATTTGTTTTCTCTCTGTTTAAGACTATCGCTGATGTACTACGTCAGAAATAAAAATTAAAAAAAAAAACATTTTCTTTGCCTCGCCAGTCAAGAAAGCCTCCAAGACATTGCGAGGTTTTTGTAATTTATATATTTTAAATAATAAACCCAGTTATATTTAGCTATAAGAAGATCAGCACGGGTGACATTCATATTAGAAAAGAGGTACGTTTACATGTTTTAGCATAAAAATATATTCTAAAACTTGTAGTGCATATGGGATTTAACTCAAATGTTGATTATTGGTGTATTGGTTTAAGACTAATCAGATGCTTATGGTGTGATGGGATTTCCCTCCTCCCTGGGCCTCACATCTTGGACGACACCGACCTGGCCAAGACAATGTTGTCTGGGCACCCAGAGCTGGTGTTTACTTATCTTTTGCTGACAGAGATAGCAATATATCCCAACACATCTTGACCACAAGTTCATTGTTTGTCCACTTTACTCCCTTCCCTAGCTGTAGGCTGGTTGTTGTAACTCCTTGCAGTTGTCCAGCAGTAGATCCATGCCTTAGTGTTAGAATTGCCAGGTCTCTTCCTCACTGACCAGCTCGTATTGTTAATTTCATGGAGTAACCAAGAATACAATATGTAATCAGTAATTTCAAACATACATCAAACAAATTTTTATGAAGACTGCAACATAATATTCTGCTGTACAGTGAAATAATAATACATAGCCACCATATAACTCACTCATCTGGGATGGGAGGACTCCTCACAGAATTTTATATTCTTTGCAGTTTTCTTGATCCTGTTATACTGAGACTCCTTGCCAAGACTTACCCTAAATTGATTAAACAGATTCCATCAACAATGAGACCCTGGACTTATTTTCCTTCTTTATTTCTCCCCCCCCCTTTTCTTTTTTACCTTTTTATTCTGTGCACGGAACTGCCAAATTCGGCACCCTTTGTGGTGAATCCTGCTTAGGAAAGATGACTTTCTACAAAGGGTATGCCACAATCCGGCACAATTTAGCATTTCTCCTACACTTTCTAGATAAATTTTGCATGAGGAAGAGGCCATTTTGTGCAGAACAATTCTGCTCAGCTTTCAGGAAAAAAATGCCTAAAAAGCACTGAGAAATCTCATGAGATTTCCTGCAAGATTTTTCAGGGGGAGGGGGAATCATACAGAGAACTCTCAGTTTGAGAATAAAGATTGATTTTTTTAAAAAAACTTGTTTATCTCCAAGAGCGAAAAATAGTGAGATTCATACCCCTACTGTTCATGCTCATCCTTTAGACAAGAAGGAAATTCATGTAGGTCTGTATTCGGGACCCTGCAAGGATTTTTTAAATAACTTGCTTATGTTATCTAAAAATTCAATTTAGTTATATCCACATATAGCCTGAACTCAACTTATGATTGTTTCATGATGTCTTCTCAGGACACTTTTCCTAATTCCTATAACATCTCCATGTTGCAAATGAGAAAATACAATCTTTACATAAGTTACTGTACGCAGACCATTTCTGCAGATAGCACTTAAAATAAATTCTGATGTTTGCCACATCACCATACCATACCACAAACGGTTTGAACTTTATTTGATACATTAATATTTGATTCCTTTCCTATGTACACTTGAAATTTATAATTGATCAGGAGACCTGTTTGTATAATTGCTCAGCCATGGAAACTCACCAGCGGGGTGGGGTGGGAGAAGGCCCTGGTAAAGAGCCTCGTGGCGCAGTGGTTAAAACGCTGTACTGCAGCTAAAAACTGTGCTCACGACCTGGGGTTCAAATCCCAGGTAGCCGGCTCAAGGTTGACTCAGCCTTCCATCCTTCCGAGGTCGGTAAAATGAGTACCCAGCTTGCTGGGGGGGGGGGCAATGTGTAGCCTGTATAATTAAAAATTGTAAACCACCCGGAGAGTGCTATGGGGCGGTATATAAATCCAATAAATAAATAAATAAATAAATAAATAAAACCACTCCTTGAAAGTTCTGTTAGGATCACTATAAATTGGTTCCAACTTGATGGCACATAACATAATATATAATTGATACATGTGATTTTGCTTCCAGCTTTATTTATAGAAAGTTAAATAGTGCCTGTCTCTATAGGGTGGAAGATCTTTTCATGATTCTAGCACTAAGGTCTTCATTATTTCGTTCACCTTGCAAGAAATACCAGAACAATCTCTTATTTATAGCCTTAATTTAGAAGTGATGGATTGCTACAATAGTTAACTAAGAGAACTCTTCTGACTGCTTGACCTTGTCTTCTGCTATTCTACTGTACTCTGGTTATTCGTGGATTGTGAAATTATATTACTGCCTGGGCCAAGTTTCAGAAAAGATGCTATATTATTGAAAACAAAAGCCAGAATCAAGAACTCAGGGCAAAACAATGTGTGCTCAGCAAAGCTTCTATCTCTGAAATGTCTATGGTTTTGCCTTTATGACAGACAGAAGACATGTAGAACTCTTTCAGCTTTTTCTTTCAGCTTTTCGATTTAATTTAGTATCCTAGTAATGTTTTTGTGGTTTTCATAGCCACAGATTGGTTTGCACCTGGATGAAAAATGCAAACATCTCTGTACCGCACATAGGCTGTTGTGTAAGTTATGCCACAAGAGGCTAATGATACCATCAGCCACTGTGATGCTTGAGATACACAACATTTTTTATTTATCTTGAGACTCCCATGCACATGCATTGTCAGGAAGCACATGCATTGTCAGGAAGCTTTTGAGGACTGCAGAAAAGGAGGGGGAAGGCTTTACCAAAATTATCACTGCTTGTAAAGTCCTCCTGATGGTGGCAATTTTCAGTAATTAAAGACTCCCCACTCTTGTCTTATGGTCCCCAGCGACTTCCCAATGGGAGCCTCAAGACCTTTGGGGGAGAAATTGAAATTTTTTTATTTCTGAAAATTGCAGTATCTGATGACGTCATCAGCCTTACGAAGAGTAAACAATGGCAATAGGGTTTCAGTTATTAATTTGCATTCTGAAATAGTTTACATACCAATCTATTCTGAATTCATCCCATTTTTAATGTTTTCAGAGAGGTAGCTTTATTAGTTTGCAACAGCAAAAACAGTAATATCTCATGTGGTACCATAACAAGGTTAAAATCCTACACAAGTAGCATGGAGTAAATTCCACTGACCTTGGTGGGCTTATTTCTGAGTGAATTTGATTCAGATTGCATTGTACATAAAGCATGCCTTCAGGAACTGGAACTTAGCTAGTATTGCCAACTGCAAATGAGGTTTCTGCATTTTTTAATATTCATTTGTACTTTTTCTTTGTTTCTCCTTATATCCTGCTTTTCATCAAAATTATAGTCTGAGTAACAATATTAAAACAATAATGTCCAACCTATTTAATGAAGTTGACAACACTCAGCAGAAATAAATAAAACCACAGCAGATTTCTGGTCATGGTCATTGATAATTCATAAATGCCTGAAACGGAAATGTGAATGCTTTGCTCCAGGCATATATTTGGAGGGAAGGCCTGCCAGAGTTTAGATACCATCACAGAGAAGGTCCTGACTAAAAGAGAGCACTTCAGCAGATTTAATTTACATGACAAGAAAGAGTAGCTGAATTTTTTTCTTTGGATCTTCTTTAAGAGTACAGGAGTCTTGTCATCCCCCCCATCCCCCAAATTGCAGCTCATTTAATTTTATACGGTCCTTCTTAAGTTGAGGCACACAATGATCCTTTGAATCAGGTAAGCTGTACCTCCATTGGTCTTTCTTCTGTCTGTGGTGAGAAAGTTCAGAGGCACCACATCTACTCAGCTTTGATTTCTTGAAAAAGGAGAGAAGTGAGAGAGAGAGAGAGAGAGAGAGAGAGAGAGAGAGAGAAACACGGTCTGGATTTTGGCAAGTTGAAGGAGTCTGTCCTTTCACTGAGTGATTTGCTGTTACCACCAGCAAGCAGGCAATCTGTGCCCTGTCAAGTCAGTCAGGATTCCTGTTTATCTCTTCTAAGAAGGGAAGCGGCAGCCATCATGGACAGGTTCTGAGTGTGGGGGGGAGAGAAAGCGGGTTTCTATAAGCTGGTGCTCCAAGGTTCCGTTGCTGCTGCTGCCACTCCTGGTGATGAAGATGCCTCTGGCTGTGGGTGTCCTGCCACTGCTGCATGGGGAAAGAATTGATAGGAACATGCACACCTGCTGAACCAATAGGCAATGCGTTCATGCAACACTGATACAATTTACAACCACTTTCTTGGCAAGGGGAAAATAAACCAGAAATAAATTGCTGGACAGGAAATTGAGCTGGTCTTGGCTTTGTGCCCGCAAATTTATGGAACAATTTAAAAAACAGCCATCTCACTATAACTGGGGCTCTTTTGCCAGGTGTAATCAGGCCCTTTGCAGTTATTTAGAATCAGTTGGACAGTGCAATAATGGAAATACAGTTTAAACACTCTGTTAGACAGCCTGAGGCTAAGGTATCAGTGAGGCCCCACTGAACAGACATCCATCTGTGGTTTAAGATGAAAGTACAGACGAGAAAGAGGACAGGGTTTTCTACAGCTGTGTGGAAGAGGAAATTTCAGCTGTCCTTTTTCCTGAGCAACTTAAAAGGACACCAGCACTCTCCTCTTTATTCTCGGATCCCCCTACTTGGATCCCCCTACGTAGGAACTGGTTGTATAAGCAGCACTTTTCATTGAGAAACCTGAGTTATCCTTGAGCAAGCATAAAAAAATTCACATTGTATCAGCAGTTTGACTGAATAGAGTCCTAGCTCAAGCCTACACTGTCACATCAGATCTCTGGAGTAGCTGGCACCCCCAAACATAATCAGCTCACAGTGCCTGAGTCAAACTGTTGATGTATCTGCACCTTCCTCTGCCTCAGACTGTGGCCTCTCTTGCTCTTCTTACATCTAGATGAGGGCAAAACGTTTCTGTCCCCCTTAGAGATGCTTCCTAGTCATTCAGAGCAGCTGTGGAGAGCAATCAGGCAATATCCCAAACAAAAAGAAGCTCCCTGTTAAGTTCACGTAGCCAGCTGACCTTTAGGAAACATTTGTGACCATTGTGGCTCCATTTTGATACTGCAACAGTAACCACAACTAAACAAGGGAAGAAGCTAGTTGGCAACCTATATTTGAATTAGGAACTTTACTTTCTTGTTCTGGATGGGAACATTTGAAACAAATTGCTGCCACTTGTTGGGAAAACGTAAAGTACAATCAAATCGCCCGAAGTATCAAGGGCTTTGTAATCACTGTGTATGATGATTGTTGCAAATCCCACTGAGGACTCCATAGAGACTCACATTGTTTCATTAGCACATACACGAGGCCGTGTCATCAGATTTTTAGAGATGGTTTTATTGGGACAAATATGTCATCAGATTTTTAAGAGTGGTGATGCAGCAGTAGAAAACTGATCACCCTTGTGATGACTTACATGGTTGGGAGCATCAACACAGAGGAACAAGTTTCGTGGTCTCAGGTTCCCTCTCTTCTTAAAACAATTTTGTTTAATTTTTGCACTCACATGCCACTGCTCATACAAAGAAGAAAGAATGTGTGTACACAGTTTAATTAAGGTCTCAAAATCCACCCTGGAGAACCTGTGTTTGTCGTAATCTTTTATTTAACAAGCACACTAAATGAGAGGATCTGTATAACTGTAATTAAAAACAAGAACTCTGCCTGCAAACTTATTATCTCAAAAATATGGTAACCCCAAAAAATAGGGAGGTTGAAATAAGCAGTTGATAACTGTGGCAAAGGGGGACTGAGCTACTCTTGGATGTGTGAATGGAAAAGGAAGGGCACAGAGTAATTTTAATTCTGGAAAAGAAAATGCTGCAATCTTATATTTACATGCCCGGGAATAATTCCCAATGAATTCTGTGTACTTCTGAGCACACCTGTATGGGATTGCACTATAAATGTTAACACTTATGGCTGCAATATTAGAAATACTTATATGGCAATAGGTTCTATTGAACCTAGTGGGTTGAATCCATATAAGGGTGTCCAAGGGAAGCAAGGAAGAGTGCTGGCTGCATAAATCTTGAACTTGGTTTTTATTTACATGTATGTTCATAAAAACTACATACAGGCCAACTATCCATAGGAATAATCAATAGACTTGGCCCCATTGTCTATTTCTTCAGATGCCCTTGGATCCAGACTTAGGAACACAGAACCAGGCTGGTGGGAGTGGATTTCCTCACTCATTCCTTTCCAGACATGTCCCTCTGGCTTCCTGATGTGCAACTTAGAGGATCAGGGGACTATACTAAATGGCATGATCTTCCAGATGTGCATTGGGAGGAGAGGCAGAGCTCTTCTAGTAGCATAAGATGATTCTGGATTCAGCCCAATGTAAGTTACTTCTGAGCGGGCATCTGTAGCATTGCACTGTAAATATATCTGGAAGGAAAAAATGGCAGTAACTAGTGTGGCAAGACTCCAGCACTTGTGGAGTGACAACCTGTCCTTGGAGCAGAAGTCATGACAGTGCCCCAGACATTTCTCGTGCCTGAGAAATCAAACTTGCGAACAAAACTCAAGTTCACATCCAGAAGACCAATCGCAAAGCAAAGCAAGCTAATTTGAGAACTAAAATTAATTTGAGGCCAAACAAGTTCCTATGCTGACAATTACAAACTTCCAGCAGCTCATAAATTATCCTTTCTGATGATCGACTGTCAGTAATGTGTGGTTCAGCCTTTTAAAAGCTATGTGGAGGATGGAAATTCTGCACGAGAAGAAGTGTGGGACTCTGTTTTCTCTTTTTGCATTGAGTAGAATCCTTGAACACAGATATTTAAAAAGAAAACCAAGTAGGTGGAAAGCATGTGTTTTGAACTGCATGTGATATATTTTATTGATAGTTCTGTTCCCAATTGAGAGAATGGCAGTTTTTTGGCAGTAAAAATTCTTTAGTTTTTTTCTCCAGTTCATCCTACTTTTTAAAATATTAGATTCAACTGTCTACCTTCAGCAGTACTGAAAATGTGAAATTGTAGATCAGCTGTGTGTCTGTAGAGATGAAATAGTTAAGTCTTTGGCCCATGTCTTGTTTGAATGTAGTCTCCACAGAGAAGAACATAACAGATTTCTCTGTCCGATTATGAGGAAATACCCTGGAAAGCCATTCACGTGGTATCTGGATCATTCGTTGGCAGGTAAAAAGAAAAGAAACACAGAATCTGTGGCTAAATTTTTGTTCTCTGCTGTAAGATCCACTAAAAATACTTTATTAATTTAACTGACTGTGTTTCCTAAATACGTGCACTTTTTAATGATGATTTATTATTTGATTCTTATTGTTGAACTGTTTTCATTTGGGTCTGTGACCTCAGAATAATAAATAATGTTTATTATTTAATAAAGCTACAAACATTTTTGACAATTGAAATTCAAGATCAAAGAACTTGAAACATGACACAGTTTTTCACAGTCCCATACATCAAATGTGCTTTTTATCTTTTAAGGGAAAATAGGGGAAAATAGGAATAAAATGACTCAGATTAATAACAATTCAGGCTACCCAACTCTTCAATTGGGTAGAAGGCAAAAGTCAGACAGGAGATGGGATTAATGGGGAAATTTATGAATGGCTGGAATTGGAGAAGATGAGGAGAACATAGAGGATTGATGTATGTATGCCACTGCTTGTGAAGCAGGAAGTCAGTTAGCAACCACCCTCCACAATAATTTCCTGTTTACGGCTTGGACAATGCATTCAGGCCAATGGAAGAACACTGGCAAAACCAATCAGGAGCAGATGCTTGCTGTTTGCTCCCTGCTGACAACAGGTGCTCCTGAATAAAATTTTACTTGAGAAAGTTTTGGGTTCAGTGAGGTGAGTAATACAGGCTTCACAGACCTAGATTCGAATGGATTTTATGCCTGCTTGCCCATTTTGTTTGATAATTACACAAATGTGAAGCTTTCCAGCTGTGCATATTGCATTTAGGTTGTGTGCAAAAGCATTCACTGATGGAAAATATGCCCCACCTTTTTGTTTTTGACATGGCATTTCTCTCCTAAATCTCTCTCATAAACAAAGAGGAGAGAGAGAGAGAGAGAGAGAGAGAGAGAGAGAGAGAATGAGAATTAGGGAGAGATTACCCATTATAGTGGTGATCAAATCCATCATAACCCTATGCTAATGGCAAGACACGATATTTACATGTTCACCTCTGATCTTGGTGTAAGTGGCCACACTTTTGACAGTTCTTCCCTCATTAGACAGTATTCATGGTCTTAAGGTTGTCAGAATAAGTAGGACAGCATTTTCTTCCCGTTTCTTTGGGTGTTCTGTTCTGAATGCATTTTTTAAGAAAGAGAGGGAAAGAGAGAGAACCTCCACAGCTATTTTTGTACTCCTGTCACACTGAGATAAATAAGAAAAGCCTACTGTTTCTCACAGAGGGCTTGCCGAGAGTCAGACACTAACCTAGTTATGGACAAGCCATAGGCATACTGGGCAAATGGCAGTCTTTCAATCAAATTACTGTATACAGATGGGCAGTCAGCCCTATCCTAGATAAGAGACCCCATCTGGTGGGATTGGGTGGTGGAAGACTAACAGGGGTGTGTCTGCCTCAAGAGTGCTGCCACATCCCCCCACAGCAGATGGCAATGGGCTGCTCTCTAGTGGTCTCGCACCTGGATGGCATTCATACTCACTTGGCATTCAACCATAATGTCCTTGACCAGCAGGGGCTGAAAGGATTTCATTGGCTGGCAGGTGGATCACCCAATGCTGGGATCCACTGCTTATGCCATACCATAGCTATTCTCCTGTAACCAATCCAAGCTGTGGCCTTTCACCCACTTATAATTTTCTGTATCTCATATAATTACAGCATCACTTGTAGCCTTCCGTCTGTTTATAATTCTCTATAATAAAATTATTGCTACATACTGGTGTGTATCACCAGTATACTGGTGGAGTGTCATTGGCGGGCCAGGGAGGAAGCACAGGATAACCTTGCGTGGGTCTGCAAATTACTTTAAATGCTCACCCAGCTAAACCAGCAAGAATCTGTGAAGGTACGTTGCCTTCTTGATGAGGGATGAATTCTTGACAGCAAGGAGCACAGGGTGTTCAGGAGAATCAGACAAGCAATCAGGAGATCCAGACAAGGCTGGACAGAGCCAGAATAACAATCTCAAAATAAACTCTTAATCACTTATCTGTTTTGTTGGGAGGGAAAGCACACTAGCGCATTTGCTTGAGCTGGGTTTAGGTAAAATGGTGAACAAATCATGAACTAAAGCCCATTACACTTCTACTGCCAGCATAAGCATTGGCCTAGGCAATCACCATGCTGGTTTGTTCATAGTGACCCCGGGCATATTGTGATATTCGAATGCACACAGTGCAAAGTATGCCCGTTCATTGTAACAACCCAACTTCAGAATTTGTGAACCAGTGTGGCCAAGGAGCTAAGGATTCTGGGAGTGATCAGTGCCACAAATTAACTTTACTGAACTCTGATGCTCTTCTCATTGGGCTGTTAGAAGCAGGATTTTTTCTCTCTCTCTTTTTTAAATCATACATACATCATTTTTTGTAACACACACACAAAAATTGATTCCCATCCAAGCTTGCTGATTCATACATCATGTCTAAATGTGTGTATGGGTATGTGTGGATAAGTAATAACATTCTCAGCCAGTGCAATTCATAATGGAGGGAGTGACTTACTCCCAAAGTTTTAGTGAAAGTAATTGAATTGTGCTGACATAATCAACCAAACCATTGAAAATAATTTTCAAACCGTGGCAGGATTTTTGTCCGTGAGGTTACATAATTTTTTGTGCTGGAGGCTTTTCCCTTTCAGTGCATTCAAGGCCGAGTTGGGCATTAGCAACCTTGCTTTATGCGCTTCTTTCTGCTTCCTTAATCGTGCATAAAACTAAACTCAGGGATGAATTGTTCCTGTGTCTTTACTTAGAACACTGGTGGACCGTTTGGGGAATTTTTTCCACCCTGTGCTGTAATGTGGTAAGTTCACTCCAGGAAATGAGAAAGGAAGCCTATTTTTATAATTTTGCATGATTTGAAGCTGTAGTAAGTCACAACTACAGGAGGCTCATTGCATGAGTGAGGATTTAGCAAGGCAACTTCTCCATAAGTTCCAGTGATTCAAATGGGTCTACTCTAGTTGCAACTTTTTGCATACAAAGCCACAACTAGAGTAGGCCCATTTCAATCAAATTTACTGAGGAGTTAGCTCACCAAATGCCCACTGATGCAGCGGGGCTTCTGGAGTTGCAACTTACCACGCTAAGTAACATGATAGTTTAAGTACATCTGAGACTTATTATATCTCCTCTGTGTAAATGAGCCCGATAAAAACTAATCAAATGTCTACCTCCACTCTTTAAAAAAATCACAAACCAAAACCCAAAAAATTTGCTGGAAATGCACAAGCCCACGTAATTTGCATGTTGGAAGTAAAATCTGGAATTGCTACCCTTTTATTTATAGATATTTTATGGATAATCAGAATACGATTGTTACCAATTAATTGCACTTCTGTCTTACAGAGCACCTCTTCTGAAAATATATAAGTACGTACTCTTCAGTTTAAGTTTCATTCTTTTTACCATCAAGGCAGAGACGATGTTAGATTAAAGAACCTCAATTCTTTAACCCTGCTCTCACCAGGCTCCCTATTTCCTAACAGATAATAGCTCCAAAGAGATTCTGTGTTTTTTTGAAATAGATGCCACCTTGTTTCTTTTATTTGTTAACTGAGGCTGCAGTGACACTAGTGATAAGAACCACATTTAAGTGTCATTTAATAGGCTGCAGAGCTAGTTTTTTTCCCCAACTAGCCAGCAGGGGCTTTTTAAAATACCTCACTTCTAACATGGATTCAATTCAATGCAGTTTTGCTGAATGTGAACGCTGTTGCCATTTTAACTTGTGCCTCTCTGGATTTTGGGTGGCAGAGGCACTGTTGCTTTTCCTTTTAATTCCCCCCCCCCAAAAAACCCCTTTCTTAAAATCTTTATCGCGGCATCAGTTCACCAATCGATTCAGCATTACAGCCACATACCCTGTTCTCTTCATTCAGTTAATAAAAGAGCCAGCAGAGAAGAGGATGATTTCTGCAGGCACAGAGTGGGTACAGAGCAGGCATGCCTGGACACTGAAGATGATCTGCATGCCAGGAGCATCACCCGCAAAGGAGCTGGAAGCCTCCCCTCTTCTCATTTTTTCATCATTAATTGGCTAGGGTCAAATCTCCATGGTTTCTAGTGAGTGTTATGACACCACAGGGCACCTCCTAGACACTCCGTTAAATGCGGTTCTTATTGCCAGTATGACTACATGCTCCTAAAGCAGAAAGGAAAGGAGTCAATTTCAGCAGTGTAGGTGCCAGAAATGGTTTAAATCACCAGAAATAAATCAATTTCCATTTGATGCATGTGAATTCAAGCACTTGTTAAAATACCACATGACGTGAACCTGATTTTTAAAAAGTCTGAACAGAAATCAATTCAAATGGCCAGTGTGACCACAGCCTAAGAATAATTTCTTCTCTTGTTACAGCTTACAATGGCATCAAAGGAATTGCTTGTTTTATAGGGAACAAGCTTTCATTAAATGTTGCCCTGTAGGAAAACAGGACCAATGAATTCAGAAAAGCATCCTGGGTTTCATTTGGCTCGCTGCTCAAGGCTGCTCCTCCTGCTATGCTATGATAAAGGCCATGGGGAAGATAATGAAAGGGTGGGAAGAGGCAATTCAGTTACACAAGAGCCACTTCACAACAGCAGTCACTGAAATTGCCCATAAATCAAGGGAATGTAAACAAAGAGCAAGTAGAGACAACAAGTCTTAATAACATTAAATATCCTGGTAAATACTGTACCGGGAAAATCGAAAAGCCTTATTAATTGACTTGGGCTCAACTGATTTTCAGCATAATCCCCATGGCTACTTTCCCTACAGTAGCTTTGGAAGATGTAGTCTGTGCAAGCATAGTAAGCCACTCTGGGCATACTTGGGCCTGCATCTATGCCATCATGCGTAGCCGGGAAAGTTTTTAGAATACTACCATCTTAAGCCATGGGAAGACAATAAAAGCCAAGGCAAAAGATACATGCAACTTCATTACTTATTGGTGTTTATATTCTGTCTCCAGACAAGGGGTCTTTAAGACAATTTCCTATCCATATGCTAACTAGGCTGAGGGTTGCTTAGCTTTAGGCATGGGCACTATATAATATGTCTTGGGATCATGACCTAAGAAAGGTGTGGGAGATGTGTGGCCCTCCAAACCTTTCTGGGCCGCTTCACTCCTCACGGTGTAGCCAACACATCCAGTGGTGAAGGGTGATGTGAATTTATATCCAGTCCCATCTGGAGAACCACATGCTACTCTCCTTGCCCTAAGATGCAAGGGGTTCTATGCCTTCATTTGTTTCTTGCCTTGAATAATTTATTTCTGTGGTAACTTTTGGAATACATAATGTTTTTGTAAAGGACATTTATTATTACAGCCATTTTCCTCATCTGAGTAGAGTTGTTAGGAGAATAGACAAAAAATGGAATGAAAGCCTTGTAGCTTGTTCTTTTAATACTTATGAGGGCATTTTTTGCTCCGTCTTCACACTTTTGAAAGGCAATGCAAAGTGGATAGCTGTAAAGTTTTTGTTCTCTTAAAAATAATCATGCTAAATTGAGACCGGCAGGGTAATAATGGCAGGGTAGCCAATGCAGCCTTGCCACTAGACCTTATTACAAACTAACAAGTTACTGTAATTTAGTGGACAAACCTGTCCAGTGCCAGGATATGGTTGAAATTATAAGATGGTTAGTCATTGATACTGTTGCTGATGACTACCAAGTGGATTCACTAATCAGAGACCCTGAGGGGATTTTAAAACAATAGTAGCTTCACTTGTTCTCTCTCTTTGTGTTTGACTTTGGAGGGCAGCACATGGACATTCTGCTGTCTCTAGCCATGGTGATGGACTATACAGAACAAGGAGAAGACTACATTTGGGGAACCAGTGCATTCTGTTACTTAAGGGAATTTTATGTTTCTTATGCTGTGGTGGGTACAAAAAAAGATGGTGGACATGCTTTCTTACTTAAAAGAGACCCAAGGAAGGGTCTCAATATGATATCTTCTACTGCATGTTGTTTTCCTCTTTAAAAAACTATTTCCTGGATAAACCAAGCCTGCTCCCAGTGCCTTGACCTGCTCTTTGTGTAAACCAGATTCTCCTAGTTAAGAAGGAAGAGAGAAATTTTCAGCACTTTGTTTTTGTTTATTAAATCTCCTGATTCTATGGAATACAAAGAAAAACAGACACCCTCCAAGAGAAATCTTCCTATTCGCTTGTTGAACAGAGGTTATTTTTGAAAGTGATGGCAGTGCTGCAGAGTGATTAAGCAAGGTCCTCTGTCTGTCTCCACACAAAATGGAAGCCAAGGAAAAATCTCATCAGGGTGTCTCTGAACATAATTTAGAGTAAACATCTGCTTGAATAAAAATGAGTTAAGGTTACAAAGGCAAGGAGGGAGTGGGAAGATGTCTGAGCAGAGGTTGTAAAAACATAAACTTTGGGGCTGTAACTCTAAGGATTCTCCATCTGGCAGAACCACTGAAGGATCACACTAAATACCTATCTTGTTTAGTACTCTGTTTCTTACAGCAGATCATATGCCTCTGGAAGCCTGGCATGAAGTCTAGGGATTACTCCAGACTTACTGCTGCTTGGTAGAACAGCAGGAGCAAGTCTTGGTACAAAGAATAGAACAGCTCACATTCTATGCCATATACAAAGGTTGATCAGCGTGATAATTGAGTTTTATTTCAACACTGATAGTAGAACAGAGTATTCCACTACAACGGAGAAATTTTAATATTAGGTTAGGGCATGCAGAACAGCTGTCTACCATCAGTCATCCTAGATCTCACTGTAGTTCTTCCAACATCTGCCCTCTGAGCTGGTCAACGCCCACCCCATTGTCTATTGGTTGGACTGGCCTAATCAAGTCAATAGACTTGACACAGATTAGCACTCTGGAAGTTGTAATTCTTTTATTGGTCTAGTTTTAAAGGGTTGGATAGGACCCTGTTTTAATTATATTTAGAACAGAGCAATCAAAGTCAATAGATCACGTGAGTCATGGCTGCAATAAGTTCCATTGATTTCAGTGGATCTACTCTTCAGCATGACCAAGTCTGGATTCAACCAAAATAACTTGTTCATGTTTGATAGCGTTGTTAGCCAGTAAAGATGGTATGTGTAAATCTATGTAGTTATGTATGTAAGATACAAGATATGGTACAACTGATTACTGTATAATAATTGTGTGCCATCAAATCAGTTCTAATTCATATTGACACTTTTCAGGGTTTTCTAGGTAGAGAGTACTCAGAAGTGGTTTTCCATTTTGTTCTTCTGAGAGCACCTTGGGATTATGCCGCTTGTCCAAATCCACCCAGGATGCCAAACTCCAAACTATCCAGCCAACATGCATAAGCAACTATAGTAGGACACATTTCCAGGCCATCAGAGATGCTATTTTTCAATATTCTGGGGATTCATCAAGGAAAGACAATGTGGCTGAGCAACATACTAGTTGGAACTCAACTGTTACTAACAGTGTACTGGAAAGAGCCAAACATGCCACTGCTTGATGAAATTGTAAAAACAAGCAAGCAAGCAAGCAAACAAACAAACAAAACCAGACACCAAGATATATAACTACTACTGAATTTTCAAGAGATTAGATGATCAGGAGAAATCAATATTATTGTCATTATAACCACACCAGACAAGTCTTCCACTAAGGAGGAGTTTAAACCCCTGGAAACCGAGGAGCGACAGAAACTGACTGTCGCTACCCCTGCTGGCTTATAAACTTCAGAGGCAGAAGAACCTGCACCCTCACATAGACACAATTTTGCTCTGGAATCAGAAAAGGCGACTGGTTTCCTTCCTAGTCACCAAGAATAGCAATGCCTGAAGGGACAGCCTTGGTTTGAAAGAATTAGGCAACGTGCTCAGCTACAAGGAAGAATTCCATGAGCACAGGGGCTTCCTCAGCAGTAGGGGGGGGGTCTTCCTTGAGGGAATGCTCCTCTTAGGCAGACCAACTGCCAGAATGCCTACAACTGATCTCTGGGTGGGGCTCCAGTAAATCAGCAATGCAAGCCACAGTCTCAGACTGCAAGCTTACTGGAGGTAATGTCTTTCTTGCGTACCTAATCCTGTCTACCTTGCTCATTCTATCCTGATCCTTGCTGCCAATGCCCTGCTGTGTCTGATCTTGGATCACCTTGACTTTTTCTTTTGGAGTCACCCCTGCTGTTTGTCAGAAGTGAATTGATTAGGCCTTGGATTTTTATTAGACCTTGTTTTTGGATCCTCCCTACTTCACTTATCTTACTCTCTGGTAGGACCCAGGTTGTTTCCTAACCTTGATCTCTGGATTTTTCTTATATAGATCATCTGTTTGTGGTTCAGTTCCATGCTACTAGCAACCTGCCCTCTCATAAACAGAACAAATGCTGTATGGAAAAAAACCATTAGGATTGGGAGAAGTTTGCAATATTTTGGACCAATAGATTCCCTTGACTCTACGGCCCAGAGGAAGCAAAGCGTGCAACTTAAATTAATTTTTTTAATGATGATGATAATACTATTTTAAAATATGATTCACCTATGTCACAAATAGTTTTCCTTTTAAATCTGACTAATGAAAAGAAGGCCATCACTGCAACTCATCATATTATTACCTCTGAAGCAGAGATGTAAAGTGGCTGAGCAAAGCACAGTTCCAAGTTAATTAGTGACAAAATCTATTGAGATAAAAAGAGAGAGAACTGCCTACTGTGCTTTGGTCAAATATATTTACATCTCTACACCAAGGCCTTCACCAGAGATTAAAGGTTAGATTTTTCAAATTGCACATGATGGGCTAAAAACTTAATGAAGCTAGCCGGAGGCATGAATTGAACAGGATTCAACAAAAAAACTGGTGATAAACCCTCGAAACAAATGGCACTAGGATATAACTTGTATTTTAACATTAATATTTCTTAAGCCAGCACATATCTTCTATGACTATTCATCATATTTTTAAAAAAAAAACTGCATATGGATCAACTTAGTTCATTATTATCATGACTGTAGGTCAACCATGTTAAATATGCAAGACTGCAATAGAATAACACAGCATGTAATAGTTACAACTGAAAAAAAAAGCAGACTGAAGTTCATTTTACAATTAAGTCTCAGTTCCTAATCTAGTTACTGCAAAGATTTAGTCATCTGTGGTTTTTTTGTACTGAATCTTTTTCAGGGTAGGAAACTCAGTTGCCTATGAAAGAACAAGTCTGATTCTTTATCTATCTATCTATCTATCTATCTATCTATCTATCTATCTATCTATCTATCTATCTATCTATCTATCTATCTATCTATCTATCTATCTATCTATCTATCTATCTATCTATCTATCTATCTATCTATCTATCTATCTTTATTTACTTATTTACTTATTTATACCCTGCCTTTCTCATTAAAAAAAGGACCCAAGGCATCTTACGTCATTAAAAACAGTAAGACAGTATTTAATGCCAACAATGGTGAGTATACAAATACAAAAGGATCAAGTAGTAAGGTACAACAATCCATTTAAAAACATAATTTAGTCCTGCCTAATTGCTGCCTGTACACCTTGACACTATAAAAGCTTGTGTCTCGTTTCAGCTCTTTCACAGTTATGTGCTGTGTAGAGAGTGAGGAATTTAGTGGGATTACGCTGTAATATTTAGTTGGGATGGAAGTTAAGATATGAAAGAATGAATCAATGTGTCCATGTTTTAAATGTGTAGTGAAGGCATCGATTTATGCTCTGAATTTCTGTACTTTTGGGAACACAACTTCAACTATAACATTTTGCTTTAAACTAAAGATTTCTGAGGGGACGTGGTGGCACTCTGGGCTAAACCGCAGAAGCCTGTGCTGCAGGGTCAGAAGACCAGCAGTCATAAGATTGAATCCACGTGACAGAGTGAGCTCCTGTTGCTTTGTCCGAGCTCCCGCCAACCTAGTGGTTCGAAAGCATGCAAATGCGAGTAGATAAATAGGGACCACCTCTGTGGGAAGGTAATAGCGTTCCGTGTCTAAGTTGCACTGGCCATGTGACCACGGGAGATTGTCTTCGGACAAACGCTGGCTCTATGGCTTGGAAACGGGGATGAGCACCGCCTCCTAGAGTTGAACACGACTGGACAAAAATTGTCAAGGGGAACCTTTACCTTTACTTAAAGATTTCTTCCCTTTCCAAAATTTCTTCATTTTTTATAATAGAGGAATACACAGCCATCAACACCAGACAAACAAAACCAGTCCATACTTCACAATGTAGGTTAAGAGGGGTCCCCTCCAAAGCTACTGTATAAAGCAAACATTCAATAGCCACATAACATCTAAGACTAAGAGTCTCCCAAATAGTTAGATCCATAAGGAAACAATACCTTAAGAAGGTGTTGCCATTTAAACCCCCCTCTCTCTTAAAGAAGCAGGCATTTCATATTACAAACTATTACAATTTCTTCCACCCACCACACCTGGTGTGCTGCTCAGAGGTTTCCCCAAGGAAAAACATTTTGGGATCAGACATACTCTAACAAAACTCATTCTGATGGTTGTTGTGGGTTTTTTGGGCTCTTTGGCCGTGTTCTGAAGGTTGTTCTTCCTAATGTTTCGCCAGTCTCTGTGGCCGGCATCTTCAGAGGACAGCACTCTGTGCTCTGGTGTAGGCTTGGGAGTGCCCAAGCCAACACACCAAAACTCATTCTACCCAAGAGGTGAGGTGGAGAGAAGAAAACTATAGTCAGTTTTAGTAAAAGACAAAGGTAGGGACTTCAGCTTTCAGAAGATGGCTTGGCAGAGTGGTAGAACTACAGCACTGGTGAATAATAATCGTAATAAAAAGATTGTTAAAAAGAAGGAAGACAGCAAAATCTCCACCACTAATTTCTGTTATAGGGAGTAAAGGTAATAGGGAAACCTCTTATCAACTGCAACTCTATAATAAAGCCACCACAAAATTCAGCAGAGTTTATAACTCCTAGAACACTCTTTTCACCCTAAACAATGCCCACCATTTCTAATCTTGAGAGAATCATGGTGGGAAAGAACTGATCCCAACCATAATGCTGACTAAAGTAGAACCTGTTTCAGCCTTTCTGCTTAGCTGGCATCTCTGTTGAGGCAGAACAAGCATCATAGAAATCTATTTAGTTTCCTCATGTCACTGCCTTGATTTATGAGACCATCACAAGTCCATTTTATTAAGTCAAGGTGCAAAACCTTTCTAGGAACAATTCCATTACCAGGTGGCTTTCTCACTATGTACCATTACATTTGGGGGGCATATGTGGTTCAGAGGCCAGTAAAATAATTCGTTTATTACAGGAGGGATAAAACGTGAATGTGATTGAGATTGTCTCATTTTTACAAGAGAAAATCCAATCCAATGAAAGGTATATTGGGCCAGTACCTCTATGCCCAAATCATTAAATTCTAATTTTTGCCCACCTATAATGAAGGACTGAAACCATTAAAATAATAAGTGCCTAGTGATAAATCTCAACACTTTTCTCCAGGTTTGTACAGAAGCTTTATGTCAGATATGCAATTTAGGGATCCGTGAATGAAGCAGTAAGGAAGTTCTGTCTCCTTTGATCTTGATTGAGCACTTTATCTGCCAGGATTAATGTGCCTCTGTGAAAGGCAGGAAAGTGAGTTAAACACATTTGAATCCAGTTTTATCCTGGCCCTCTTTTTAAAAGTGTTGATGCATATATAGATTTCCCAGTTGTCCCCAACTTTCTCCTGGTATTTATGTCCTGTGAATGCTCAACCCAAAGTGAGTGGATGGAAAGTGAGAAACAGAGAAACGAGAGGAACTTTGTACTAGCAAAGTATGCCTTTCTCTAGCTAAATGTGACATCCCGGTACAGTGGTACTTTGACTTATGAACATCCCTACTTACGAACATTTTGAGTTATGAACAGCTCTGGTCGCAACTTTTTGCTTCGACTTGTGAATGGCGCTTCCAGTTATGAACAGAAACAGGCAGGGAAAAAAGACGGGCAATTCAACTTTATAACTGTAGGTGTCGCCAAGGCTGCTTCTTTATGCTGTAGCTCTTTCGGCAGTTATAGGGTGTGTTGCAGTTGGAGGCTTGGGAGAACGTCCTGCTTCGGAGTGAGCCTGTGTGTGTGTCTGCAGGGAGGTAAGCTGCTGTTTTCCCCTTTAAAAAACTGTTATGAGTGGGTTTTGGTGGCTCTGCTTTGGAGTGTGTGTGTGTCTGCATTTTTGGAGATTTTTTTCCCTTCTTAAACCTCAGCAACGGAGGTGGCTCTAGTGTCTCTTTGTTTTTTGAGTTTTTTTCTTAAAGCCTCAGCAACGGAGCACCTTCCGACTGGGCTTGCTGTGCTCTTTTTATTTTTGTGGTTATTTTTTTCCTCTGGGCAGCGGGGGGGGGAGCCGTGGCTGCTGACTGGAGTGAGGGAAGCTCCGGAGGAGCAAGACGAGAGCGGGCAGGCAGGGGAGTGCTTCCCGGCCAGGTCTCTGGCCCCGGCGCCGTTCACTTCGGCCAGCTTTTGAGGCTCCCTTTCTCTCCTGGGTTTTGTTTTGTTTTTTGCAGCCCCAGCGCGTTCCTATGGGGCTTTCAATGTTTAATTTTCTTATTTTTGGGGTATTTTTTTCTTTGGTTGGAAAAGATTAATTGGTTTTCAGTGCATTCGTATGGGAAATGGTGCTTCGACTTATGAACGTTTTGAGTTACGGACACTGTTCCAATACGGATTAAGTTCGTAAATTGAGGTACCGCTGTATCAGCTATGACAGTCCATGCACAGGGCCAGCTCAGGACATTTTGCTGCCTAAAATGAAATGGAATCTCCATGACACACCCAAATGAAGCTGCTGAGTATCTAAATGACTTTAACACAAGAGGCAGGAAATCCCACAAGCATCTCTGCCTATGGCTGGCTGTAAAAGTACAAAGGTCATTATCTTTTTTTAAAAAACATTTTCTGTTTTCTTTATTACCTTTAGGGTAAGGTAAGGGATAGCTGGGATGGGGTACCCTCGGAGGGGGTGGATTTGAACATATACATTACAGATCAATATTTTTCATAGTAATTCTGTTCATACTGATTGAACAAGGCACAAGACAGGGATGTCTGTTATCCCCTCTTATATTTATATTAACTTTGGAAATTTTAAACAGGCAGATAAGGGCTAATGAGAGAGTTAAAGGACTAAAAAATAGAGGTGAAGAATTTAAGATACAAGTGTATGCAGATGATCTGGTAATAATACTTGAAAATCCTCATGGAAATTTGGAGAACTATTGAGAATAATAGAAGATTATGGACAAGTGGCATATAAATAAACTATCAAAAAACAAAATTTATGACTAAAAACAAAGAAAGAAGATGTGGAAAAATTGGTGATGGAAACTAATTTTGAAGCAGTACAGAAAATCAAAAATTTAGGAATTACCATCACCAAAAATCAAGTAACTTAATAAAAGAGAATGATCTTAGAATACAGAAGGAAAGCCATAAAAATTTGAAAGAATGGAGTAAGTTGCAATTATCTCTAATGGGAAGAATTTCAACGATAAAAATGATATTACCAAAACTTCTATCTCTTTTTCAAAATCTGCCACCACTATTAAAATTTTAAATATTTCAAGGACTTGGATCATCTGACAGCGAATTTTGTATGGAAGACTAAGAAACCAAGAATAAAACTTAGGTTATTAAAGGACCTGAAAGAAAGGGGGGGGGGGTTTCAGGAAAACTGAACTGGCTATTATACTGTAAGGCTTGTGCTATGACGTGGATAAAAGAATGGATAATTCTTGCAAACCAAAGAGCACTGAAATTGGAGGGACATGAAATAAGAATGGGCTGGCATGCATATGTGTGGTATGGGAAATACAAGGAGCAATCACATTTTATGGAACACATTGTGAGAAAGGCACTATGCCTAGTGTGGCAAAAATTTCAAGCACAAATCTATAAGAAAATCCCAATATGGGTAGCGCCTATAGAAGCATTTTTTGCTCCATAAGACGCACCTTTCCATAAGACGCAGTCTCAGTGGTGTAGTTTCTGGTGCCAGATTTCCTTTCCTCACCTAAGGTTTTTCAGCCATTTTTCTTTTTCCAAAAAGAAAAGAAAAAACCCTTTATATAACAGTTCTACAGTATTCTCCACTGGTACCTGCTTCCCCCCCTTCTTATATAAACTTAAATAATCTAGTACATTAAGGATATGGAAATATGGAAGGACAGATCAAGCAACAAACAAATGGGGATCGCTCAATATACACTGAATCAAAAAAAGCGTCAGCGTTATTAATGAAGAGGGGAAACTTACCTTGACCACTTCCAAACAAGGAGAATACAATAAGTATAGTAAATATTATTCCGCTTCAAGGAAGTTATTTATGTCTAGATTTGACAACAACAGCAAAGAAAGAGATACAAGTCAGCTTATTCAGAGTTCTGGGCACCTTTCCAGACTTTGAGTAGCAAAAGTTAAGGTGAGATAAAGTGGAAGAGAAGCTTCTTGTATCTTCCAGCGTCACCACGGAGTTTAAGGAGCAGCAGGAAAATTAAAATAATAAACTCCCAAGAAACTACTATTCCAACTCATCCCCCAACCACGCTCAACAAAATAGATAAAATCAAGAAAAAAGAAAAATACAATCCAATCTATTCCCTTTTATCATCCACATGGGTGTTGCTTCATTTATGAGCAGTTTCCATTTTCTACTTTCATCTCTGTTCCGGACATACGTATTGGTTTCTTCAGGCATAAATAAACTCCAGGTGGGTGTAGGCACAAAATGATTAGTATTGTGAGACTGTTCAATAACATTCGATAATATCCGGCAGGTCTCTAAGGGGTAACTTTGCAGACAGATACTCAGCAATTCATCAAGCTAAAAGTCTCTTTTAATGAACTTCAGTATTCCCTCCTGTCCTCTTGTGCTATCCGCTTCTGAATGCTTTCAATGTTCAGTCTTACAGCCTACTATTCCCACCTATCTTCATATATCACAATAGATTTCCAAATGTTCAGCTCAAATGTAGTAATCAAAATAAATTTGCTTACGGTGATGTCTGTAAATCTGGAATACAGTTGTGTATCAGTTCTCCTCCAGCCTTCTGGACTGTGTCAATTTTCAGACCTGTACGGAGTCCTGCCAAAGAGAATGCTGAACCTCTGGGATAGGGAGGTAGCACCAGATTCCCCCACCTTCTCAGATGGCGCTTCTCTTCTTTGGATAAATTTTCCTCTCCAGGAGAATTTGATTAGGCTATCTCAAGCCTAAAAAACTTCCATCAGCGGTTACAATTGAGAGAGAGCTCTCAATTTGCAACATCCGTCCATCTTGGCTCCGTCTGCTCTCCCCTAACTGTCCACTTCTGACAGACTCAATAACTTCCCAAGGGGCATTATCTTGTTGGGGACTTCCATGGATTCAACTAAGGTTGTAGAAATGATTGCATTATTTGGTGAGGTGTATGTTGTATAACTAATGGAGCCAGATGTGCAACAAGTTGTATAACTTGTCACACCACAGATAATGCAATTATTTGCATCTGTTTAATTGCCCTCATGGAAATCCCTGATAGGGTACTAGCCAATAAATTTGAATTTATAAAAATCTGCTGCTCTTTCTTGACATCCAAAATATTGTGCTAGAAGTGGTTGTCTCATTCTTCACAATGGTAGAATCAGCCTTTCCCTACACAAGGGCATCATTTGAGGGCACATGATGGAGCCACCTTATTCCTGGATCTGGTCAATGACTGGACAGCATCACAGAATCATAGAATAATTGAGTTGGAAAGAACCTATAAGGCCATTGAGTCTAACACCCTGCTCTGTGCAGGAATTCAAATCAAAATAGATCTGACAGGTGGCTGTCTTATTTTGTTTTGAATATTTCGAGCACTGGATCACTCATCTACTCTTGAGGTAATTGGTTCCATTGTCATACTGCTCTAATAGTAATGAGGTTTTCCTGATATTCAGCCTAAATCTTATAGCCTGAGCCCATTATTATGATCGAGAACAGGTCCTGGGATAGGGAATAAGCTCCCTATCAACCCCCCTCTATATTACCCTGAGTTCCCTGTTGGAAGAATGATGGGACACGAATACACTAAATAAGTGAATCTTCTATGCTATTCATACCAGCTTCTAATGTTGTGAGTTTGTCATGACAACTACCAGGGCATACATTTGACTCAATTTTCAGCTTTTTAGCCCCATTTTTGAGAAATGAAGTAAAAGCTTGGAGTGAGGAAGCAAGCTGTGGGAAAAGACTATTCCTAGCCTTTTCTCATCATTTTGTATTATAAATCATCTTATTTCTTTTAGCATGTTCAGTGGGGGCAGTTTCAATCAGGAATGTGGTCGTGGAAGAAAGGATGAACTGCCAGCACAAGATTATCCCAGTCGAGATCACTATGTTTTTTGCCTTGTGTTTACTTTAAATCGTATTGAGCTGACATATAATTATGAGTGGTTGAATTCTGTCATAATTACCATTTACTGAAGTTCTACCTGCTCCAGAGGAAAGAAGGTGGCCTTAGCAACTCTCTCGTCCCTCTTCATACTCTTGTGCAAAGAAACAGCCAAAATGCCAGTGTCGCAAATTTCTTCCAAACATACATTCCCCCCCAAACCTGTCATGTCTGCCAAGCCAGCTTGCAAATGAATCCTGTGCTTATCTCCTGATAACCAATCACTAAATAAAAGCAAGCTACTTTGCATCTTGTTTATCTCAGAAATCTTTTACAAACACTCTGATGACAATTTCCTTTCTCACTGCAAATACTGCTCAGTCTCTGTCATAGAGAAGCTACACCGGGGAGTCAGAGGGTCCTGATTGCAACCCAAGAGATCATTTAAGAGATTTGAGGGGGAAGAGGGAAATGCACCCTCACTGTTTTGCATCATTAGCTAGACACCTTCCATGAGTGAAGGAAGCCCTTTTATTCATGAAATATCTAACCTGGATTCACTTTATATAGTTTGCCCCTAAATTACTTGCAGGAAAGGGGCAGATTGGTCATAAAGTGAGACACGGTATCCTCTGTGCTCTAAATTGTTATGCTTCCAGATTAAGCTGCCCCTCTTCCAGATGTTCTGTATTCCCACTTCTTACAGTGAGCCTTAATGCAAGGAGGTTTTCCACCAGCATTCTTTCAGTATCCAGTGGCTGAGTGCTTTTGAGGCCCAACTGTGGAAGCCTGTCTATGAGCACAAAAGGATGCTCAGCAGGTTGCCAACTGTCAAACTCCTCTACTTTCATTCTGAATCTGGGTTCTCATTCTGTTTCCATGACGCTGAAATGGTACAGGAAGGTTGAGACTCAAATTCTGCCATTTTGGTATGCTATTTCTATTTTAAGAATGGCTGCCATTTGATTGTAAAATTAACTGGTATTCTGGAATCATTCAAAATCACATCAATTGAACCACTTATATCTGATATTTATTTTCTACTAGTACACGCAGTTTACAAATATGACTATATTCTTAGATTGTCAACTTGTCCTTCTGTTCTGTGAGTGTTAATACTTGATGATCCATAGGTTCCCTTCCAACTCTGCAGCTCTAAGATAATGATGATTCTTCATTATTATTTTCTTATAACTGACTTCTCCTCATAGCTTGTTGGGTTGCTGCACTAGGGCTGAATGTTTGAATCCCCATCGTACTGTACCTCCCAAAAATCACCAGAAGGAGGGAGTGGTAACCAAATCTGAGTACATTTTATCTATACCCCATGGTATCGCTATAACTTGGTAAAGATTGCATGGGCATAATTAATTATGTCTTCTAAGAACTGAGAAAGTTTTAGCCTGTAGAATGGGATATTACTTTCATAATGCTCGATATTTCATTTAATTCAATGTTATTGCATGCACAGAATCTACACACCAGTTATGCAAATTGCATATAATTGTTCAGAATTCTTCAGATAATTAGCCTCTCACATACATTTTGCTACCAGTTTGCTCTGTATTTCTACAGCGGTAGTGCCTAATTCAACATAAACTGAGCTATCTGCTAATAGAAAATTAATACAATACTAACTCAAAGGCCTTTAAGCAGAAATGAACAAAAGCTTCAGGCAGAGTGGCCTGTGGACTAAGCAGCAGGACTCATCCTGATATTTCAGCAGGGCCATCTCAATGCTGTAATTATGAGCTGTTATGAGCTACCTGATTACAGCAGGTAAACTACTGCAAATGAAATATGCCCTCCCAACTTTAAAATTTGCTTGTAAGGCAATTACTCTAGCCATTTTGTTATCAAGAAACTAGAGCTGTGACACAGTGGTTAAACTGCAGTTAAGATTCTAATCATGACTTGAATTCAATTCCAACGGGCTCAGGAAGCTGGCTCAGTCTTGACAGCCTTCCGTCCTTCTGAGCTCAGTAAATTAGTACCCAGCTTTTGGGGGGGGGGGTTGCAATGTATAGACTGTATATTAAATTGTAAACTGCTTAGAGAGTGCTTTAAAAGCAGCACACTTTGCTTTTATCTTGTGTTCTCTCTTATACCATCTTCCTACAAGGATCACAATATGCAAGATATGGGTGGCAATAATTGCAGGCATCATCTTTCTGAAAACAAACATTTGGCACCTTGAAAGTTTGCGGGTAATATCTACACAAGATTTATTTTCACTAAAGTGTAATGCCACATTGCTTGTTCTATTAGATTCTGCATTATACTAATTTATTTTCATCTGCCTCCTTATGCTTGACATAAGTGAGTTTCCAGTGCCTGGTCATCCTTGGGTTTAGGACATGTATTTGGTAATCTGTCTAATGGACCGTGAAAATGTGGTCCTTCATTTGCCTCGGTGGTTTGGTAAAATTGCCTAATGTCACATTTCTGGGTGACATTCAATCTGTAGGCTACCTTAAAGCCAAGAAAACCGCTCTGTCATCAAAGCCGGTGTTACCATTAGGCAGCTGCCTCAGAGATAAAATTGTGAAGGATACAGAGTGGACAGAGCTGTGTATTCCATGTGATCTGCTCATTGTCCTCAAAGCGAGGCAACTGGGTCTCAGGTGCGGCGGAGAATGTTGTCCTGTTGCTATGGTGGAAATAAAATTCAACTGCTCTCCAGTAACGTTTTGAACATGGCACGTAGAAAAATGCCTTTTGTCAACCGTGAAATGTCTTGGGCCAGCCCTGCTGTGTTAGAATAAATCAATGCAACAGTTATTCATATGGTGAAAGATGGAGTATAGGAAATACTCAATTTGGAAAAGAGCACAGTTGGATAGGAGCACAGAGATGGCAAACTTTGCTTTTGGGAAAGCCGTATGACCAGTTCAGCTGGGATTTACTCATTTCTAGCAGTGCTCTCTGCTGCTTGTTTGGAACATCTCCTGGACCTAATTCCAAGCTTCCTTAAAAAAAAAAAAAAAAGGTGAGCCTCTAAGCTCTTACAGAACTGGAGAAATAAGAAGAAATGTGCAGTCACTGTTTGGACATTTAAGCCTTTCTATGTGGTTGTGTAATGAATTAAGCCATCCATGATTTCAGGAACTTCCATACAAATACAAATGAAAGAAATGGGTAAATGTTGCAGTTATGAATACACCTCGTCCTTTTGCAAACAGCTCAGAAGCCCATTTTCAGAGGCGCCGACATTGTTTTTGTGCAAACAGTAGAAAAAGGTAAAGGTAAAGGTTCCCCTTGACAATTTTTGTCCAGTCGTGTCCGACTCTAGGGGGCGGCGCTCATCCCGCTCTTCAAGCCATGGAGCCAGTGTTTTGTCTGAAGACAATATTTCCGTGGTCACATGGCCAGTGTGATTTTTAGACACGGAACGCTGTTTACCTTCCCACCGAGATGGTACCTATTTATCTACTCGCATTTGCATGCTTTCGAACCGCTAGGTTGGCGGGAGCTGGGACAGACGACGGGAGCTCACTCCATCGCGTGGATTCGATCTTACAACTGCTTGGTCTTCTGACCCTGCAGCACAGGCTTCTGCGGTTTAGCCCACAGCGCCACCACGTCCCATGAAACAGTAGAAAGAAAACAGTTAACTCATAGCAATGAATTTGGTGTAATGGATAGAGTGGTGGACTAGGACTCAGGGGACCCGAGTTCAAATCCCTATTCAAACATGGAACCTCACTGGCTGTGTGGAAGCGGTAAAACCACTCCTTAAATATCTCACTTACCTTGAAAGCCCGATTAGGGTTGTTATAAGTCGGTTCTGACTTGACAGCATGTAACAAAAAGAGATCTTTTCAAAGCTGCAACATAATGCACCATACTGCATTCTCTGCTATGGCAGAAGACTGGATTTGAAGGCCTGTGGGGTTCTTTCAGCTCTGTTATTCCACAGGTGGAATAGTGTATCCCACAAGCTTCTGGGAGCATAAGTGGGAACCTAGCTGGATTCTGCCCTGAGGAAAGATACAATTGTGGCAGGGGAAGAGGGAGGAGTAAAAGAGCATAAATTATTTGAACAGCATGTATTTTGATGGTTTTGTTGTTGCTGCGAATCTTAATTTTCTACAATCAGTGCTGATTACTATATAAATGATACAAAGGCCAAAATATATAAAATAAAATGAACAATACACAATTAAAGTGCTTAATTAAGAGCCTCATGGCGCAGTGGTTAAACCGCTGTACTGCAGCCAAAACTGTGCTCACGACCTGAGGTTCAATCCCAGGTAGCCGGCTCAAGGTTGACTCAGCCTTCTATCCTTCCGAGGTCAGTAAAATGAGTACCCAGCTTGCGGGGGGGGGGGCAATATGTAGCCTGCATAATTAACTTGTAAACCGCCCAGAGAGTGCTTGAAGCGCTATGGGGCGTTATATAAGCAGCACACTTTGCTTTAATTTGGATAATATGAAAAATCCATTGTAATCAGCACCTTATACAAATGTCCATTATTGGCATACTGTACAAAATTAAAAGACACTAAAATGGAAATAAAACATTAAACAGCTAACATGTGGCAGGGAACAGCCAAATGCATATTTAGGGCTTGGCATTCTGTGACAGCATCACCTCTGCATGATGGAGTAGATGTATCTGGCTGTTATCAGAGTAACTTCTTTTATAGTGCCACTTGGAGGTGTCGAATTTTTCTTAGGTGGTCTCATCCAGAATGGGAGGAAAGGAAAGTGCTCAGATAAGACAGATGGATATCCTTATACAAGATACAGTAAAACAACATATGCTTCAAGGATTCAACCACTCCCTGACCACAAGGGAGTCAATTCTGTGGGTAAACCCATTATATCTGCCCTATGCTAAGTTCGAAGGTACAATATTGCACTTAACAAGAGCGCAATATTGTGGATGCTCTTAAGTGATAGAGGTAATTTGGTCTTCTTCCAAGGGAGCGGGTCAACTGAAAATGTAGTGGGGAACAGACCCTTTGTGCAGCACTATGCAGAGTTTGCCCCCTCAATATCCAGAACTCTATTTTTAATTATATGGAATACCTTGGATGGGGGTATTGAACCCAGCAGATCTGATGCCAACCCCAGGGTCTTGATTTTCTTGAGGACTAGAGCTAAACCTTTTGGATATACACGATCAGAAAGTAGCGCTTGGAATAAGGTGTCCTGGGATGAGAATAATCAGATTCTGACCCAGTATTTAAAGAATCTGAGCCAAGCCAGGGTCTCAATCCTGTGTTGGTCGCCTTCAAGGCATAGGGTTGCACAGGAGACACAGCGGGGCAGGCCAAAGATTTTATACAGGAACGTTGATTGGACCCTTTCCACGGAGCAGTGGAATGCAGACATCCAGATGGGGACACCATAAAGAAGCTGTGCTGCTGATTTGGCATTTAAAATCTGTAGTGCAGCAGGGATGTATGATGGAAGCGTAAGGCAGCCTGCGCTGAAAGCCTTTAGAAGCCTATTGTCTTGAAAAGCTTTTGGTAAAATGGAATAGAGAATATGTGTTTGGCTCTGGCACTGCTGCTCTTTTAATATGTATTATAAATACAGTATATGTTTTTATAATATGAGGTTTTTAAAAAAATATATGTTACACATTTTCTTGAGTGAAATGAGGAAATTGTGTAAATCTACAGAAGAAAAAAAATTGTTTTTTTTCCTCAGATTTGTTCACTGCTCTGAGGAGCTAGGAACCCAGTCTAGTTTTCCTCTTCATTAACACTGGTTGCAGTCTTCCCCACAAAGCCTCATTCAACTGCCAGGCAATTAATTAGTTTGTTGTTGTTGCTGTTGTTGTTGTTAATGTTGCTGCTATTTTTGTTTTTCAGTGTTTGGAATGGAAAAGATGGAAGACCCTGAAGAGTCTATGTAAAAAGCATCTGACTATAACCTGGGAGATGAAAAAAGACTCAGGAATGCAGGCCGAGAAAATGAATATATATTTTAGAGTCCAGACAGTGTGACATATCACACCATTTTTATACCGTGTTCCTCCTGTCAAGTGAAGAAGTAAAAATACATTTGCAAATCTGGAAACCTGCAAATGCTTTACACTACATGCACAAACATCCATCAACAAACTTGCACAATTGATATATGTGCTATAGAAAACAGACACATTTCATCCGTGTACTATGGAAAACATAAGTGTTATAATTGTATTTCCCCCCCCAGTCCATTGTAATGTATAAGACTGCCTTAATGCTGAAGTAGGCTTGTCTATATTTTGCTATCACTGTTTGAAAGATCTGTTCTCCTGACAACTTTGAAAGCAGGTATAATAGATTTGTCAGGTAGTGTATCTGCTGTAAGTTCAGAGCTGTCAGTATGTTTCTAAAGTGAGCATCTATCAAATGGAAGCAAGAAGAGCAGAAAATACACCCTCTTTTCCTTTCACTATCATCAAAGAGATCTTTCATTATGTTGCTTGTTTGTATCAGAATGAACATGCTACTAAATGTTAATCCCGGTAAATAAACACAATAAATCACAATATGAAGTTATTTCTGGCTGTTCCCCTATGTCTCCCATCTCAATCATAATCCCATCCTTCAAAAATTCAGGTGAGAGTTGCATAACTATATATTTACTCATAATGTAGGCTTGTTTTTCAGGATATGATGTAAATATATCCATCTCTAGATCACTGAGTACATTGAGTGGTCTAATCGGCTAGATAGGTGGGATATAAATAAATAAATAAATAAATAAATAAATAAATAAATAAATAAATAAATAAATAAATAAATAAATAAATTGATACCCTGGATACCTTGGACTGCCAGAAAGATGAACAAGTGGGTCTGAATCAAATCAAGCTTGAATTATCTCTGGATGCAAAAATGTTAAAACTGAGCTTGTCCTACTTCGGACACATCAGTAGAAGATTCTCTGGAAAAGCCAATAATGCTGGGAAAGGTTAAAGGCAGTAGGAAAAGAGGGAGACCAAATACAAGATGGATCAACTCTCTAAAGGAAGCCACAGGCTTGTGTTTGCAAGAGCAGAGTTAGGCGGTTGAGGACAGGATAGTCTAAAGATTGCTCATTCATGGGGCCATATGTTGGGAGTAACTTGATGGCATGTAACAAAAACAACTAGATCTTTGTCCAGAAGACACTAAATGATCAATGGTTGATGGTATTCAGACGTAACGTGGTGGCGCTGCGGGCTAAACCGCAGAAGCCTGTGCTGCAGGGTCAGAAGACCAGCAGTCGTAAGATTGAATCCACGTGACAGAGTGAGCTCCCATCGCTTTGTCCCAGCTCCTCACCAGCCTAGCAATTCGAAAGCATGCAAATGCGAGTAGATAAATAGGTACCACCTCGGTGGGAAGGTAAAATGGCATTCCCTAGTCACACTGGCCATGTGACAATGGAAACTGTCTTCGGACAAGCGCTGGCTCTACGGCTTGAAAAACGGGATGAGCACCGCCCCCTAGAGTTGGACACGACTGGACTGAAAATGTCAAGGAATGGTATTCTAAAACTGGTTGGTAACTTCAGCCCTTTTGTGTGTCAGTTTTCTGTTTCCAGAATAGCCCCAGGTCAATACACACCCATCCACAACCAAATATGCAAAATAACAACAACAACATAAAACCACTGAAATTGGAAGTGACTGTAAGTCTACTTCCAGGTTGGGAAATAGATTTTTGGAGGGGATCACAAAGTATTGGACATTTTGTTGTTGTTGTTTAGTCGTTTAGTCATTTCCGACTCTTTATGACCCCATGGACCAGAGCACGCCAGGCCCTCCTGTCTTCCACTGCCTCCCAGAGTTGGGTCAAATTCATGTTGGTCACTTTGGTGATACTGTCCAACTGTCTCATCCTCTGTCGTCCCCTTCTCCTCTTGCCTTCACATATGTATGTTTATGCACCTCTAATTACCCCCCTTTTTTCCTGCGGGGGGGGAGCATTCTGGAGACCACAAAAGCAGCTCCTAGGCTGTGCTTTGCCTACATCTGCATAGAAACAACTTTGGTTGGTCCAGACCATTCTATTCTGCCTTAGACTAATTATGAACAATAATAACAACAAAATGCAGCCAACTGCCGAAAGCTCAGGAAAATAAGATGGACTACACATGTCTGACAGAAACAACCTCTGGGAGTGTTAAGATCTGAGGACCTGGTCTACAGTTTTGCAATTTCTTTTACCTGGTTGTTTTGTGTTCGGCAACCAGATGTTCATGTGGTGGGATCAACAGGAGATTTTGCTGAGAATCGTTTGTGTCCGGTGAGGTCACCACCATTGTCAGGGAAGAGTCTGTGGTTTGCTCAGTGCAATTCATGAAGATATACTAGGGGAAAGCTTTTACAGTGGTGCCTTGACTTACGAATGCCTTGACCAATGAACATTTTGAATTACGAACAGCTCCGTTCACAACATTTTGCTTTGACTTGTGAACAGAGCTTTGACTTACGAACAGAAAAAGGCAGGGGAAAAGGGCAGGAAATTTAAATTGCTAACTCTAGGTGGTGGCAGGGCTGCTTCTTTGTAGCTCTTTCACCCCTGCAGTTAGAGAGTGTGCGATCCGAGGAGACTGCCTGCTACGGTAAGGTGATGCTTTATACTTTTAAAAAACAGTTCTGGGTATTTTTGCAGCATGATTTTCAGCTGGGGGGGTTATGTTTCCTTGCTGTGATGGGTCTTGGGTGTGTGTGTTAGTTTTTTGGTTCCCCCCCATTTCCGATGGGGGGGTTAGTTCCTTTTTGGAGTGTTTTTTCCCATTTCTGATGGGTCTTGGGAAATTTGTTTGTTTTTTTGCCCCCCCCCCCATTTCTGATGAGTCTTGGGGGGGTTGGTTGCTTTTTTGGGTTTTTCCCCAATTTTTGATGTGTCTTGCATGTTTTTTGCTTTGTTCTCTTTGCATTTCTGATCTACTCTGTTTGTTTTTGCAATGGTTCATGCATGCTTCTCTTGCTTTTTGCTTCATTCTCTTTGCATTTCTAATCTGCTTCTATTGTTTTCTGTGCTTTTGCAATGGTTCATGCATACTTCCCTTGCTTTTTTGCTTTGTTCTCTATTTCTGATCTGCTCCATTTGTTTTTGCAATGGTTCCTGCATGCTTCCCTTGCAAATCAGAAAAGGTTTTGCAAGGGTCTGTGCTGGCTTGGTTTAAAATATGTTGGGTTAGCATATGTTTCAGACTCCAAACTCTCTCACTCCCCCATTATCTTTTCTCTCTCTGTCTCCCTCCTTTCCTGCCCTTTTTAAATCTAAATCATCTTTTGTTAAAAAAATTCTTCTTCCCCCTAGTGGTTGAAAATGGATTAACCAGTTTTCCTATGGGAATGAATGCTTTGACTTACAAACCAGGCCTTGACATAAGAACAAAAAACAGCTGGAACGGATTAATCAGGTTTCAATGCTTTCCTATGGGAAATGCTGCTTTTACTTATGAATGTTTTGACTTACGAACACCATTCCATTACGGTTTAAGTTCATAAGTCAAGGCACCACTGTATTGTGTGGATGAACAGAAAATGGACAGTTTCTTTATTTAAAACTCTATTTTTGGTTCTTTTTGTCCTGTAGAAATGACTACTTTAGAAAATAATTTTCTGCTTGGTTGTCTCACTATACATTTTCAGAGTCTCAGAACTATACAAAATCTGTGATTACATGAATAGATTCTCTCTTATAGGAGGCAAGGGATTAGCATTATAATGGGAGTTCAGATTTTGATATGAAATAATACCTAACTCTGTAAGCCTTCTGTTTTGTTCTATCTCTTTCCCTAGAACTGAGCTGCTCTTATTTTGTTAATTTGTAGAAGGAACACCTATTCCTAAGAGTGAAAGCTATTTTAAAGTATGCAACCAATTTTGGTTGAAATATGTATATTTTCATCACAGCAATCTACTTGGTGCCCACAAAATAGGCCTGATCATATTTAATGATGGCATAAGTGATAAATGGGGATTATTTGGCCCACTGGATATTTTAGAATACAATGTTCTCAGAAAGTGGGTCATGCCACCAGGAGAGTCAAAAGTTCCAAACCTTAATGCAAGAGCTTTTACAGAGACCATTCAAGTTCAGTACAAAATTTTAATTTTAGGTTTCAGTGTTGAAAAATGCATGCTCAGAACAGGGAGCCTGGCAGGAACAACTCACCACCTTTCTCCCAGTATCATGGGGGCATCCTGTGGGAAGAGGAAATGGCCCCTTTGTTTTGAGAACTGGAATGTGAAACCCAACCTACTTCCTGCCTCGTTTAAGATAGAGGTGCCTGGCAAAAAGTCACCTTGCTAAAAACTTTACATCAAAGAAGAACCACCTAGTAAATCCCATCTTGCTATACGTATATATTTGGAGTTTTGGTACTTGCATTGAAAAAGTGGGATTTACACATGAAAGCTCATCTCATATAGTATATGATTTTTTTATTTTTTTATTAGTGACCTATAAAGGTATCGCCTATTCTTGCATTTGTTTGATTTTAGTGGCCACACTTAAATTGAACTGCCTGCAGTTCTTCTTACAGCCCTGCAGGTGGTGCTGTTAAAAACTGCATTAATAGGCAATGAGACAGGCTTTTTTCCTATTTCCATTGCCAGCTTCTGACTCAGAGCCTTTCTAGTTAAGCTGTCAGAAAAATTTAGAAAAAAACAAAACAAAATAAACAGAAATGTTGCCCTGGAAGAAAATCTTTAAAAACTTTTTAGAGAGAATCAGGGAGAGGCTTTACTGGGGAAGTGTGTGCTGGCACTGCTCTCTGTGTGCATGTGCTCATGAGGTAAGAGGCAAGGGAGAATTGCTTTATGTGTGTACTGTGCACGCCTTGCCCTCCCTTTCTGCGTTGGTACAAAGCGATTACACAAGAGAAATAATTCAATTTCTTAAAAATAGAAGGTTCTCTCATAAGGAGGGAAAGCTATGGGTTGGGGATGTGGGACTCTGAACTGGTTCGCATTTTTCATTGCACATTGTGATCACTGGAAAAAATGCTATGGGGTCCAAGACCCATAACATTTCCTGCATTTTTGTGTGAATGTGGTTGCCCCTTCAGTTAGGTTGTAGAATCATAGCACTGCAGAGCTGGAAATGATCTGAGGGTCATCTGGTCCAGTTCTCTGCCAATGCAGAAAATCCTCAATCAGAGCATTTCTGACAGATGGTCACCCATCCTTTGTTTTAAAACCTCCAGTAAAAAGTTATTCAGATACGGTCTCATGGTAATACTGAAGAAAAAATGGAAATACTTTGTTATAGTGATACGAACATAAGTAACTTTAGCCGGGTACATGCTTCTATAGAACTCCACAAGCTAATCTTTTATGTACATATACCTAGTTAGGCCAATGTGAGAATTATTGCTTACCTCAGGCCAATAGGCTGTGCTTTGCACTCATGAGGCTGGTTGCTCTGACTATTGTGGAACATCTGTTTGGAAGCAAGGCTGGATTGGGCTGCTAATCTTCACTGGCCTTTGTGTATTGGAGAGGCTGACTGTCATTCTCTGTCAGCATAATTTAATTTTCATGTGCTTCATATAACTGATGGACATGTGTCAATTACAAACAAGCTGTTGCTTCAGCATTAGAAAGGACTTATTTCTTCTCACTTGGTAAAGAATGCTTTGTGAAAGAAGCAGAATGGGTTTTAACTGCCCATTGTTATTTGGAAACATTTTGGCAGAAATTCCCACAATTGTCTCCCCAACCAGCTGTTGAAATAAAATAATAATAAATTGCTAACATTATACTGTTTCTTCATGTCACCACAAATTTGCTCCCTCACATAGCTACTTCATTCTGCCTTTATAGTAGTGTGTGCTGGGTAGATTCAAATAACTACTTCTGTATCCCTTGAATGTCCCTTGTATTTTAAATTTCATATCTCCATAACTGATATGTCACGCTGTTCTGCAGAGCCCATCTGAATCACACTGAAATTCAGGATGTAACTTTTAACACAGGTAGAAGTGTGAAACCCTACCCAAAGTCATCAGGAACAGCTGTTTTCTATATAAACATGTGAAGAATGAAAAGCCCTGCTCATTCTTTCTTCATTGAAACCAGAGTTCTCTAACCATGACCTTGGCTAGTCCCCCAAAGATGCTATGTGGCATCTCCTTCAAGCCATTTGTGCTGCTTCTAGAGGATTCAGATATTTCAAGGACTATAGACTGAATATCCCTTAGGTCCCTCTGGTTGCACCAGTCTGGTACTGGGATTTGCCACTTGCCTGAAGCGTCTCTTTCCTCATATCCTCACCATTTGGCTTTTTGCTCTCATCAGTCACCACCTCTAGTCTCCAGGTATTCTCCCAGCAGTTTTCTCTCAGGCTGAAAGCTTACTTTTGGTTCAGCTCTGAAAAAATGCTTCCCTCCAGCCTTCTTCCAACTGACCACCACCTCCTATCTGTCATTAACTGATTTTTTCCCTCTTTGCCAGAATCTACAATTGTTGTCGTTTAGTCGTGTCCGACTCTTCGTGACCCCAGGAGATTTTATCTCCTGGAAGAGTAAGCTCAGAACATGGTGCTGGGGGACTCTGTTTGATGCCTTGACCTTTGGCCTGTGGTGACACATGGGGTTTTGTTTTGTCCACCATGTATTTGATATTTACATAAAACCACTAGGAGAAGTTATCCAGACCTTTGGAGTTTGTTGTCACCAGTATGCGGAGGTCACACAATTCTATCCCTTCTTTCCACCTAACTCCAAGGAAGTTATTTCTGTTCTAAACCAGTGTCTATCACTGGTAGTGGACTGGATAGAGGCAAACAGATTGAAATTTCATCCAGACATTCCTGATGAGTCAAAAGTAGAGATGGGGAAAAATTTAAAAAATGGTGATTCATTTTGATCCGTTATTTGACAAGGTTAACAGATCAGCTGTTTCACTCCCTTCTCTTATTTCAGGAAGATTTTCATTGTTTTCTCAGTGGCTTCAGTTTGCCATCCCTGAGAGCGAGTTGTCATCAAAACACTCTGCACATGCTCAGCTAAATCCAGGCCTATTAAACAGGGGGCAGGAATTTGATCAGATATGGCCACCTTCCAAACTCCTGACCATTCCTTATATCTTATGGGAATTTTTACCATGGGCAACACCACTATTTCAGACCCAATCCCTTTAATAGAAATATTTTCATGTTCTAACATATTTCATGTTCTAACATATTTCATGTTCTAACATGTGTAGCCTGTATAATTAAAAATTGTAAACCGCCCGGAGTGTGCTTGTAGCACTATGGGGCGGTATATAAGTCCAATAAATAAATAAACAAATATTTTCCTTAGGGACTATATCCGGGTGACATATTGTAACCTGTGAGCAAGAATCTTTTAGTGCAAGATATTATTATCAACATAAATAAGATTGCCTGAGCTACGTAGAAGATTCTGGTTACATTCTATCAAAAAGCATTGGACGACCCTAGCTACAGGAGGCTCTTGGCTCTCTGACCTTCCTGTTGCTTGTGTTGCTGTGGCAATGGCTTCAACTGCTTCATTAATTGCTCCATTATGCTGTACACAAAAAACTTTCTTCAGCTGACTGGAATTTCCCCCATTTTTCTGGTTAACATCCCTAGCCTTTTGGGTCTGACACTGAGCCCAAAAATGACCTTTCTTTCCATACACATAACATTGTTAACTGGCTTTGGGTTTGAAATATAGAGCCTTGCCAACCTTTCCTTCAGAGCTATAATGTTTCAGGTGACTCAGCTCTGTGGATGAGAGCTTGCCTTTAAAATGGTTTCCAGTAGCTTGGGTACTTCTGAGGTAATCTCTTCTGGGTGGGGTCCATCTCCTCCTGTCGTCCCACACTTTTGTGGCAGTTTTTACCTCAGAGAACCTGGGGTTTCTTATCTCACTTATGTAACCCGCATTTTCACTTGCTTCCAGTAGATTTTAAGATTTTTGTCTCTTACTAAATAATGCAATTCACCAGGTAAAATAGAATAAGATTACTCCAACCCAATCACATTTTTCATTTATTCTAAAGAAGTGACATTCTCACGCTCCATCCATTTTTCCAAACAGAGACTAAGCTTGGCCCCTACTTGAAAATAAGATTCCTGGAGAGGGGCGGAGCTACAAACAGCAAAGGCAGCAAGAATTCTGGGCTCTCCAGATTTCTGCTGTGTGCTGTGGATCCAGACTCTCCCCAAGGAATTGGGGAACAAGGAGGGTTAGTAGGAACCCACCCTGTGTCGTAGGAGGGCGGAAGAACTTTTGGGGGTGGCGGAAAGCAACCACCTCTCAGATTATTCCTTCTCCAGACAAAGGATCCCGTCTGATGCCATTTTCTAATGTTGTCCTAACTGTGAAGCTCCCCAGAGGGAAGCAGGAAGATTTATGAACGACTGCATCAACAAAGATGGACTAGCTTTAGCATCGCTTCTGTAAGTACAAAAATAGACTTAAGTGGCTGATTTCAAAGAAGATAGTGTAATCCTAGAAGTGGCTAACAAGCTTTAAACCCAGACGGATTGGCATTTTATTACTGCGTCATGCCTGTATAACAGAAACTGAATATGACAAAGACAGAGACAAACATAAACTTTTGCTTCATATCCCCTGTCCTCGATGGGCACAGCTCACAGTTTTTCTTATACATTTTTACAATAATAACAATAAAAGGTGGATATTAACTCAATGGAAGGTTTATTTATGATGGAATCTTCAATTTACAATCGAAACTATGTGGTGAAAGCCAGAGTCTGGGACACTATAAATCATTAGCTCTGCTGAGGTTTTGACTTTTACTACTTAAGTACTTCATGGCTCTTCGGTCGGAAGAAGCAAGCAAGCTGTGTTTCTCCAAACGAGGTGCATATCTTGAAATTAGAGATTAGAAAGCATCTTTGTTTATCTACCTTCCAACAAGGATGGATGCAACCGAAGAAATTATAAATGCCTTTCAGAATATGAAAATCAACATTATGAACTGTCTGAAAGCAGTTTTTGGAACTGCAGACTGCACTTTTGGAGCTGAAGGAAAAAAACAGAGATTGGGAATTTCTGCAAGAACAGCATACTGAGATAGAAGCCGAATCAGATCAGATCATCTCAGCAGCACAAGAAAGAGTGACTTTATTGGTTTTTAGAAAGGAGTGTAAAATCCTTAAAAAGCAGGTTAGGAAAACTGATGGGTATTGTGAGAAAGAGGTCCAGAGGGGTGGAAAAGAGATGTGTCCTAATTTGATGGGTGAATACGGAAATCAGAAAGGCGAAAAGGCAAGGCGGAAAGGTGGATGGGATGATTACAAATCAGACATTGCTTGACTTCAATGGCAAATTATGATGATTGGGAAAAATCCAAATCAGAGAGAAAACAGTTTAACTCGATTCCATAGATGGCATTATAAAATTAGGAAAAAGGAATAATTGATGACTATAACAATAAAATGTTTCTGATTATATTTGGAGATAAATGACGATTAAGAATTATTAATTGTGTAATCTGAAATATGTATGATGAACATAATATTAGAAATCAAGGACTTTAAGGTATACTTTAAGATGTAAATCAACTGTAGGTTTAATAATGTTATGAGAGATCTGGATAATTTTCGAATTACTGATGAAAGGTAAAATCTGGATATGAAATACATGTATGTGTAGATGGAAAATAGAGCCAATAGAGCATGGGAGATTATTAAGCTAGATAAATATACCTTGTGACTCTGTTTATGATGAATATAATATTAGAAATTGATGATTTTAAGGCACATATTTAAAGAAACGAATTGCAACATGCTTAAATTGAGAAGGTGGGATATATAAACATACTTATTCTCTGAAATATTGATACCATGTGAAATTCTGATATGGAATACATATTTGTATAGATTCTAAACTGAAGCCAATATAGTGTAGGAGATTATTTAATGCATTTATATAAAGACACTAAGCACATAAGAAATATAATATGATTAAGTAGTCAACGTTAGATATATTTTTTGTGGCATTGCTCTGTTTTGTCTTTTTTATGGCGTTGTTTGTGGCTGAAATGTGTTTTTTTTTTCATGATGGTAGCATGGATATTCTGAAGAATAATTGGAAGCCAAGGATGTAAGAGAAATAATTATTAGAATTAGTACAATTTTAGGATGGATCATACTTGGAATTTTCATAGAGTAATAAGGTTGATGCAGTCAGACATTTAAGAATGTATAATTTTGTATGGAATGCCTCCCCCCGGCCTATATATGTGGGGTTTTGTTTTGTTCTTGTTTTTGATTTTACTAGTATTGTTTTGTCTTGTTTTTTATGTATGTGTGTGTTTTTGTATGTAGAAAAAAACAACAATAAAATTCTATTAAAAAAAAGATTCCTCATGCTTTTTAATAATGGAATGAAATTTTTGCCTGAGGTGTTTTGCATTGATGCCAAATCTAGAATATGCCAATTTTCTGCAAGCCTCTAAGTCTCTGGCCTGCTCTAGACACATCTGAGAATAGAGCTCAGCTAAATCTCTACTTATTTTCGATCTCAGAACTATCATCCATTCATTATCCTGAATTTTAAAGTCCCAGCTGCTCTTTCAAATGATATCAGGAAAGATTCTGGGCAGTCACCTCTTCTATATTGGGGAAATTTCTTTAGATCTATTTTTGATAGATTTCCCTCATTAATGCTGTTGTTATTATTGCTATTATTGTTTTGAGCAGTCAATTCTTATCTTTTCAAATTCCATTTGTCTTTTTTCTTGCTCCAATGCCATTTCACTCTCTCTTAATTATATTTCTCTGTCTTCCACTCTCTCCTTTTCTCTAATTTCTAATTCCTTGAGTTGTAGTTCTTGAGCTTTTTCCTCAGCTCTGAGCTGTAATTCCTGAGCTTTTTCCTCAGCCCTAGCTTTTTCACTAATTTCTAATTCTTTAAGCTTGAATTCCTGTTGTAACCTCCATTTTTCAAACTATTGGGAGCTTAGATCACTTTCTCTCCCTGAGGTACCCTCATGAGTCTCTTCCTGTTCCACAGATAGAGGAACTCCATTTCCTGAGGTAAACCTTGTGCGTCTTGAGGATCAATTACCTCCATTACTAGCTTTTTACTTCTTTTAGGTAGCATAAATATGTGTATTTCTTTGGATAAGAGCTGATTTATATTGCAGAGATAGTCAGGCCTCTTTTTAAAACACTTTCCCCCTCTTTTCTGAGATACTAGGTAGCTTTCCCTCGGCAGCTAAGGATGGCTATACTTTTTCTGACGCCACGCCAGCCATGATGTTCCTTGGTCTGAGACAATCCTCTTGCCTCCAGACACAAAATAAATTCTGATTTTTTTCAAGCCTCTGCTTGTTCCTATCACCTCAGACCTGTTTTGACCTCGACTTCCACTTTTTCTCCACAAGCGCTCTCTTAACTCTCGGAGCCTTGGATTCTAAGCTAGCCCACTGAGTCTGTTCAAATCCTGAGGTAACCTCAAACAGAATTTTCCCCTCAGAGTCGTTCCCTATCTTTAGTCCCCCCCCCAAGATCTGCATTCAGAAGCCTCGCCACTAACCTTTTCCACAAAAGCTCTAGCGAGTCACCCACTTCTTCACTACAGACCTCTGACTAAAAGGCACTCTTGACTCAGAAAAATTTGCTTTACACTTTGGCTTTACTGAAATCTTTTTGTATCCTGCCGCTGGACACCAATTGTGACATTTACCATGTGGCCCCTGCTTGTTCCACCAAACGAAGAGCTCACTCTATGTCATCCCACCAGCTGACACCAATTGTGACGTTCCCTCCTTTGATGCACCTATGTGTTGTGTCCTCACAAAGGGTTCAGTCTTCTCTTTTCCTCACTGCCACCAATGGATTTCCGTTATCCACAATATAAAAGACTCGTCTGGTAACTGCCAACAGAACTTATTTTTTGAAGTGTATCAAATTTAATCATAATCACAGATGTTCTTCAGATATTCATTGTACACAATCAAATCATTAAAATACCATATATCTTGCCACATAACCAATCACCACCTGATCTATTTATCTTGACCAGCTTATCTCTATTAGTATCTGTTCCATATCTCTCTTCTCTCACAATCTCTCTGACTATCTATCTCTCTGCAAATTCTATCTCTCTCTTATCTTATCCTGCCAAACCTTTTTATATCCACTGACTCCGCCCCTCCAATCCTCTCATAGGCTCATGCAAATGAGATTCTGACTATGAGTGACAGGAGTGGCGTGGGGCAATTGTCACAGCCTGCACAACAGGAAGTGTGGAAGTTGCCATAGCTGTAGTATCATTTATATGGAAGGCCTCTGCCTGGCATGCACCCATTACTTCATCAATTAGCTGCAATTAGCAGCAGCAATGTCCACAGCTGCTCTTGCATGCATGTTAACTTCCAGCAGGATTTGGGCAAATATACATTTAAAATTAATAAAATGGATTGTTTCCTTACAAGATTAATTCCAGCAACAATATCAGCCAGAATAAATCATCGGGAGGTATTACCCTAGAGAACAGCCTTTTCTTTGCTCTGTGACAGGAAGGAAGACGGCTAATGGTAAAAAGACAAAATAATGTGTTTCAGAAGCAACGCTGTTAAAGCCGACTGTGCTTTTACAGCAAATTGCTGCCACCTCATATACCATGGGCACTTATAATTAGTGGAAATTTCAAGACCCTGGTTCAGCTGTCTAACAGCAGCAACACTTTGCAAAGCATCGTGATTTTATCTGTGCTTTTTCTCATCAGTGTGCTGCAGACACATGAGACTCTGGTTTCATCTGTTACTGCCAAACTATTTTCACCTATTGCCAACTCTAGCTTTGGCCAAAATAGTCTAAGCTGCATTTTCTATTTATTATCCTGATACTGCAATTGCTGAGCATAGGGTATTTAAATGAAACAGAATGTTTACATTTACAAGGACAACACCTATATTAGCCTGCTCTGCTAAGGCAACATGCACTATTTTCTATATTGGTTCCTCTTACTCTGCTGTATCAGCAAGAACACATCAGGTTAGGGAAAATAAGCAGACATAACTGTATATCACCAAGTGATATCATGCCCTCTGTCAAGATACAATGAGTAGAAATCTTCTCCTATACTTGGTACATAGCAGGAAAAGGAATTTTGTGATATTTTTTATTAGAGCATGGAAAGTTACTTTCTAAACAAAGCTTGTCTTATGGCACCCTAAAGACTAACAAGTTTTATCCTGGCATATGCTGAGGCTACACTCTGTGCATCTGAAGATGCTTGTCTATATACATGCCAATTATCTATGCCTGTCTATTATCTATGCCCAGTTTGGTGGTTCATGTTGGTTCATCCTCTGAACAGATGTTTAGTACTTCCCAGCCCTGACTCATCTGGCAGGCACCCATTCAGAGGCAGCGCTGGCAGGAGATGAGGCAGGGGAGCCAGGGCACTGCCTCTGGGTGGTCACCCCCATGGTTGGAAACTGAAGAACACCTGTTTGTCCGAAGGACAAATCAACAGTTTGTGCCCATCTCTACTACTATCCAATACACATGCTTTCATGCCATATTAATATCTGCCTCTTCTAGTTATCTGAAGAAATGAGATACAGTCCACAAAAGCTCATGCAAAAATAAATCACTCTAAGATTTTAGTGCCACAAAACCTTACGCTTTTTGTTGCAACAGTGGTTACCTTTTGGTTACTTTTTAAATGTTCCTGTTCTTCATGACAATAACTGAAATCAGTCACAGATAAGGGTAAGCCTATTGGATCAATGAAACTTACAGAGGGGTTGACTCTCCAATTCCCCACTGATTCAATGGGCCTACTTTAAATGTGACTTACTACTGGATTTCAGCCAATGTTTCAAAAACATACCAATAGCTGTTCATTTTAAATCATCTGAAGATGATTGACAGTAAGAACAGGTGTGAGACAACCAACTGGTGGAAACAATGAAAACCGTAGAAACCATTTAAAAGGATTCCTCTAAAACCAGGAGTAACTGATCATATGAACAACTGGAGAATGTCTGCCCAAACAAATAAGTCTTGGGTTGACAGCAGAAGCACCGAACAGTAGGAGCTTTCTCAATTTGACATTCCACATTGTGGGCATCAGAAAAGGCATCCTTCCTTTGCACTGCTGTCATATGAGGAAGAGCTCTTTAGATGTTTTGCACTGTTTTTGTTCCCTGGTTGCTGTTGCTGTTATGTGTCATGAAGCAGCTTTTGACTTCCAGTGACTATGCCAAGTGACCTCCAAACGGTCCAGTCACTAACAGCCCTGTCCAACTCTTGCAAACTCAAGGCCATGGCTTACTTTATTATTGGTGAATAACTTCTTGAGTGGGGAGGGAACCTACAAGTGTGCAGATGTGGATTCATGGGTGTAGTGTCCTCTCTGAAGCCCCTATCTCTTCAGGCCTCCAGGAGATTTTCGCTCTTCTTCTTACTTAGCTACCACCAGGTTTTGCTGTCTCAATACCAATCACTCAAGGAGACTTGTGTATCTTTGAAGCCTAAATTATTTATTTGATTAGGGAGGGTAACATCTGATTAATATGGAGTAGGTAAATCACAGGTTGAAAATCACTAGAATCTGAATCTGTACTATTATTCAGAATCCTCACAGAACTCTCACTCACTCTTAAGTTTCACACAGTCTCTCAATACTAGAATCTCTCTCTCTATCACAGAATCTCCCTCACTCACTGAACTCAACTTCACTGAACTCTCTGACTCACTGACTGCTCTCTCATACTCCATACACCAGCCTTTATATCCAAACCCCTTAGCACCGCCTTCCGTTCACTCATTGGCTCATTTTCCACTGCTCAACTGTGATGGACAGGTGAGGTCAGGGCTGTACAATGGCCACAATCCATCTCATTTTAGGTTTTCCTCATTTCTTTTGCCTTCCAGTGGTCGTAGCATTGCTGTCTTCTCCAGTGAGCCTTCTTGTCTCATGATATGGCCAAAGTATGCTAGTCAAAGTTTAGTCATTTTAGCTTCTTGAAATAATTCAAACTTGATATGATCTAGAACTCATTTGTCTGCCTTCCTGTCAGCCCATGGTATCTTCAAAGATCTCTTCCAACACCACATTTCTAATAAATAAATTCCACCCCCCTTGTTTTTTTCATCATCCAGCTTTAACTTCAGTATGATCTTGGCCTTGGCCTTCATTGACACAGCCTTCCTCTTAAGGATTGTTTTTTTCTAGATCCTTCCTCACTGCCCTTTCTTTTTCCTTGCAATGGTTATGACAGCAGTTCTTTGTCCCTGTGTGCACATTGCTGAATAGTTGCATTTTGGATTCTCATTTGATGTCTGCCATTTTTAAAAACTTTTGCTCCTCATCTGTCGTAAACAATCTGAAGAGCCATCCATTTAGTCTTTTCTTTTTGCTGCGGTGCTTCTTGGAAGCTATAGTTCTTTGGGAGATGGCCTCTCTAGACCTTAATGGGCAGCAAGAATACAACTTACAGAAAGCACCATGGAAGGTTTCTTTTTAAAATAGTTAATGGTGCAAGTAAATAACTCAAAATCCTTCTCAGGGGAGTAGGTGGGGGTACAGGTGGGCAGATTTGGATCAGTGGACTGCAGTTCTGGAATTCTTGGAGAATTTCAGGAATTGCAGTCAAAAACACAAAAGAGCACTGCCCTAGTAACTTCAAAGGACTCCTGAATCTGGGAAATCTCCTTGAATTGAGGTGTCCATGTCAATTCCTCCCTGCCTTCAGACTTCCTGATGAATTTATGGTTTGTTATTAAGGCTGTGTCTTCACAGCATGTTTCTTCACATCATTCTTTACCACAAATAATGTGTCAGGAGGAATAACTGTCACACTGTCATGAGAGAACTCTCTACAAACCTGCATTCACCATACAGGTGTATCAGCTCTGATGCAAAAGTTTGCAAATGATACGCACGATATATGAAGAGACACATATGTATTAACTGTGTCAATAATAATACTGAATTACGTCAAAAGCTACTGTAGTTCAAGATATATATGCACTTCTCAGTGTATGCTGTTGTAGAATTTAGTTAAGAGATAGATATAGAGATGAAACATTCTACCTATTATTTACATCCAGTGTGAGTTCTGCCTGATTTTGCCTTTCCAGAATAGCAGCCTATGGCCTCTTTTCGTGTCTTACTTATTTTCACTGGGAGCCCAGTTTTCCAACTGCTGCCTTCTGTGACTCATTGTTAAATCCATACACTGTGGTTTTCAAGGTTTCTTCACAAAGGCTGACCTCAGGTTTAATTGCCTTTCCTGTTTTCAGTCTTCACTGTCTGGTTTAATTCTCCTCTTCTACTGTTTATGTAGCATTGAGTCATTTGAAAAAACATTTGGGTTACTCAGGATTATTTAGACATGTCACTGTTCAGAGAAGTACTGTGCATGCTCACCTGGGAGTATCAGTGAAATCAACTGGGGTTTGTTTTTGAGGAAACATGTGGATGATGACCCTGTAATTTTAACTTGGCTTCTCAACTGACTACCTAAACAGGCGGGCCCCAAAAGTAGCTTTCTAGGCCATTTAATGTTTCCAGTTTTTCTTGCTTGACATGCTGTTCATTTTGATTTATTGTCTTGTGACTGTTCCTCTCTCTTCAGTCAGCCTCTGACTATTCATATCATTCATTCTTCCATTATTGATAACAACAGCGCTCCTAAAAATAGTTTAGAAGAGCATTATCTGACACTTTTTCAGAATCACCTCACTATTATGCTTGTGAAATATTGAGTGCCATATTTAATTGGCATTGTCTAAACATGAAAGAAAGTGCTACTATTTAAAAATGCTATCTAACCCTTCTTTTTATTAGAAATATGTGGAACTCGCAGTCTTATTTGTCTGTGCAATGCTTTACCTGGCTTGTTGTTATGTGTCATCAAATTGTAATTATTATTGTTATAGTGACCCTAATAGGGTTTTCAAAATAGGTGAGGTATTTACGGAGTGGCTTTACCAGTTACTCCAGTGAGTTTCCATGGTAGAGCTAGGAAATCAAAGCCAGATCTTCTGATTACCTTTCCGTTACTCTATCCCCTACATCACTGTGAGTATGCCAAGGATGATGATCATGATTCAAAAATATCAGACACAGCCAATCAAAATTATACAAACATTGACTAGTATTATATAACAGAGAAAAGTTTTAACCAAGAACCTAAGTATTGGTTAAATAACAGGGTAGTATGTATGCTGTTCCTAATATTGCCTCTTTTTTTTGTAGCTCTGGTGGGGTAATTTCTGAGATCTGCAACTGCTTATAGTACTATGTGAAATTTCTTGATATTGTTCCCAAAGCCCCAGTGACCACGGAGACCACTGAAGTGTGCTTCTTCCAGAGGTGAGGTGTTTTTCCATGTATAAGAGATGATTGACTTTTCCTGCTTGTTCTGACATATGGTAATTTAAAATTATTGAGATGGGAATTAGTGAGATATTAAACAGCAGTGGTGACAAAGAATCCCCCTGAAATATTCCTCTTTTGATGCTAACTTCCCCAATTTCTTCATCATGGGCCATTAAGACAGTTTTCCATTTTTCCATGTTTTTCTTGAGGAACTTCTGAATGTGTTTACTAATCCCCAAAACTTTAGACAGGTGTTAATCCAGCTGTGTGCAATGAGTCAAATGCTTTTATATAGTCTATCCAGACCATGTTAAGGTTTGTTTTTCATCTTTTTACATTCTTCAGTATCATTTAATTGATAAGCAACTGATCCTTCATGCCTCTTGACTTTTTAAAGTTCCCTTTCTGTTCAATTGGTTATAGGGAGTTTTCAATTAAGTTAAATATATTGAGGCAACAGTTAGAACTGGATATGCAGCAACTGATTTTTTATTATTATTATTATTATTATTATTATTATTATTATTATTATTATTATTATTATTATTATTATTATTATTATTATTATTATTATTATTATTATTATTATTATTCCTCCTTAAAAAGGACTCAAGGTGGTTTACATTATTAAAAGACAATATATAAAGCTAAAAACAGGATATACAATATTAAAAAGGAACCAACAAAGACCACTCTGTGAAATGGTAAAAGAAAGCAATACTAAAAGGGCATTCAAAGCAGTAATGCATAACAATTCATTTAAAAATCACACTCAGGCAGCCAGTTACTGAGAGAAAGTTTGCTTAAATCTGGGGAAAGGTGGTCCAATAGCACCCCAAAATGTCAATATCTTAGCAACATGCTCCATCTTTTTGCAACCCACAAATTACTATAATTGTATCATTATCTTCATGAATAAGCAAGAGAAGGAATGGTGTGGTTTTATAGGAATGAAACACTATGAAAATGTTCTTTCAGAAATAGGATTCAGTGACCCAATGCACAATTTTGAGCCCAATCAAATTAACTGGATTTATATTCATGGAAATATGCAAATCTGGGAAAGTCAGAGTCTGAATGAGCTCTACACATTTTGGGAGAAGAATTTAACTGGAGGAAAAAATTAACAGCACTCAATACTGTAGGAAGAGAAACAGTATTCTAAAGCCGGTTTCATAATACTTGTGTAATGAACATGAAGAAGGATTATAGAATAGCTAATCTGAATGATTAAATTCAAACATAACAGGGCAGGAAAACAACAGTTCAGAATAATTTTCACAAGTCTGCTTTTTCAATTGAGAACACTTTCTATTTGTTCATGATATAAACAGTCCAAGGGCATTTCTGAAAAATGAAAGAAATGCTTTTGAAATGAGTCCTGCTATTAACTGAAATCTTGTTTATGCTTTTTAAAAAGTTCCCTCAGAAAAGCCAAACATATGTTCTTACCTTTTAAAATAATATCTCTGAATCGGTCAACGGTGTTAGGATCACACTCTCATTAATCTAATTTGCCCCAAAGGGCAAATAGTCACATCTCTCTCTGCTGGACATAAACCTGGATCAATCTGATATTGGCCATTTCTCACAAAACATGTTATATACCTGGCTATCAATACAGTATTCAAATATGGAATGCACAATTTTCCATTTCAAAATGGAAAGAAAATACAGTGGTGCCCCGCATAGCGACGTTAATCTGTTCCAGGATTAACGTCGCTATCCGGATTCGTCGCTATGCGGGGGGGGGGAACCCCATAGGAACGCATTAAATTCCGTTTAATGCGTCCCTATGGGGGAAAAACTCACCAGTAAGCGAAGATTCCCCCATCCGGTTGCCATTTTCACTGCCTGGTAAGTGAGGGCAGGGTGCGAAAACGTGGTGGGTGGCCATTTTGCTGATCCGGTGGCCATTTTGGAACTGCCGATCAGCTGTTTTCTAAACATCGCAATGCGAAGATCGGTAAGCGAAACACTTACCGATCATCGCAATGCGATGTTTAGCCTATCTAAACATCGCAATGCGATCGCATTAGCGATCGCAAAAAACGCGTTGCTATGTGGATTCATCGTTAAACGTTGTGCTCGTTATGCGAGGCACCACTGTACAGAGACAAGATTGGTCACAATTCTTGAATATATTAAAGAGATGAAGCACTTGCAAGATAGATATGGATCATGTCTGTCACAGTGGACTGTTGTTGATCATGGAAGGTTCTAGTGGAGAGGAATCACCCCCAACCTCTGCCAAAGGCATCTTCCATAACTGGAGCTCCATGTGAAAAAGGCTTCTCAGCCCAGCTGTCTACCCTTCTCTTTCAGTTCCTCTCCCCAACAGCCTACTCTATTCAGCAGAATCCTCTCACTCTTTGCATAACTACATGGAAAGCTACAGGATGCTTCCATGAACTTGTGGGCTCCCCAGATGTATGTGGGTGGCCAGATTGGAAAACATAGTATTGAACCAGATGGACCGATTTGGTTCAATACTATGTTTGACCCATCAGTATTTTTCTTATGTTCTTATGCATGACTAGATGGATCAATTTCTAGTAATATTCCAGGGGTAGGATCTTTACCTGATGTTGCAGTTAAGGAAAAAAAGAGAGTAATATCACTGCACAAGAGTTACTGTACAAGCAAAACAACGTTCTACAAGGCAATTCTAAAAATAGGGGAAGCCCCACTCCCAAAAAAACTATAACTCTGAAACTGGGCTTCAGATCAGCATTAGATTTGGTACAATTATTACCGACCATTTGCACTTGTTCTGTGCTAAATTTGGGGAAGCTTGAGCAAAGAGATTTGAGTTATAGCTTATTATAAGCAAAACCTTTTTTTTATCCCCATTCAGAAATATGTGATTCTAAACATCCTCAAATTGAAAACAAATCACATAAATTGAAAAGACTAACCTTGTTTATCTTTAAAAGGAATGGTTTGCCTCAGCCACTTTTTAAAAAATATTTTGGAAAGAATACAGCCTATGGGGGCTGAAATATTCATCCTCAAAAAAGGCCTTTCAAAAAGGAAAACTAACCACTTCATAATAAGACTGAGCATGCATGGTACTAGCTAGACAGCAGCAGGTGAACTGATAAAAAAAGAGTTGGTTTCTGCAATTTTCCCTTTATGTCACTTTGTAAATAGTAGTGACCTCAAGAGGGTACCCTGTAGATCATCTTCACTGCTGCCATTGGTATTGTCAATGTTCAGGCTTTCCTTTGCTAAGTAAAGCATGACATCTTTTTTCCTGCTGGTACCACAGACACAATATTGTGCAGCAATACCAGGCCATTTCTTGGCATTTTGAATTGTGGATACCAAAACACAATATCCCACTCTTGTAAAGCAGAGGTTTTAAAAAGAATGAAATCAGTCTGAGGATGGAGGTGGGAAAAATATAACTGATGTGACTGACTTAAAACTTTTTCAATAGCTTATGTGGAAAGTCCTGAAACTTCCTCTAAAGTACCAGGGTGTGGGGATTTAACCTTCACATGAAACCTGGTGTTGTTGCTAAAGGTTTTCTAACTTCCTTTCCTAACCAATGCAAAACAAGACATATACTGATTCTTTGAAGCTATTAAAGCTGGCCTCCTCCCATCCTGAATAAGCATGCCTCCTTCATTCCTAACATGCTGTCCATACTCAAGTAGTAGCCTGGCATAAGGAGTCATCTGTTATTATGACAAATCCATCCATGTTTACATCCCAACTATTGGTGTGTGTGTGCGTGTGCGTGTGTGTAGAATAATCTTACATCTAGAAGAGCCCTCATCAGTGATTAAAAAAGGTAGGAGAAACAGGTAACCCCAAATATGGATATAAAAGGCAAAAAAATTAAGCCCAAACAAGGTACATAAGCTCAGCCAAGGGATAAGGAGCTTCCTAAGCTAACTGTGCTCCCTTATGGTCTTGTGCACATGCTCGTTTCAATGGCTATAACTTAGCCATCCTGCACAAAATGGCAAGATCTGTAGAGGGTCTGTATTTATATTAATTAAAAGAGTAATTTTAATTATGACAGGTTTGGGCTAAACCTGATAGAATTGTTAAATCAAATTTTGTACATGACAATAATTGTCAGGAGCAGTACTGCAAAGAGAAGCAAAGCTTGAAAGTATACAGCTGAGGTGATTGGAACAGCTGTGAATGTAACCCTAGGATTGGTCATCCATGGGATAAAACTAGCAGACCAAGCATACACAATCTGTGGGTTGTTGGTGGTGATGCTGGTTGGTGTGTTCGTGGAGAAGAGTCGTCTTGTTCCTGTGCTGGAGAATCCTGGAGGAAGCCGTGTCTACATGCTTGGAATTGAAGAGGAACTCTGGCTACCTGGATGGAACGTATGGTATGCGACTACTGAACTTATTTACTGGACATTAACTCTGATATATGCACTAAACTCTGTGGAAACTACTGTGCATTACTTTAGGGACTGAGAACAAAGACCTAGCTGTAAATATACCTGTATATTCTGTAAATAATACAATATCTGCTATCAACACTGCTCTGGTGCTTGGTGTATTCATCATCTCGGGGAAGATCTTTTTGGTTATCGCACCCTGGTGTTTACCTGTACTACTGCTACTCTGTCAAATTACACTCTTCCTGGTGTGGTGGAGATTGATAAAGAATGACCCACATTCTCATGGAGGCTTCTACTCACCTTCAAATGCATTTGAGTAGACTTGCCCATGAGAACTTGCTTCTCTTTTTTCCAGGCTTGAGGAATGGCCTACATGGGAATATGGCCAAGATGGGCAAAAAAGTATGTTGTCTCCATGTTTTGTTGGGCTGCCATTCCCATCAGTCCTATCCCACATGGCCAATGGTGTCCATCATGGGACACCACAGCAATAATTTACTACAATATTTGGAGAGCTACTTGCTATCCACTCTGGGACATGAGAGCATAAATGGTGAGTCCAGTGTGTTTTCCTACCTTCTTGGATTTAACACAACAGCAGGGTGCATATTCTGTCTCAGTCAGTGTTGGGTCTTCGAAATTCTAATTTTTCATTACTTTTTGTTTTCCTCTTTTCAGACATTTTTGGTTCTGATCAACAGATACCCTGCATTGGCCTATAGAGAATACACAATGCAATGCACTTCCCTATTGGATATTGCATGTCTCCTCTATCTCAAATTATCCATCTGGAGTGATGAATGAGGAACAGTATTGGTCGATTGATTTGTATAGTCATTTACATTGTATATCCCTCTTCAATAAAATTCCCTGAGCAACGCTCAAAATTTCCAGAGTAAACCAAAATACGTAAACAAAAACGTGTTTAAACATATATTAGAGAAGAGTACAATTGTTTAGAATATCAGAGAAGCAACAAACCTAGCTAGGGTAAAATTGAAAAGTTACATGGAAAGCCCTGAGATTATAAAATAGAGCAAAACAAACAAACAAACAAAAACCCTTTGCTTGTCTTGTACTCTCCATGAGGAGAACTCTCTATGGTCATAGTGCAACTACTGGAGGTCATTTTCATGTGGCTGGGCAACCTTGAAAAAGGCTTCTGACAAACATAAAATTGTACAAAGAGGTACCGCTGGAGCCTGGTGTCTCTGATTTTGCAGAAGGGTGAATTTGCTTCAGTTGTATGTCTGAATTATTTTATTTATTTATTTATTTATTTGATTTATACCCCGCCTATCTGGCCCACCAGGCCACTCTTATAAAGGAGTTGTAAGGTGCCAAACCTGTTAAAGTTTTTTGCATGCTACCTGCAGTTTGTTTGACTGGGAAGGACCTTACTGAGCTGATATGGCTATCAATTTATCCAGCACTAATCAATAGTTCCCTCCTGCTTCTGAATTTAATGACAGCTTAAAGTCCCCCTGCTTCTAGAAACTGTTGAAGTCTGTTGCTGAAAGCAGTCATACCTGCCAGTTTGCTGTTAGATCTGTTCACTTTGTAAGTCATGAACACTTGTATTCTTTCTCTTACTAATGTCTCTGAGTGGGTTATTTAAGTGCCAATTAATGAGAAAAGGGGTGGACTGCTCTGGGGAACTTGAGGCTGTTTTGCTCTGTAAATCCATACACTTCTGCTATGCAGCTAGAAAAATTTAACCCAAAATTATAAACTCTGCAACAGAACCTATGTCCAGGGTAGTGTTCCGCTTCTTGGACAGGATCTGGAAAGTTCAGATTAAAACAACCCCCCATGTCAGGTACAAATGTTCCTTCACGTCCCACATTATTGATCAAAATACCTCTTTGCAAATGTTATACCACCATTACAAATGACCGAAGTGTTGTATCTGGCTGTTAGTGGACACAAAAACAAGAGGCATCAGAGGAGTAATGGGAATGAGTCATATGAATTTAGGGGAAAGATGGTTATGTCAAAGACCAAAACTTTGACTCGATTTTGTTGACTGTTGTATGATTACAGCCCACTGAATTCTCAATGTGTTTCAGATTTAATCAAGAGAGCAGTTACAGTGGGGGAGATGGTGACATCTCAGTTTATGGTTAATGACTTTTTCATTAAAAAATAGTCCCTTTTAAACATGTTGAATTAGACTTCCTAAATGACACAATGCCTGCAAGATTAGAGCATTTTAAAGTAATTTCCTGTGGAAATAATTGAAGGATAGATCATGCCAATTAGCAATTGTGAGCTGTATTAGAGGCTCTGTTAATAGCTGTTCCATCTTTGGGCATCCCTAGAGCTTCAAAGGAAGGGATAAATGGACTGGCCACAGCTCTGCATATGGTCATTTTGCTCTGAGCCCTGGGAATCTCATGCACACAGGAGGCTCCAGCTGAGAGCCTTTGTGTTCCCTGTCCTTGTAGGTCCTATGCAAAATAAAAAGTTAAAGACAGTTATATCTTTTTATTACAACAACATAAAGAGTACATTATTACTGTATCATATGCATCCAGTTATAGAATATAATGTGCTTGTCACAAAGTAAATGAAACCAGAGGGAAAAACCAGGAGAAAGGCTAAGGAAGAAAGGGCACCTAAGAAAAATGTCTCATGGCAGCCAAACTTTGAAGTTCTTTGGATAGTCTCTGAGTTAAAGGACTCAAAATATGCAAATTTGTCCCTGAAGTAAAGTTCAAGTAAATGCTTTGACCTTGGCAGTCTCTCCCCCCCCCCCCAATTCAAATGATTTCTCATCATGGAATATGCTAGAGACAAAAATGGTACAACTGAAAAAAAGTATATTACAGTAAGGCAAAAATAATAAACGATTCCCCTTCTATTGAGTTAAAGTAGATGATGATGATGAGGATGATGATGATCATCATCATCATCCAGGGGTACAATTGTGAGAAATTTGAGAAACACTGGAAATTTGATTTGCAGCTGTCACGATTCCCACAGGGCCCCTGCTTGTTTCACCAAAGAGCTCAACCTACGTGCCCCTCAACTGCCACCAGTTGATTACATCAGCATTACCTATCATTAATGATAAATGTCCAGCCCATATGTCATTTTAAAAGAACCAAATAGAAATTGTTTAATGATACAGGTGTTGACAGAACAAGCAATGTTAACTCTTAAACAAACATTCTCCTTTATCCACTCTCAACTACCACTCCCCCGCCCAAACTCCAAAACTCTCCCTCAATCTCTTCAACTCCCTAACACTCTAGCTCTCTCCTCCTCCTGCTGAGTCTCTTATATCTTGTGACTCTGCCGCTCCAGCATTCCCATTGGTCTATGCAGATAGCATATGAATATTTATGACTTGGGCAGATGCCACAGCAGCCTGTATTGCTTTTGAATTCACAGTCACACAGGAGCTGCAGACTGGTTCAGGAGTTTAGTGATCAAACTATGTGATTTACATTTCAGCTCACAGCATCCCCTTCATTCCTTCCTTCTGTTCCACCTCTGCTGATCCTTTTATGGCTTTTGGTCAAACTGCTTGGCATTCAAAGGGTTGTACACTGTTCCAGAAAAGGTAGCAATATTCTGAAGTTCTTAATATGTACAGAAATACCACATACCACACATATGTCTTTTATATTGTCTGAGTTGCTTCTGTTTTGTTTGATTTTTAAAAAAATCTTGTCTAGAGGCGATCTAGCACTAATCTCATATATGTAATTAAAAGAAAAATCCAGAGGATGATCACGGGACAGGAGGAGAGAATGTTGGGTTAGATGTTCCTCCTGTCATGCTCCAGTTGCCTTCATCACTGAAACGCCACCTGCAGACATGCCCCCCTCATCTTTACAAGAATGAACCAACCTCTAACACGAGTCCATTAAAATCATTCCAGATTGAAAAAGGTAGAAGTCCCTGGTAGGGAGAGAGAGAGTGGGGGGAAAGGAAGGAAGGAAGGAAGGGCCACATTGGGAGCAGAAAGCATCAAACCAATTAGAATCAACCTTTGTGATGTGCAATTGGGAAAAAAACACAACTTTATTGCAACTGCAGCAAATTCAGTGGTATTTGCCTGTGTAGTCACAATCTTACTTCTAAATGAACATTCCTAGCATCACTCAGTGAGACGTTTTCTGTGCTCTAAATGCCATGCCAACATTATTCTAGGGGAGCTGAACTCTGGAAAATTCATTTTTAGTGCTTACCTTGAAAATACAGGCATGGACCCCTTAAGGAACCAAAACAACTGGACAGTGGGCAAATTTCGGGATAAAAATGTTCTACCAGCAGCAGAATTTGTAATAACAGCATATTTACTGTCAGGGATAGGCACCTGTGGCCTTTGCAAATGCCAAAATAAGAGGCCCAGCCTTGGATAGCTTGCCTTAGAAAGGGTGGCATTGATTTATCACTCCACTTTAGAGCAGAAACAGACAATAGGTAGCCAGTGATTTGAAGAAGAAATTCCTTCATGTAGTTTGCAAATTACCTTCTATATTTTGTGAGTAGTCTTCAGGATGTAAGCATGGGATTCCTCTCAAACCTTTTTTTTCAAATTCAAAAGATGGAGTCCCTTTATTTACAAACAGATAGAAGGCTGCTGCTGCTTTGAAGCAGATACATCTTAGTTCAGCCCTATTAGTAGGAGGATGATAGATCTTCTGGTTCTTTCTCTGAGGCAAATTAACTCTTCATGTGAGTATTTGGAGATGGAGAAAGGCCCGCTGAGGATTTTATTACACACAGAAACCACATAGCACATCCATTTGTTCCTACATAAAAATATTTTGAGAGCTTCCTGTCAAGAAAGTTTCTCAAAGCATGACATCTATCTCTTCAGAACATAGATATTTTTGTTGGGCTTCAGGATGAAGGTAAACCTGGAAAGGGATGGCTCTGGGAGGGGCACCTGACTATTTTTCTGTCCAGCCAAAAGATTTCACTGACACTGTATGTGTGATTCTCAATTCTTTGTCATCACTTTTCTGTCAGGAAGAACTTATTTCCCATCTGTGTGGTGAATATTAAACATTTTTTTTTTTTTACAAAAAGATGACCAGCTGTGATTTTGTAAGAAAACACAACTGACAAATGAAAGCTTTTACTAGAATTGCATAATAGTTTATACAGGCAGAATTATACCTCAAAACAGCATGATAGTATGCTGAAAGATCACAGAACAACTGTTCCAACAGCTTGTATTATAGTATTATCAGTACTACCATCTTCTAATAGCTAATCTGATTCACCCACAAAACAGGGCCATTCACAACAAACTACTATATGCGGGAGGCAGAGAGGAAAAAAAAAAGTAGATTTCTAAGCCAGCAATCAATCAATCAATCAAAAAAAAATTAATCCACTCAAAAGGCTCAATGGTGACTGAATATGCTTAGGAAGAAGGGTGCCATGGGTATGTGTGAAGAAAAGGGGAAATTGCCTTGCTCAAACCTTTAACAGCTTAAAACACTCTGGAATATTTGTGTAGGAAGAACAGAAAACTATGTATTGACATTCACGTGCACTTCTAATTCCTCCCTCCCTCTCTCATACAGTATAGAGAAAAGGAGGGAAACATATGCACAGGGAGCTGGTGACGAAGATTGAGTGTGTGCCTATCTGTTTGGTCCATGAGCCAGCGCCATACACCATATCAACACTCAGGACTGAAACTAGATAGGCCCTGTCCTGCTCAGGTGCCATACTTTAGCCTTTTAGACCAATTGGGCGATGGTACCAGAAGGTGGAGGCTGAAATCCTCAATCAGAGGGACAAAAAACAGTCTTGCGATGTGAGGGAGAGTAGATTTATAATCCTTCGACAATCCCCATCAGATTCTCCTCAAATGTAATCAAAATGCCCACACAAGTTCTCTACTTGTATGTGCCACCACCCAAGATGATAACCACCACCAAACTTTGGGGTGCTATTTAAACTTGCAAACAGGCCCTCATTCTTTTCTCTTGGATCATCTTCATCATCATCCCAGGCAAACAGCCAGTTTTCTGCTTCTAGCTCTCCAGCCTCTCTCTGCCCTTCTGTAAAAGCGAGAATGTTTTTAATGAAACACATATTTGTTTACTTTGATGATGCAACAAACAGAAAGGAGGCCTTGACCAGTGGTACAATATCTTAGGACTGCTGTCTATAAAACAATAAGCATAATTTTTGACTCAAACAAAGTGTTTTTTGTAAACAGCTATGTTTTGACAAAAATAGAAAAATGTTCTTTGAACAAGTAAAAAACTAAGAACAATGTTTCAAGTTGTCAGCTTCTGTACTACATAACCCTAAACTTTACTTTTCTTTTTTATAATTCTGAACACCTTCTTTTTCATGCAGATACACAGATAGATAGATGCTTGCTTTGATACAAGAACTAGCAAGACCATATTTATTCGCAACCTTTTCACAAACATACCACTCTCACCCCAATTTCCCAAACTGTAACTGACAGCACTAACTGACTGCCTCTTTCACACATCCTTATTTATATTATTTGTTGCCTCCTGTCAAAAATGAAGGCAGAAAATAGGGGCATTCTAAGGCAATATGTGTATTGGGTAGCTCTGCAGTATCTCATTCTGTGGGATTTCAGATGCAAAAGTAGAGACCTAACACAATGGGATGTCAGAGAGGTAAAGGAGGCAGTTGTTGGGAAGGGCCTTAGCTATTTCTGGGCCAACTGTGCAAATTGGTTTGAGAGGAGCTGAGTCCATGAAAAATGCATTTAGCCAAGGAATACTGCAATCTAGAACAAGAGCTAAAAGTCATATTTTGGAGATTAGTCAGACGAAAAGTGGTCCCAGTAGCTGTAGAATTTTGCCATCATTCCTGCTAAAGCTCATATACCACATCCATCCATCCATCCATCCATCCATCCATCCATCCATCCATCCATCCATCCATCCATCCATCCATCCATCCATCCATCCATCCATCCATCCATCCATCCATCCATCCATCCAGTTATTACGCTGTCCATCTAGCAAACTGCTACTCTTCAAGTTGTACACAAAGTAAAGCAAAAATCATGAGGACACATTCTAAAATACAAAGATTAAAAAAAGATCAAAAAAGGTGGAGAGAAACTCTTAGGCAACAAAGATGAACCCTTCTCCACACATTCAATCAACTGAGGAGAACCTTCCCAAACCCTGTAGCAGTGCGTTCCAGAAGGAAGATGCCACAGCAGAGAAAGGCCAGTTTCTGATGGTTGTTTTCCAGGCCTCTCAAGGTGTTAATATTTGTAGGTGCATCGTTTGTGAGGATGGTCAGATGGGCAGTCGAACTTGGCAGAAGATGTTCAGACAAGTACCAAGGTCCCAAACCATTCAGGGCTTTCTATGTTAGAACCAACCCTTTAAACCTGGCAAGGAAGCAGACCAGTGCAGGCTCACCAGGATCGGGGTGACCACATGAACTTACTAGAGTCTAAGTGACACATAGGGTCTGTGTGTGTGTGTGTGTGTGTGTGTGTGTGTGTGTGTGTGTGTGTGTGTGTGTGTAAAACATGCCCTATATCATAGGAACTCAGAGCAGATTAGAAAACTGTACAAAACAATTTTAAAAAGAAAGTATTTAAAACAATTTAAACACTCAAACATTAAAAACATAGCACTAAGACCTGTGCAGGCCATGTTGTTGATGAGAAATTAGTAAAACCTTCAGCAGCAATAAGAAGGTCTCACACTCAGGGGCTTTCTCTTCCTCATTTGAAGTGGAAGGAAGTATTATAGTCACCATATGGCACTAACTGTTAGTATGACTGAAGTTAAAAATAGCAGGCCCCCGCTTTGCCATGTCGCCTTTTTTGACTTTCAAATAGGACATTTTCTATATCGAAAGGACACGTTCACGCGCTTCGTCCATCAAGCAAGCAGGCAGAAGGTCATTAAACCTTCAGCAGAAGTGAGCTCAGAAACAAGGCACAGATGACAGTCGTCAAGTTGCCACAAAGGATCTAATTGCCACAAAGCAAAGCTGTGCGAAAACCTGGAAGAGGTACAAATGAAAAAGGACACCATCGTCTGCACTGCTTGTCCATTCCCATGAGGTAGTGGGTGACTCCAGTTAAATCCTAGTTTGGAAGTTCTCTGAGAAGCTAATGCAACTCAGGGAGGTTGGGAGGCACTGAGCTAATTATGTGACAACTGATCGTGTTCCATTATCTCAGATATGAAGAAATGAGTAGAACACAATAAACAGAATGATCTAAACTGTGAGTAAGTCAGGATGTATTAAAATATCCCAGGATTCTTGGCTATATGAGAAGAGCTGCTGCTTTCACTTTGAAGCAAGAACAGCAGGCATCTGAGGTTGTGTAAACAAGATGTAGTGTTCAGAATGAGCATTTAAAGAGATAACTAGTGTGTTGGTCTTGTAGTCAGCATGTGTTTGCACTCCCACCCCCCTCATTTCCCTTGTTTTGCTGTTTGCACAGTGTTCAAAATAGTCTCCTGAAAAGGTGCAAATTGGCTGGAGAGCTAGAGGAACTTAGGCATTCACTTCTTGACGTAATTGATTTAATCAGATCTCAGTATCTTTCCCAAAAGGTGTGTGTGTGGAACTCCTCACTCATGGTAGGCGAAGGCTTCAATGTTGTTCTAACAAAGTGAAAAAGAGATTTAAGGCTACAGATCCATCTGTCACCAGTTTTATTTATACCCACCAAATTTATTTGTGAAAAGTTGAAAGGCTGAGACTAATTAAGCACCAAGAAGTGCTGGGGTGGCTTAAATGTGTTTCAGGAGTATCTTTCTAGAATAAGTACACCTCTAAATGGCACAACCTCTGCCACTGACCTGCTGTATAAACTTGGGCATGTCACTTCAACCATCTGTACTGAATTTTTGACATCACACTGAGTACTTATCAATGCACAATATTTCCCCAAATACTGCACGTTATTCAGTGATTACCAAAAGGCAAATGAAAAGTCTTGCATAAGAAAGCGATTGAATCTGAGTTTGGATAGCTTGGCATCGGCTCATTTAAATCTGATTTGGTACCAAAAATAGCTCAAAGAGTTACAGCAACCTGTCCACTGGAATATTTTATTTAAAGGCCCAAGTTATAAAAATACATTTGAAGCATTGCCAATGTCCATTATTGATTAAAATTATCAAAGAATTCATTACCAATAACTTAGTGGAAAAACTATGTAGGGTAACAGAATTAAATTTTATATTTAAGCTCAAAATGGGGAGGCAATTTTATATCTGATAATTACTGAATTGTTTTGAGATCTGTGGAGATGAAGTGCACTATATCAATTTAGTAAGATTTTGGGTTTGCAGAGCGAAGAATTTGGTCTCTTATGGACCAGAGCAAAACTCTTCACTGGTTACAGCTTGGATCTTCTGGGGAATCACACCTGCTAATAAGTAGGACTATATAAGGACTATATAAATTGGGTATGAACTATAAAGAAAAAAAAAAAGCTCAATGCAATACCTGTTATTCCTGTCCCCAGGGCAGTCTATCTCCAGTATCAGATACAAGGAGTTATTAAGTGAGAAGTGAACTTGCCTGGAGAAAGAGCAGAAGGGGCTGCTAATAGGATCCCAATGTGTTAGAAGAAATCCTCTCGGTGCCGTTCTGTGAAATGGGAATAGCCTTGGTGATACGCTGACCTCATCTACAGAGTCCACAGGACAACAATTTCACAGGTTTACTGCATGGCAGCTTGCCAAATACTGTAGCACTTTATTGTCTTATCTTTTGTTGTCAAAATCTGTAATGTACCAAAGAGCCCAAATTGACTCTCAGAGCAGATTTCAGTAAAAACCGAAATACGATAACTGCTCAGCAGTTAAAAATTACAAACCTGGACGTTTGCTTCAGTGATTATCAGCAGGAAGCATCGTAGCTGAAAATAAGGATTCTTTGATTGATTTACATTTGAGGTAGTTCTTCTTTTGCCCAGAATCTTTAGAAGCAATTGAAATTAAAACCTGGCACAAGGCATTTTTTTCCAGGCCTAGAATGGAAGTTGACAAATTGCCTGCATTACAACTGTTCTTCTGTTTTTTTCCCCACATAGGATTATGAAACTGATTTGTAGGAAAGGTAGAGATTAGGGACCCTCATTTAATGCCTGATAGTCCTCTTACTGGTGGCTCAGGATTTTATGACTTGCCAAAGCAGCACTTTTGGGAGGGTTTTGTAACTTGTATACGGACTGTTACCCAAGGTGAAATTGTTATACATTATGTCATTATATCCAACACATGCACTTCTTATTTGTAACTACTATAGAATCAAAACCAGCCACTTGTCATAACCAAAAGGGCCTCACTCCAAAATCATCTGGACAATGTGACAAAACAATTACGATGCACATAATAGATACTTGGATTGTGTTTTCCCATAAAAAGGTCAGACTTTTTAAAAAGCAGCTGCCTGGGCACCCCAAATTTGCTTCTGCTCTTTAGTCTACTGCAGCTTCCTCTGGTGCCTTCCAGATTCCTTAGACTACAACACCCATCATTTCCAACCTATACAACCATAGGCTATGATAATTGGGGATGATGGGAGATATTGTCAGAGACATTTGAAAGATGCCAGGTTGGAGAAGACTGTTCTACTCTGTTGTTCACCTTCTAATTTTCTTTCTTTCTTTCTTCCTTCCTTTTTTCTTTGTAAATCTTGCTTTATCATTTCCATAGAATGATATCCTAGTGCCAATGGGGACAAAAGGCCACCATATAATATGTTGAATGAATGACTGACTGAATGAATATATTGCTCACCAGCTATATTTGTCCTGTAATTGCATACTTCATTTAGGAAGAGCAAGGAATATTTACTTATCCTGAGTCACAAATAAAATTTGGTCCATCTAACCCAGAATTTGCAGTATGGACCAGTAGTATCTTTAGAGAATCTCAGGTAGGAGCTCTTCCCAATTCTGTTTGGAGATGCTGTGGATTGAACCTGAAATGTTTGTGTTAGACATGGATGCTTCATATTCATATCCAGGGGATACAAATATGAAGTGTAGCACCATAGTGGTCCATTCCTATCCCCCAGAACCAGCCCGGTCCACTCACTGGGCTCTATATGGTGCATACATCCATCAGCATTGTTGTCACACCAGTCAGGAAAGTCTCTCCCTATAACTGACTGCTCAACAGCTGAATGGAGAGAGTTGTCTTCTTGCCTCCTAACTGAAGTGGTCAGCTATGGGGAGAGGGAGAGAAGCACTGGCCAGATTACTTCCATGACTGGTGTGATGCTGATGCTGATGGATGCATGCTCTGTGAGGAGCCCAGTGAGTGGACCAGGCTGGTTGTGGAGGGCAGGAATGGACACGCTTCATATTCGTATCCCCTGGATATGAATACGAAGCATCCATGTCTAGTTTTTGCATTGCACCTAGGACCTACGAACAAAGTGTTCTCTGCGACTCAGTTATAGTACTTTCCTCATAAGCCACTGTAGATATTTCTTTGCCTGAAACCAAGAAAACAGATCTCTCAACTCCTTCCTTCCTATGAACTTCAAGGAGATGTCCAGATGGAAAGAAGAAGAGCAGCTATTGAGGAGGTGGTATGTATGCATTCACACATACAGTACGTCCTTCTACATGTGAAGGTCTTTAAGAGGTATTACTCCTGCCCTTGCAGAGAGGCCAGATATGGTCTCCCTTGACCTGAAGGTAAGTGTAGCACAAGCCATCTCCCTCTTTTTACATTTGAAGGACTAAGGCCTCCACAGCTTGGGTCCAGGCCACCTGAAGGACTGTATTTTCACATATGACCCATCTTGGAATTTAAGATAATAAGAGGAGGCCCCCCTCTTGGTCCCATTGCCAGAACAGGCACGGCTGATGGGGACATGAGAGAGGGCCTTCTCTGTGGCAACTCCCAGGTTATGGAACACTCTCCATTAGGAGATCTGGCTGTCCCTCTCCCTTTTGTCCTTCCTTCAACAGCTGAAGACTCATCTTTTCAGGCAGGCTTTTAAGAATCATGACTGAATCCCTGAATGCCTTCTTCAAGTTAAGACAGTTTTTTAATGTTTGCCTGCCTTTGATTATTCAATTGTATTTAAATTAGTGCATAGTTTGTTTCTTAATATTCCACTTATTATGTTTATAATGATATTCTTTCTAATACTGTGACCTACTTTGGGAACCCCTTATTAGGAGAAAAGCAGCCTATAAATAAAACAAATACAGTGGACCCTCGACTTACAGACGGCTTGACTTACAGACTTTTCGAGTTACAGACTTCTCTGACTGCAAAATTTAGGTTCGACTTGCAGCTGGAGAATCGACCTACAGACCAGAAAAAAACAAAAATGGAACAAAAACGGCCGGTTACGGGATTAATTGTGTTTCAGTGCATTGTAGGTCAATGGAGACTCGACCTATAGACTTTTCGACCTGCAGCCACCGTTCCAATACGGATTAATTCCGTAAGTAGAGGGTCCACTGTAATAATAAAAAGCAACAACAATATTTCAGACCTAGAGGTTTTCATCATATATCCATATCATAGGTGTCCCAACAATTTCTTGTTTGTTTTCAGATTATAATCTGGCGCATTTGGCACTGGGCTGTTCCCCTTGTTAGCACTGCCAGGACAATAAGTTAATTTTACCAGAGTTTCTTTCCCCCTATCTTACTGGCTCTTTTGAAATTGACAGGCATATTGATCTTTTCATCTCCTCAAACAATGGCTAAATATTCCCTTTGAAAAGTCTTGGGTGCCTTCTCTACTGACATAATTGTTCTTTGTGACATCAGTAAACATTAGCACATTGGGAAAAAACAGCTGTGTTTCAACACCTGGCACAACAGAGCTGTCAAATGACTGTCCCCCAGCCTCATCTTTTTGCATCCAGGCACTCTGATGACTAACGGATTATAAGAGATTGTACATTTCCTTTTGGGTAATATGAGCAGGTGAAGACATTATAAACTTCATGTTAATTACTCTGCAGATGCAGCCTGATGCCAGCAGGTTGAAAAGCCTTTGAGAAAAAGAGTAACAGTATATAGCTTGCTCTCACCAAACATGTTTTATTTCATTATAAAGAGACACCTTCATTGCACATTTTACTTCACTTTGAGAAGTTTGCCCACTTCTGTATATAACTATTTGGACATTCATATTGCTAACGAGGGCCTAGAAAACCCAAATGAGTTGATTTTCTAATATATCTTAATGAATTCCTTCATATGTAGGGCTTGGGCATGATCTACACAGGTAGCAGAGTGACATCATGGAGTGGACTAGTAGATGCTATTTTGAATGTGCCACCAATATAGAAAATTGTTATATCACAAGAACTTTCCTTGCTGTCTTAGTTTTCTAAGGCATTAATTGTCCTTTATAATAGAGAGCATTCAGTAATGTGATCTCTCATCTGTCACATTCAACTATCTCAAGCTTGTATTCTTCATTTTGTTTGAATAGTGTGAAAAGACTTCATATGAATAGCTGCCTTGAATTTAGCCTTCCTCTACTTTCACTTTTGTTCAATACTCCCATACCTTACACCCTCTGCTCTTTGGCAAAGCCCCCCACCCTCATTTCTGGTTTGTTCAGTAAAGATTTAAAATCCTTTAGGCCGGAACTGTGTTTCTGAGCCATGTTCTTTTTACAGCTCCATCAAGCTACTGTCATGGGGCAGTATAGGAAACCAACCTGAAAAAGACACCATTGGACACTTGGAAATGGTAGAACTGGAAGAGTTTGTTTGTTTGTTTATTTATTTATTTGATTTATACCCCGCCTATCTGGACCAGAGGACCACTCTAGGCAGCTAGAGTGGTCCTCTGGTCCAGAGTTTTGTTCACAGATGGTGACAAAGGCCAAAGAACATGGATGGACAAGATTTGGGGCTTCTTTTCAAATCGAAGGATAAAGATGATTGTGCTGCATTTGAGCAGGTGTGAAAAGCTAAGGAAGGGATAGGAGGAGAGGAGGCAATATATTATGATCTGAGTAACAGGAGAAGGAATGAATTTGGTAATCGAGGACAGAGGTAAGAGGTTTGAAATGAAAAAGTTGGTGCACTAAGGGCAGGAGATGAATCAGGCCGGTAGCAGGAAAAAAGAAAAGAAATGAACAACATTTTTTCAAGATGTTATGTGGAAAAGCAGCATGATATTGCAACAAAGTGATTGTGAGCATGAACTGAAAGGAAGGAGAGTAATGAAAATCTTTCTTCTTTAATAATCTTTGAACTGCAGAGCTGGAAGGGATGCTACAAATCATCAAGTCCAGCCTCTCTCAAGGAGTCAAAGTGTGGAATCGAACTTATAACCTCTGACTCTGCAGCCAGAAACCTAAGCCACTGAGCTAGCCAGCAGTTCCAGACCCAAGAACCTTCACAGTACAATTAATAAATATACCAGATAATTGTTTGACCAGTAAAGGGCAACATCATAAGCATTTGAGGCAACTAACATTAAATCTTCTATGGTCCAAAAACAGAATCCAGCCTTCACTGCTGTCAGCAGCCAATGAGAACTTTGTTAGGGAAGAGACTGAAATGTGCAAGTGAGTTTCCCAGCTACTGTTTACAACAATATATGAAAATTCAAAAATTTCTTCATAAATTGCATAGAAACTCAAAGTTAAAAATTGACTGGCATGGGGAGGAGAAGCATATCTGATAATTTTATCCATCTAGGCAGATGGCTATGGAGTGCTTGGCTGTTACAATCTGGCTTTGCTTCCTTATACAGTATTAAACCAGGCTTGTGCTGCTGAATTAGGATGCCAGCTTAATTTTTTTTCCATCCTTAGTACTTATAAAGCAGAAAGGTACAACATGAGTAAATTGGGTATATCTCTACCTATAAAATTAGAGCAGTGCAGTTATGAGAAGATTTTTCTTTGGCTGGTTTTTAATCAGAAAAGAATGAAAATAGTAAACACCAATATATTTTATGTTTATAATGCTTGGTGCAAAAGAGTGACTTAATTACAGTAGGTATTATTCTGATTGGAAATTCAGAAAGGTTGGATAGCAAGGCTAGAGGCTACCACTTAGGGGAGCTCTCAGAAAAGAATGCCAGATGGTTTCTGGCCCTCCCTGTCAAATATTCTGTTTATAAAAGTGCCTAGTTCAAGTTTCTCCTGCCCAGCCAGTAAGAGACGATGCTCCCTTTGCCCCCCCCCCCACGCCAGGAAACTAAAAGCAAACAAACCCACAGATGGACGGACACAGATGAACAAACTACATATTGGCAGCTTTGCTTGAAGCTTCTGTTTTTTTATTGTTGCATTTTGTTGAACAATATGTCAGTTCCCCAAAGGCCTGAAGTAAGTATCGTTGAATGGGATGGTCTTTCCTTTCTTCACTGTGAGAGACTAGCTGGCAATTGTAGTTTTACTGAAAACATCTTTCAATATAATGTCATTAGAGTTGCAGTATTCACCTCTCATCTTCACAGTTAACTCATCATTTTGTCACTTCCTCCACTGAAAGTACACTCCCTCAAAAAACCGAAAACCAAACCCTCTGCCTATAAACACAGCCACAGACACACAGATCCACAGCAGTATCATTTTTTCCATGATGCTAACTCAGACAACGACACCCATGGTGGTGGTGGGAGCAGGACAATTTTGTAAGATTTTCTCACCCATTTCCCAGTAGAAATTCATGGACAGAAACTGAGCAGAAGTCACATTCCATGGTTTCATTCACATCCATAAAGACTGAAACATATTCTTGGATACCCATGTACAATTAAAAAGAGGTTACAAGGAGTCGGCCAAGCTTTAGTGGCTCTGTTCTGTTACTTGAATTGTCTTTTTAATTCTAGAACCAAATATATAGTACTGGATCATTGTGCAAAGATCCTGTTCATTTATTTCTACATATTTTGTATTTCTAAAATGAAGTGAAATATAATCATTATATATATATTATATATTTGTTGTCAAAAATCAAATGATTGCTTTCAATAGAAAACACCTCTTCTTCCAACTGTACTGTGCTTTCATGCTGAAAAAGTTAACTATTTTCCCCACCAATCTGGATAATACTCCTGCAGTCTCATTTTAATATATTGGAAGTTGGGTTTCCTGGTATTGCCAATTAATTATCCTTTTCAGTCTAGGGGAGGATACATGCAGGAAAGGGACAGGAAAATAGATCTCTCGTTAAAACATTGGCTTATGTCTGGTAGATACTATTTCATGATTTGCCACTGAATAGTGCAGCAAAGGACACATGTGCTCCCAAGTGGGGAACAGCAAGAAAATAAAATGTTACCATAAAGACATAAAGAAAGCAGTGTCTACAGCTCAGTGAAATTCAGTTTATGGTTCTGTAAAGTACAACTTATGTCAATGAAAGGAGGCCCTTCTCTTAGTTGGTAAGGATGTAAAAGAGAGTCCTTTGAATGGAAGACTTTGTATTTTTTTAAATATTTTCTGATATGCTTTCAAAGAGTTTTAAATTGTTTTAAGCTAGTGGTCTTTTTAATACCATTACAAACAAAATCCTCTGGGGAAAACAGGCTTGTGTAAGGGCAGTCACACAACCTTCTTTCCTTTTCTGGTTTGCTGATTCTCTTGTGACTGGGTGCACAGCCATTGCACCAACCTGATGAAGTGGGGGACACAACAGATAGTGAGCAAGACAGGCATTCTTGTTGCCATTTTCACCCTACTTAGACCATGGCCTATTTGCTTAATTAAAAGGTTACATTTATAACTTAATGGCTATAGTCCTATTGATTAGTTACACCAGCCTAAGTGTGGTGGCTTCAACTGCAATGAATCGTCATTCACAAGTTGTCTCTAGTATCCCTTATTACACAATAGTTGTGTGAGCTGATGTGTAATGAGCTATGTAAGCAGCAGCTTGTTATCTACTGTCCATCAGACTGTTCCAGTTTATATTCCCACATTTTTGCAATCTTAACTAACAGGATTCTGTCCACTGGGTTTTTAATCGCCTCTGCTTTTAAAATCATTTTGTAAGGCATCCTGGATCTCTGGATTGGGAGTAAGACAAAATAGAAATGAAACAGATGGATGGATAAATAAATAAATAAGTAAATTAAACCAATCAATAAATAATAAATAAGGAAAGTGGAATGGTTGCACAAATAAAATCATAGGTTTCTCCTTGGTGGTTGTCAGAATCATGGAAAAATAAGAAGCACTCCATGAAATCATACAGAATTTATAAAATAACATTCTTCAGGGCATCTTTTCTGTGGAAGGTTACCCCACACAGGAATATTTTTGTTGAAAATCCTAGATTATAATTTAAGACCATATATAACTTGTTAACCATTTTCAGCATTTAATTTTGAACCTAATGTTAAAATACACATAAACATTTCTGCAAGAATAGTAACAAGTGAGTACTGTATTTTTCCATGTATAAAATGCCCCCATGTATAAAACCACCCCACGTTTCTAACCCAAAATTTATTTCTTTGCAAGAAAGTGGGGGGGGGGGATTGCAGGGATCAAAGCACTTTGAGTCCTGCTTTCCCCTTCCACTTTCTTGTGAGGAAAGTGCTTCCCCCCTGCATTTTCTTCACAAAAAGTGGAGGGGGAGAGCAGGAATAAAAGCGCTTTGATGATTCCCACTTTCCCCCTCCACTTTTTGCAAAGAAAGTGGAGGGGGAAAGCTCTTTCCTCATAAGAAAGTGGAGGAGGAAGGCACTTTCCTTGCAAGAAAGTGGAGGGGGAAAGCAGGAATCAAAGTGCTTTGATCCCTTTCCCCTCCTTACTTCTGTGTATAAGGTGACCCTCAATTTTTAATCTAAATATTTTAGACAAAAGTATTGTCTTACACATGGAAAAATACGGTAAATTATAAAGAGTTATGGAGGAGTCACACTACATGAATTCAGTGAGCCTTACATTTGAATAAAGTTAGCCAGGGCCACTTTATATGCCATACAATTTGAAATAGATGCCTGACTTAAAAAAAAAATCTAGTTGAATGTGAAGCCTGAAAGGATGCCTGTCAGATATAAAATAGAGTTTCTGGAGTACTTTGTACTCCAGAAACTCTATTTTATAGTATGTCTCTGCCTTTAACTTTGGCCTTGATCAAAAATCGCTTTCTTTGTTCTCATTAAGTCCTTACGTCAGTGACTGTTTGACCTTGATGAGTATCAAAAGACATCAACTGTTGCTGCTTCACAGATTTTTGAGTGGTTCTGTCTCTGGGTGAAAGAGTGCAGTATTCTCTGCCAAGGAGATTACAATGCCAGTGAATTCTAACAATGACATGGATGTTGCATAATCAAAATGTACATCAATATTCTTATAAAAAGGGAGTTGGTCTATGTTGCCAGTTCTGTCTATCTCATAAATTAACTATTCATTTTTACAGTATTATAAACTGCATTGACATATCTGTTTTGAATAATTTATTTGTCTATTTCATTATTCTAATATTAACTTGATGTATGAAAGTGCAAGCCAGTCAATAAATATCCCCTAGTTATTCAATAACTATTCATTTTATGCTGGTGGAAACAACCTTGCATTTTTCTGTAATATTTGCTGTTTATTCTGTAGTTTATTCCAGTTTTGAATTCCCAGGTTATTGTCTTAGTACAGTGGTGCCTCGCATAGCGAACGCTTCGCTATGCGATGAAACCGCACAACGATGGGTCCCGGGCCATCGCTGGAGCGTTCGCTCAGCGATGGCCCCTATGGGCTTTTTTCGCTATGCGATGATCGCGCGGACGCGATCAAAGCATAGCGAACAGCTGATCGGCGGTTCCAAAATGGCCGCCGCTAAAACAAAATGGCGACCGCTGTTTTGCCTCGCTAACGAGGCATCCAAAATTGCCGCCGCAATGGAGAAAACTCGCAGAACGGTGAGTTTTAAGTCCATAGGAACGTATTAAATCAGTTTTAATACGTTCCTATGGACTTTTTTGTTTCACTTAACGATGGATTCGCTGAGCGAGGGTTAATCTGGAACGGATTAACCTCGCTAAGCGAGGCACCACTGTAGTTGAAGAAGTTTCCCCTGAGAGTTAGGGTTTATTCTAAATAGTTATCTTACTTTAAAAAGGAAAAGAAAAGGAAAAAGTGCTGATGTTGTGCAAAGCTTAAGTAAGGGGATCAGTGTTAAGGCAGTACAGCTTACTAGACTATCTGACAAGTATCTGACTTAACACTACATATACCATCTGGGCTTTATTTTTTTTTATAAATAAAATAGTATCTTATTCTTTATTTGTATGCTACTGGCATGGATAAATTCATTGCAAAAAGCATGCAGCGAAAAGGGAGAATGTTAAGAATTGCTTGATCTAATACATAATTGTGTGTGTGTGTGTGTGTGTGTATGTGTATCAAAAGTATCAATATATACTTCAATATGTATATCAATATATACAAAAGTATATATATGTACACACACACACACGCACGTGCACGCACGCACACACACACACACACACACACACACACAAGTGCATTAATTTTGAAAACGGCAAGCATTATCCCGTAAAGAAGAAAACAAAAATCCCTAACAATCTCCTTATAAATATTTTAAATACATACTTCTTACCAAGTTTAGAAAAATAGTGTTTTTGATAAAGAGGTCTGATTTACATAACAAAGAACGTGCAACAATTAATCACTTTCTACCAGCTCTATTTGGTTGATTGTCAAGAAGATGACATGCAGCGGTAATTGTCCTTTTGCCTTTACAGCACTGACATCAATACCAGCAGGTGCCTAGAACACCTGAAGCAAACAGTGCCATGGATATTGTCTGGAAGCAACAATCAAGCACTAAGGGGTGGGGAAGAAAACACCAACCCTTTCCTTTCCACAGGAAAAAAAAGGCTCCTTAGCCGTAGTTTTCCAGCTACTTTAGGTCTCTGGAGTGGCAAAGTATCACAAAAATCTGTTGAGCAGGCCAGTAACCTTTGTGTATAAAAGGTTTTCAGTGTGCTTCTTAAACTTAGAAATTACTTCTCCTTGTATGAGTTAGCGAAGCTGTTGTCTTTCCGCTGGTCTTCTAATCATATGAATTTTCAGCTTTGCCACGAGCATCTGAGAAAAGGCCAAAAAAGAAAAAGAGAGAAGTCGTCATGCAGTACTGGATACATTTACAGCTGGCAGTAGTGGAGCATGCTTGGAGTCCTTCTCTCTCAGATTGATTATACGTCGATGGCTTTGCTATCTTGAACATCCACTGTGCTTGTCTTAATATCTAGAGGCAACTCTGAGGTCTGTGCAGATACGGTTCCTGTTGTTCCTTCCAGGTCCCAAGACCCAGGCAGGTTCTCAAGGCTTAGCGAACTGACTGCTCCCTGACTAAAACTGCCTTCCTCTGATCTGCTGGGCAGCACAAGGTGTAAAGATGTCTCTGACGAGGAGCACATGGAGGAAGAGAGAGTTGCCGAAATGGACTGGAGGGGAGTCAAAGTGGTATCTGAATGTGGAGAGGTGCAAGTCACCAGCTGCAAATGATCTTTCTGGATGACATGGTAAGGGGAAGGGGAATATTCAAGACCTGAAGTATAATAAAATTCACTGTCTGTAGAATTTTGAACATGGGACTCAGTTCTCTGTGGACTGCTCCCTGCAGAAGCTGTATCCATATGCCAGATGCCAGCGATCGTATTGGAATGGGAGAGCTGTGCTTTGGTGCAAGTAATGTTTGGAACCTGTCTCTGCATACATGGTTGGCGTGTGGTCCAGCTCATTCTAGCCTGCAAGCTTTCCATGCTGGGACTCAGGGCTGAGCTGTGCCTTGCACAGGATTCTGGGGACTTCTGGGCTAGCAATAGGCTTTCCAGGAGATGCATCACATTCTTCATATCTCTACTTAACTGAGAGACTTCTTGAGTCAAAGCAGTGACCTGAAAGATTAGAAAGATATAGATATGTATGGATTCACACCCCATAATTTTAAGTAAATTCTGCATACATTTATACAGGAGACATTGATCTTAATGACATACTCCATCACATGCTTTCTCCCATCTCTTATATTTCAGCTGCAAATTTCTTTGCTAAAAATCTGTAGCTGCAAATATCTAATTAAAAATATATTTTTAAAGAGTAAATGTGTCCATAGTTGTTGTCTACCTATCTATCTCCTTAAAAAGAGAAATATTTAAAACAATATTTAAAAGCTAAATCAGTAAGTATACAAATATTTTTAAAGGATGAAACAAGCATCTTATTAAATAAAATCAATACTAAAAACACATTTAAAAACAACAGTTACAACAACCCACAAGTACTTGTCATGCTATTAGTTAACAGTAGTTAGGTTCTTCCATGGGCATAAAACAGGTGCATAGAGTGAGGGAAGCCCTGTCTGATATTGGCTTGGATGAATTATTGCAGGGCCAGACATAGTGTATTACAAAGGATGACTAATTTCCAAGAAAACTGAAAACCATTCAGATATGCTTGTTATTAATTTAAGGTGCTGATGACTCACAGTCTTGAGATGGCAAAGTGTTCCATGGGAAAAGGAACACTTTTCTTAAGACTAGACAATGCCTCGTACCGGAGGCCACCACGTGCCACTCTGGTGCCAACACATTGACTGTTCTGCCAGCTTTGATTGGTGGCAGAAAAGGTTACTGTGATTTCCTTTGACAACCAAATGCGAACAGTTCACGCTTTGCTTTTGAGCAGAATTTGAATGCTTTCCATGAGCCTTGTTTTAAAAAGAAAGCTACAGACCGTGAACATTGATGCTGAACAAAAATTGTTTGTCTTGTAGATGCCAGAGAACCTTTTTCTTCTACTTTTCAAGGAAATAATTCAGTGGTGTGGTAGCAAATTTGATGGGGCATGAGATCTTGCCCACCCTAATCTACTATTGAAGAATTATATTGAACATATAGGCTGGGTTGGAAAGGGCTACCGTGTTCCTAGCTGGGTCTCTCAGGGGGCTCTTCTTTGTGCTCACAAAGTCTACTTCTGTAGGTTCCCATGGAATAGCAATAGATGGGGTGCTTCATTTCCACAAACATTCTTCTCATTTTACTCCAGTAATCTCTCAGTAATTTTACTTCCATTTTCTTGCCCTTAGTCTGCTTCTTCTTCCTCTCTTTAGTGCATGAAATATTATTTTATAACATGAAAAGAACACCCTGGACAACTCTCGTATTAATCTTTACTGCTTCTAAGATCACACTCCAAAAACTGTTCTAGTGCCTAGATATAATATGGCTCAATTTGATATATGCAACATTTTTCTTTCCTGGTAGGAAGTTCATTACCTTTCCCATAGGTTAGTCAATGGACTGACAGCTCACACTTTTACGAGTTATCAACCTTCAGGGCAAGTTTTGAATCTGCATCTTTCTGTATTACTACCAAATCAAACGGCTGTATAAGCTTTTTTGCTTGAGTAGGTAAAAAGGACAAGCAGTCATTGAATCATCCCCCCCCCCCTGTTCATTTGGTCAGTTCAATAAAAATAAATAAATCATATCAAAAAGTTTAAAAATCAAATAGCCATTTGGAAATATTTGATGTTAGATAAAAAAGACAACCGGTCATTTTTTCTTTTATTTGATCAGTTCAATAAAAATATATAAATAATTTAAAACATTTTTTAAAAAATTCAAACGGCTTTCTGGAAATATTCATTGGAGTCCTGATAATGATCTTAAATTACTTAGTATGTAATCGATATACTACTGTATTTTGAAATCCATGTTAAGTTGTATCCATGCTTTTGGATGTATTGTAAAATTCCTGACAGGTATGTACACCAGTTCCCTGTACATTAATCTCTTTCTCTATGACTACAGGCCTGGCAGAAAAAAGTCTTGCAAGTATCTGACATTGTCTAAAAGATGATGTATAAACAGTAAGATCTTGATCATTGATGTTTCCACTTATTCTGAAAATGTCAGAATTTGCCCTTGCCTGTTCTCATTGGTCAGATGTTGTTTGTAGAGGCACTCTTACAAAGGGAAAGAGATCAGTTCTCTAGTTTTGCTCAGTGTCAGTCATCCAGGTGACCAATGAGAAGACCAGCAAGAGTAGCCTTTTTCCATTCCTTTATATCCTGTCCATTCCTACCACAAAATACATATACAAACCATGAGTGATCCTTTATTAAGGTCTCTTTTCAGAAGACTAAAACACTGCATAAGTTGTGTAGACAGTGGAGTAAGACCCAGTGAATTCATTGATATCAGAATGAACGTATATGGCCATTACAGAAATGTAATGCTACATTCAAAAGTGTGGATTATGGGAGGAGAGAGTAGTGGAAGATTGCCTGTAAAAGCCTGTGACTGATCAGAGAACGTTCTATCAGCAGGATGCTTGTCTATAGCTTGTCCTTTCAGTTCCACCAGTTTTTGCTGTATAGCAACTTACTTGTTATCTCTCCCTGCTCCCCTTTCCCCACCTTTTTCAGAAGACTTACTTTTGGTTGGAAAGGGTTTAATAAGAAACCTGCCTTCTTGTTCTTAAAAGTAAAGTTAGGGTATTAAAATAACCACAAATTTCCTTCCTCTGCTTACACTCTGGTACACTTCCAGAATACCCTGTTTCTCTGAAAATAAGACTTAACCTAATATGATTTTTCAGGATGCTCGCAATATAAGCCCTACCCCCAAAATAAGCCCCAGTTGAGTGAAACCATGCCCTCCACCCTTGTGCAGCAACCAGAAGAAGATGACACAACTGTATCTGAATAAACATAGATTGTTGTACATAAAAAAAATAAAACTTCCCCTGAAAATAAGCTCTAATGCGTTTTTTGGAGCAAAAATTAACATAAGACCTTATTTTCGGGGAAAGACAGTATGTTGTTTTAATCATTAAACATATGTCAGTTTTAAACAACAGAGAGATTAATGGAAGCCATTTGTGTCAGGAGTGATGACCAAAACAAGCCTATCCTAGAGGAGGGAGATCCTGTACCAAAAACAAAGCCCTTCTGGGTGCATGCTAGCTGGGTGGAAGGCAGGAATGTTTCCACTCCTTTCTGGGTGAATTGGGGAGGCTCAGAGGTCCCTTTCACCAGAGCAGTGGCTCCCAACCTTTTTTTGAGTCCAATGACCAAGTAACCTGTGATCCCATCCTGCCCCAATTATTTATTTATTTATTTATTTATTTATTTATTTATTTATTTATTTATTTATTTATTTATTTATTTATTTATTTATTTTCATTTATATCCCGCCCATCTAGACTGAAGTCTACTCTGGGCAGCTAACAACAAGTTCATAAAACAATTTCATAGAAACAACAACAACAACAACAACAACAACAACAACAACAACAACAACAACAACAACAACAACAACAACAACAACAACAACAACAATAATAATAATAATAATAATAATAATAATAATAATAATAATAATAATAATAATAATAATAAAAGATGGCAAAAATAAATTAAATAATGACAGGAGGGAAGGCCTCCCTAAAGAGCTAGGTCTTGAGCTTGCTCTTAAAAACACCGGTGAGGGAGCCAGGCAAATTTCTAGGGCTAGTTTGTTCCAGAGACGAGGGGCCACTGCCGAGAAGGCCCGCTTTCTTGTTCTTTCTCCCTGGGCCTCCCTTGGCGTTAGGCCCCTCAGCCGCCCCTCCTGGCTAGAGTGAGTGATATGGGTAGATCTAGGTGGGAAAAGGCGTTCCACCAGATATCTAGGTGAGAGAAGGTGTTCTATTATTTGCATAAAAAGCATTTTAATGAGGTAGAGTCTATTGATAGCACCTACAGATTACAATGACACTTAGTGCAATGGGTCTTACTCCAGAGTAGTGTGCGTAAAGTTGTTGCCTACGTCCTATTATACATTTTTAAAAGTTCTCTTTTAGCTGTTAAATGCATGGCCACTTGTAGTAAAGCTTTGGGAAAAGAAAATAGATTTATTTTAAAATTAGACAGTTATTAAATGCCACCAGTTATAGAAAATTAGCACATCTCACCATACCAATGTGGCTGACCATTAACATGCTTGCTTATTGTCAGTGAATTCAGATAAATCTAAGTAAAATAGTGTCACCCTTTCCATACCTCATTATTAAGACGGCTGATCTGCTGTTTTGTTTCTTCTGCTTTGATAACTAGTGCTCCAGCACCATCTTCATTGTCTGTAATCATAACAATAAATAGGTATATTACCAATTGTACTTCTTCTTTATGGGGCTCAGGTCCCTGCCCCATTTCCTCCTTACAACACACCTGTGAGGCAGGTTAAAAACTTTAAACCAAGTACCAGTTCACATGTCTGAATATCAGCTCCCACCATATGGAAATAAATTGTATTGTTTTATTGTATCATTGCATGAAATTTAAGGGTCAAAGGCAGTATAAATCAATTATAAATGAATGAATAATTAAGAAGTTGCATAATCAAGCAAACTGATTTATTCACCTTCAGTTGACTGTAGGGAAAAAGAAAAACTGGTTGAAGGGCAAACAAATAAGGTGATAGAGTTACCACTGGTAAATATGCATTGAATATGTTACCCGATTGAAGGAATTAGCCTTTTGGCAGTCTTTAAACTACCTTTTTGTCTGAGATTTTGACAAGCTGGTCTACTGAGTCTCAGAGAGACTTAACCTGGTCTAGCCATATGATTCAGGTAGACCACCCCTTCATTTGATTGCTGTGTGTAAGTCTTGAGCCAGAGGCGTAGTCTACTGAGCCTTGGATAGACATGCCCTCCACTGCCTCAGCAGGGGCTGATATACAACTACCTTTCCCCTTCTGTCTCCCAGTGGCCTGGTCTATTGGCTGTCCTGCTTCCTGAAAATCAGAATGTTGTGCTGGATGCCTGGTCTTCTATCATATTTTTCTATGGCAGTAGACCAGGTTGCTGGGCCAATGTGGGGAGGCTGGGTATAAAGGCACACCCTCTAAATTTGGCACTCTGGTGCAAAGTTCCAGTTGCCCTGCTCTAGTTAAAGCCTGTGCCTGGGTATTCACTTGTGTGTGTCATATGTATACTGTATACGATGTATATACATATATATGAGTACAGAGACACAAAGAGTACTATTTTCCTTTGGCAGGCAGAAAAAACATATTTTAAGTAAAAATGAATATGTGTGTGTTTGTATTATATATGCATGCACGCATGAAACAGCACTTTATTCTACTAAAGAGATTATTAATTCTCTTCTTTTCTTTAAATATGGACCGTATGGGATGCAGTTAATATTCACTTGCTCTTTCTCTGTTTTGATTTCATCAAAGTAGTTAACAAGCAGTCATAAAATAATGCACTTTTCCCGTCAACAACCAGATTCCTGTGTAGTTCAAAATCCATGTATAACCCTTATCCCCCCCCCCCCGAAACATAACTACACAGCATAAGCTGTTGATTAACACACACATACACACAAGACAGTTCTCTCTGTTGGGATTCTCTTCCATAACATTGACAGTCCTTTCAATGTACTAGAACTGTGTGTCATGAGCCTTAAAGGGCCTTATTGACCCCCTTATCTAGAGGCTGAATTAGAGATGTTGTTTTTGGGAGCAAGTAGATCACTCTGATGCCTTTGGTGTTGAACTCATGGGGTTCTGGATGGCTAAGGGGCACAGTATTTATTGAATATTTCTTTATTGGAATATTTCTTTATTTATTGAAAAAAATCAATGTATTTCCAAAACCGTGCTGCTCAGACCCATGCAATTCATGGGAGAATTTAAAAGTATCTTGTATTATTAGTTTATTACTACATTTAAATAAGCTTTGAGAAGATTTATTACTTATACAGTATTTATGTTTTTGCTGTTTGCATTCTGATCTCATTCTTCTGTTTTTCTTATGTTCCATCATTACTTTTTTGGCTTTGGCCCTGATCCAATCACCCTTATAATGAACACTGCATTACCCAATCTTAACTTCATTCTCAATTATTTAATAGGCTATATAAAACCATACGGAGCTGCACCTTGGTTTACAAAACTACGATGTACAGAAGTGTTCTGATCTGATATCCTGCCCAATAAATGACAGGCAAAAAAGCCTGATAAATCTAAAACATTGGTGTGCATTCCTCTTTCTTCAGTCTTTCATGACAGTACTAGACAAGGCAAGTCAGCTGCATCTAAGCCCTTTTCTTACAATGTGTGGGACACTAAAGGCAGCTTTTTCCAAAAGGTGCATTATGAATCTTTTGTAAGATGGCTAAATATAGCACTCACCCCTGATGGGAGGAGGTGATGTGGAATCCTGCTGGAGCTGTTCAGAGCCAAAATCAAACGTCTGGCTTTCCTCGTTGTTGTTACTATTCTCTGTACCGTCAACAACCCTATTTCCAAAGAAAACATAATTTTGGGACATTCATGCAGAGATCATGCTGCTTTGTCTTTGTATAGCAATTTGTACATCTTAAGAGAAATATAATATTCATGACATGAACTGAAATTAATAAAACAGAAAAACATGCTAACAATACTTTTTTTCCCATTGATGATTAATCTCATATATACTGAAAAAATTTAAAAGGAAGGAATATCCAGTAATGTAAACTTCATATGCAGTGCCAAAGAGAGACAAAGTCTGAGCATATTAAATAAGGGTTGGAGGGTGGGGCTTTATCCTGAAAAGTAGCATATTTTATTTAGAAAACATATTATGGCCTTTTTCAGAAGCTGTTAGAAGAGGACAGTAGATGTATGCATATGCATGAATGAATGAATACTTTATTACAGTCAATGACCAGTAAAACCAATCAATATAAAATATAAAATAGATACATGTAATAGATACATATAATTGTAGTTTCGTAAAATTAAGTAGAATTATAAATTTTCCAGTAAAACATGATAAAACAACCCCTTCTTTCCAGTTAATAACATCACATATCTGCATATGCATGTAAGAATATACCAGATTAAATGCATGTCTGATATTAGATACATCAAACATGCATAAATATGCACTTTGATATATTACATTAGATTATGTATCTAATGTAAGACATGAATGTACATGCACTTTGGTGTTCTTACACACACACACAGACACAAGTGTTACAGTGGTGCCTCGCATAGCGAGGTTAATCCGTTCCGGATTAACCTTCGCTATGCTGAAGCATCGTTGAACGGGGCAGGGAATTCCATTGGAACGCATTAAACATGGTTTAATGCATTCCAAATGGGCCGAATACTCACCGTTCAGCGATGCTTCTTAATGGCCGGCAGCCATTTTCGCGCCCTCCCCTCGCTTAATGAGGGCGCGAAAACGCTGCACGCGGCCATTTTGGGCCATTTCCGGGCTTCCGGCGGCCATTTTGGCCGCTGAACAGCTGATCGTCGGGGCTTCGTTTTGCAAAGATCAGTAAGCGAAACGCTTACCGATCTTCGCAAAGCGAATTTTGCCCTATCTAAAAAAGTTGAGCGATCTCATTAGCGATCCCAAAAAAGGGATCGCTATGCGATTTTGTTGTTGTACGGTGCGCTCGTTAAGCGAGGCACCACTGTATTTTCATTTATTTATTTATCCATTCTTATCCCTACTTGGACTACTTTAAAGTCTTTAGGACTTAGAAAGCTGATTTATACCTGAATCCATCTAGTCCAGCCCACCTACTGACTGTTGTTGGACTGCAACTCCCATCAGCCATAGCCAGTAATAATGAGGGATTAAGGGGATTATAGCTGAATGACATTGAATGAGCCATGAAGTTGCCAACCAGGTACTGTACCTGTAATGCCAACAAAGGTTTCTGTATGTACCAGGTACTGTATGTACTAAGGAAGATGGTGATTGTGGTGCAGGAAGTCTCAGGTTGATGTTTTTCACATCACCTGATGCTGCCAGATCCATGGGAAATGCCAGGAATTGCATCATGCATTCTGCCATCAAGCTTCACTCTCTTGTCAGTTCCTCAATTGCTTGCCCACCCAATCCTGGAATAAAGACGCAAGACTACAAAGTTGGATTAAATATGGGCCACACTTTATTGAAAATAAATGATATCAGCCAATCAACAGTTCAATTATAAGGGGCCTGCTGTAGTGCGGAAAAGGTGACAGGTAGCGGGTAACCAGAACCCCTAGATTACAAATTGGGCGAGTCCCCAGCCCCCAGGTACCAGCGGTCTACCAGACAGCCGGAACCCAGTTGGCCGCTAATAAACACTCCCAGACCTCCAGACATCTTTATTTGATGACTATTGGTCCAGAAGTGGCCCAACGCATCCTTCCCGAACTGGCCCTCTAATCGCACAATCCGCAGAGCCGGTGGGTCGGATGCGCGGTTGGCTAAGATGAAATTACATTTGGGACACACTGAAAACACCTATTTTCTGCACTACCCACCAAAATTCCACCATAAGAGGGGAGCCAACAACCCATCTCCAGTGTGGGATAGGTGAAAAATCCCCTCGTCCAACTGCCAATCAAAATGAAGGTCAAAAATTGCTATCCGGCCCCAAAAATGGCAACCAAGAATCACACTAGAAACAGGGCGGGCGGGCGGGCGCCCAAAAAGAAAGAGGGCGAGTGCGTGGAAGTGCGCCCTTAAATCTCCGTGCTTCCACGCCCCCCCGCCAATGCGAGATAGCACCGTCTTGGTCCCTCCAGGCTGGTGGGCAAACCTCAGCCATGCCCAACGCAGGCTGCTGTAACGGCCGTCAGGCGGCTGGAACCTTTTCATAACAACCACACCTTGTTAGGTGAAGAACAATTATTATGCACAAGGTGGCTATGGGTTCCCTGGTTGAATAGTTTCAGATACTTGTTTTCTGCAGTAATGTTATAGCTGCTCTAAAACAGTCTTCAAAAATAGCTGCAGTTATAAAAAATTGTACAATATTCAATTTTCCCCTGACACATCTCACTTGTTTTCTTTGGAGCTTAACTTCTGTTACACACGTCTTTTGCCTTTTACAGTCCTTGTCTTTGGCTTGTGAGATCAGTCACCATTTCAGAACTCGCTTGTGCCTGTTATTGCCACCACTGTACCACATGCAAACATTCAGCAGATGTAGTATCCCTTGATGGAGAAATATATAAATATATTATGGCTTTTTTCAGAGGCTGTTAGAAGAGGACAGTAGATGTATGCAGACAAGGAAAATTGTCTGTCTTGAATGCTGCCTCTCACCCAGCTTTTAAAGTCATAGACCCTCAATCATGAACTAGGGTATAGGCATGCCAAAGCCCTTGGCCTTCCAGCCAGTGGGAAGGATTTATGGAAAGTTTATTACAACATTTGGGTGACCACATGTTCTCTTGGCCCACGGAATTACTGTGTTTAGTTAGTTAGCTAGATTCCTGCCTTAACTTGTGGAGACCCTGAAGATGGCACGTAATACTTCCAAAAGCTTGCCAAGCATGCATGATATCCAAGAAAGGGTGCATGGACCCAGCGTGGGGACTTGTGCTCATATTTCTCAAACAGGAGCCTGATGCCACATGACAAAAGACTTTCAGACCCAAGATGGTTTTCAGAAATAGTGTTCTAACAATTTGGAGGTTGTTGCAGGAATATGATGTCCATATTTCCAGCCATACATATTTAGGATATGGTATTCTTTTTTCTTCCCCTGGTTTTTCCTTTTTCTTTCAAGAGCCAGTCAGCATGTCATGCTTATTAAGCATGCTCGGTCTTTGTCTGGATACTTTTGAAAATGATTTTCCTCAACTCTGTGTGAGACGGTTTTGTGTGTGTCCTTCTGCACATTTTGGATTTCTCCAAACCTCTTGCTACTGCCTCCTGCGCTGGGGGGCAGTGGTGCCCTTTTGGTGTCACACATATTCAAGGGATGAGTTTGCAAACGGTATGGAAAAGGCACGTAACAAACATGTATTCAAAACATTACATGTGAAATAATTAAAAGTTCATCCTTTTTTGCATTTCATTTATAAGTGCTTCCAGATTATGAAAATGTCAGGTCTATTTGTATGTAAGAATTGTTCACCACTAGTGCAACACAACATAAAGTGGTCTAGAATTGCCAGCACATAGAAACCTGAGAAAGAGTGCTGCATAATTCTCTCTTCCATTCTGCTAGATCTCATTTCCTCCTGTGGGACTGTCTGAAGTTTTGAAGAGGAGCAGAGATAAAAGGTAGACCCAGGAAGCTTCCCTAAGTTTGAGCAAATCTTAGCTTGCCATACACAAGGGAGTTGACTGTGCTGTTGCTACATGAAGCATGTGATATAATAAAAAAAATCTCTGTATTTGGAACTCAGAATGGGTGTTACAGAAACAGAGTCTGAAGTTACACTGATATGTCTGCTTCATGCAGCAACAAAAGAGGGAGGGTAAATTCCCAATTCAAAACACACAGGATAGCACACAAGGAAGAGCTGGTCTTCACCATATAATAAAAATCCATGTATTCACTTTGTTGGAGAAATGCATATTCCTAAAAGGCCTTGTAAAATATACGTAACTTGGTTTCATCTTAACAGTAGCAAAGGGAAAAAAAACAAGACAGACGTAACAAGCACAGCAATGAGCTGTGATGGAAAGTTTGCAAATTACTGGGGGCTCCATGTATTCCTCTTTTTGGATGTTCATTGAATGTTCAGAATTATCTCTGGCTAAGGCTCCAGATCTCAAGGTATCTGCTTTAGTCTCAGGGAATTTTTATGCTTCTCTGGATCTCCTGGCAAATAAGAGGGAGGGGAAAATGTTTGTTGTGTTTGTGGCAGGTTAATGCCTGGGAATCCATCTCCATCCATTCTCAGATGGCCAATGCCATTTGCTGCTCTCCATGCCATATCCAAGTGCATGTACCAATATCTCTCTCCTCAGTCCATTTTCCTCACTCCGGGATTTTCCATGATGAGGTTGGCCATCATGCAATTGGGAGGAAGCTTTGTCTCACAGCTTGGGAGTCTTTTTGATGCACAAGCCTTGGCTGGAGCAGTTCAGAGTCTAGAAGGAAAGTTTGACTATCCCACATCTTGGTTCATCAGAGGTGTTTATCCACTGGTCTTAGGTTCCATTCCTGAAATCTCACGGAATGATCTGATAACGTGACAACCCCATCTCTGGCCTGTATCCACAACCCTTGAAAATCTGCAGCACCAAGCATCACTCCCAACCTAAAACTATTTGCTGAAATACCCATGGGGGTGTCCTTGCTTGTGTTACAATACAGTGCAAAGGGCCCCATCAATGCCACTGCTTTCAATCACAGAAAAAAGCTTTCTATTATGAGAAGATTTTTCCACCACCATGGAAGTAAAGTTTTGAACAGGGATGCTCAACAAGAACGTTCTTTTAAAATTAGATTTTTTCTTTACACACGTGCATGTGTGTGTGTGCGCGCGCACACGCACATGTACACACACACACACACACAGAGAGAGAGAGAGAGAGAGGAAGTGCCTTATCATTCATTTTGAGGAGTTTGATTCCCAACAGAGAAACTCAATGGAGTCCCCCCCCATTGTTCCTCCTTGCTAAGGCCTAATTCAGTGATCTATAGCAGTGATCCCCAACCTTGGGCCTCCAGATGTTCTCGGGCTACAACTCCCAGAAGCCTGCACTGCCACCTCTGCTGGCCAGGATTTCTGGGTGATGAAGTCAGAACATCTGGAGGCCCAAGGTTGGGGACCACTGGTCTATAGGGTCCCTTCCAGCTCTACAGTTCCATGATTCTATGACTGTAGATAGTGCTGAACATACTGAATCATCTGCCCATATAGGGAAAACATTAAATGCGTAGCTTTCTTTAAAGCATGAAATAAGTATTATATGTTCTGATTGGACTTACAAAGATATAAAATGGGAATATCATCTTTTGGACCAACCTTTGCTAAAGAATGCCTGTGCAAGCTTTCTGTTTTATAGCAGTCATCACTGTATTTACTGTAATGAGCAGAATATAATGGGGACCATGAAGGAATGAAAAATAGAATTATTGAACTAGAACCTGTTTGATACAGGTCACAAAACACTCATAGAAGATTATTACAGTACTTTCATTCTAAATTCAGCACCATGACAACAGGGATGAAAGTTTGTTTTTGGTTTCTTTCATCTCAAGGAGCTCTTGTAGATAGCTTCTCTGAGCATAATTCACCTAGGTTTCCCTGCACCAGACAAATGGGCAAGAATGGAGCAGCATGATCTATTGGGCCATACTTCAGTGGATCTACTGGAGGGGATCTTCCCACTGGATTGTGCTTAGTAATGTCCCAATGAAAGTTGATGAGGATCAGAATGCAGCTACAAGCATTTCAGTGAAAAGGGAGCTGAATTTTTGTGCATTTTGATAGTTGGTATCTGCTTGGCTAAGCACATTCAAAGAAAATCAAATCATTGCTCAGCATTTTGTTCAAGACCTGGGCATGGATCAATGCCCCTGGCTATGCTGTGCCAAGCTCTCCAAAGCCACTGCTAAGGTCACAGAGAATGCACGCCCCAAGATTGTCCAATAAAACTTGGGGAAGATTTCTGACCCGAGATAAAGCTTTGCAAAGTTCTTTTATATATCTTGCATTAGTTCACATATAGATGTCATGGTCAACAGAGCCATATCAGTACTCATATCTAGAGACAGGTGAGTGGGTTTTGAAGGTGCCAGCAGGCTAGCGACCAAAGTGTGTGGAGTATTATTGCTCAGGTCACATTTAGATGATAAAAACTTGGCTTAACAAGTTGTGATACAAAGAAGTATCTATCTCTCACACATAGCAACTTTGCTCCTCCTTTTTGCACCTGAAGAAACAAACTAGGAGATTGCAGTCTTTGACTATGTCCAGATATGAATTTCTCCCCCAGTTTAAGGTGTTTCGGGGTAGAATCGTTCACTCTTTTTTCTAGCGTCCACATAACGAGGGGAGCAATTTGCCCCCAGGATATCTCAACCTGGACCTTTTTGAGCACCTGCCAGGGTCTTTCACATTTTGGTGTGGATTGGTGCCTTCTAGTTTAGTTGATTATTGGAGTGTGCAGTCAGTGGGAATGGATGAAGATTGAACCTTGCAGCTGTCAAAGCTGCCAGGGCTCCTCCCGGTTTAAATTTCTGATATTGCAAAGTGCTTAATAAACAAGCCCCTTTAAGATGTCGGGAAACTGAACACTTAAGAAAGCAAAGAAAGACACATTGCATTCTTCTCCCCCTCACTCTTTCTTTTTGTTTGGGGGGGTGTCTGTTGAGTGCAAAAGAGAGGTGGAAAAGGCAAGTTCAGGTAGAAGGTGAAATGTGAACAGAGAGGGATGCGTGGATCCACAGTAGAGTGTTAAGAGTCTCTTTTCTTTTACATAGACATGGGGAACCTATTGGGGGGAGGCCTCTTGTTTGTATGCAGACACATACTTTTCTTTTTAATTTGCTTTGTGCCTTCCAAGCAATCCCCATTTTTTCTTCCTGTATGTGCATAAGGGGGAGGATCCTTTTCTTTTGCCTCCACTGGCAAGATTGGGGGAGCAGTGGAAGACTGCACACATTTCCCTTCTCTGTGTGCCCCCCTCCTTTCTTTCTGCATCCCCCTCCCCATTTCCCAACTTCATTTCATTGTTTCCGCTGAGGCCTGAGTGCCTTTTACGACAAAGTAAACATGTTTCCACCATAGAAGTGCAAAAATAAAACTGAACTAGTAAAGATTATTTTGCTTAAGGAATGGAAAACCTGTAGCCCTCTAGATGTGCTGGGCTGCAGCCCCCATAATCATGGCTTCAGCCACAGTGTCTCCAGTTCTGTCCGAAATGAGCACTGGGTAGGCTGAAACACCTTTTCTTCTGTTCTTGGCATTGCTTTCTGTACAGAGTATGCACTTCATTTACTAATTTTTGTTTGAGTTACTAGTTCTGAACCTTTTCTGCAACAAGCACATTCTTGGACATACCTATGATATAAATAAAGTGAATTAACCATCATTACTCTTGGACGTTTAAGGCAACAATATTATTAGAAGCGACATGAAAGATCAGAAAATAAATTGTCTGAACTCTATGAAAAAATCATGCTGTGGGAGTGTGCATACACTAAGCCTGAGCTATTCCTAAGGCTTACCTAGGGCTGAGGTCTGGAGGAGCAACATTGTTGAGTGTTGAAAGATGTAGCTTCAGGTTCTTCTCTCTCCTTTTGTAATAATGCAATTCAGTTTCGTGCTTGGTTCGAGAGGAGTTTGTGCTGCAAACACGGATTGGTGAGTGGAAGGGCACTGTTCCTGAGGCCAGCTGTTTCAAGTTTATCCCAAGATAGTTTTTATTGCTTCCCAACTTTTTCTGCTGGGAGGAGGTAGTGCTTCTTGTGTGGACTGGAGAGAGAGTAGCTGCCTCCTCTTCAGCCACCTCCTCCTCTTCTTCCTCATCCTCCACAATGGATGGAAGTCTCTTGTTTATGCTGCCATTTCCTTTCGAATCTGCCTGAAATATGGGATCATTCATATGAAAATAAGCAAGGAAAACTGTTCAATGTTTATAACCTATTGTGACAGAACTATCGAAACCAGAATAAAAGCTGCAGTTGTAACCATTTTGTAGCTTGACAAGGGTTTTTTTTTTCCTCCTCAACTCTGCGTTCACTGTGTATATATAGTTTCAGGGAAGAACACACTTGTTAACCGCAAATATTTCTCAGTTTTAGTTCCTAATTGTTTCCTAATAGACTGATGCATTTATTTACTTGCCTATGTACAGTGGACCCTCTACTTACGGAATTAATCCATATTGGAACGGTGGCTGCAAGTCAAAAAGTCTGTAGGTCGAATCTCCATTGATCTACAATGCATTGAAAACTGATTAATCCCATAGCTGGCAGTTTTTATTCTATTTTTGTTCCATTTTGGTTTTCTTCTGATCTGTAAGTCGATTCTCCAGCTGCAAGTCGAATCTAAATTTTGCGGCCAGAGAAGTCTGTAACTCGAAAAGTCTGTAAGTCGAGCCGTCTGTAAGTCGAGGGTCCACTGTAAAACATTTGCATCTTGCCTTTCAACAGTTCTTGGTTGAGCTCTCTCTCTCTCTCTCTGTTGTCTTTGGACAAGATGCCCTCAGTCAGTCCTTTGCTGGGTGGATTCAAATCCTCTCTTTCACTCTCGTCACTGCTACCTGTTCATTTACCCTCTCCTTTGGGGCCAAATTCACACAGCCCCACAGAAGGTTGAAACTGAACAGAGGTCACAGTCTCTTATCCCTGTTTCTGTCGCTGCATGTAGAAGGTATGGGAAGAATAAGCAACAGTGGAGGATGGGGGGGGGGGGGAAGGGAGTAGCAGCTCCCTGGGCATATTAGTCATACCCCCCACACCAATGCAGAGTTCCCCTGACAGTCTGAACAATGCTGATGCTACTTTCTAATTCTGCTCATCCAAATATAGATGATAAAAGACACATGAAAGAAAAAGAAAAACCAAAGAACAGTGAAAGAAACACCCCTTTAATACAATGACAACTGACAGCATAAATCCTCCATCCATAGACCACTCCAGCATAGTCTCCAAATTAGCCCTGCTGTTGTTATGTGCTGTCAAGTCCCTCACCCCCAATTTATGGCAATCCTATGAATGACTGATTCTGCTCAGCTCTTACAAACTCAAGCCTGTGGCTTCCTTTAAGGAGTCGTCAATCCATTTGGTATTAGGTCTTCCTATTTTCCTGCTACCTTCAACCTTTCCCAGCATTATTGTCTTTTCCAGAAAACCCTGTCTTCTAATGATGTGCCCAGAGTTGGAGAACCTCAGTTAGCCCTAGACTTTAATAAAAATATGAGTCTTAGATAATTTCCTAAACTGACAATGAAAATATAAACAAATTCATTGGGAGAGGCTGTTCCAGAACTGGGCTGGCCGCTGAGAAAATTCTTCTCTAGCAGACAATTTCAGATTTTGAAGAGAGGAAACTTGGAGCAGTGTTATTTGAGGAGAGTAGAATTGCTTGAATTGTACATTGCCTTGAGGGTGATTACAGGAATAATAGGCATGGTACAGGATTCTTTAAAAAATCAATAAATACCATAGAGTAATGATACTGCACAGCAGAAAATTCTGTTAATATATGGGAATTTTAATGTAGAATGTGTCAAAACAGAGACAAGAACCAAAAAATTGCAAGATGGGGAACAAAAATAGCCAGGAAACTCTGTGGAGCAGATTCTCTGTTAGGATCTCAGAGGAGACATAAGAAGGGCAAAGTTCTGTTGTATACGCAGAACTCCATTAGCATGGTGCTATCACAAAATGAAGAATAGATTCAGCAGGAAAGGTAAGCATCTTGAATCCAGTTTGTAGATTTAACGAACAAAATTTATTTCTTATGTAAGAAACAGTACTCTTTATCAAGTTTATATCATGGAATAAATTGTACGGTAATAAATAAGCCATAGCCTTGAGTTTATAAGGGCTGAGCAGGGGTAGCTGAGAAGAGGATGTTTTGGAGGTTAGTCATTCATAGGTGACTTGACATCACATAATAACAACAACAATACACATGTGGAGAATACTTTTTCCTTACCACTGAGGAACTGTAGAGTGTCCCTAATGTTAGGATATATTAATTTCTTAATTTATTGAAAAATAAATGTATAATCATAACATCAAAATCAATACAAAAGTTAAGAGTCAATAACAACAAAAATATAATCATTAACACAAAGTAATAATTCGTTATACACAATTATCTTTATTACTAACATTTATTGTTCACCAACACTGGGACCTTTTGAGATACCCTTCTTCTTCTTCTTCTTCTTCTTCTTCTTCTTCTTCTTCTTCTTCTTCTTCTTCTTCTTCTTCTTCTTCTTCTTCTTCTTCTTCTTCTTCTTCTTCTTCTTCCTCTTCCTCTTCCTCTTCCTCTTCCTCTTCCTCTTATTATTATTTTTATTATAGCTTCAATGACACTGTCCAACCATATCATCCTCTGTCGTCCCCTTCTTCTCTTGCCTTTACACTTTCCCAACATCAGGGTCCTTTCCAGGGAGTCTTCTCTTCTCATAAGATGGCCAAAGTATTGGAGCCACAGCTTCAGGATCTGTCCTTCCAGTGAGCACTCGGGGTTGATTTACTTCAGAATGGATAGGTTTGTTCTCCTTGCAGTCCAGGGAACTCAAGAGTCTCCTCCAACAACACAATTAAAAAGTATAAATTCTTCGGCGGTCAGCCTTCTCTATGATCCAGCTCTCACTTCCATACATCACTACTGGAAAAACCATAGCTTTGACTATGCGGACCTTTGTTGGCAAGGTAATGTTTCTGCTTTTTAAGATGCTGTCTAAGTTTGTTATCGCTTTCCTCCCAAGAAGCAGGCATCTTTTAATTTCACGGCTGCTGTCACCATCTGCAGTGATCAAGGTGCCCCAAAAAGTAAAATCTGTCACTGCCTCCATATCTTCCCCTTCTATTTGCCAGGAGGGGATGGGACCAGTGGCCATGATCTTCGGGTTTTTTTTTATGTTGAGCTCCAGACCATTTTTGCGCTATCCTCTTTCACCATCATTAAGAGGTTTTTAAATTCCTCATCACTTTTTGCCATGATAGTGGTATCATCTGCATATCTGAGGTTGTTGATATTTCTTCCGGCAATCTTAATTCCAGCTTGAGATTCCTCCAGTCCAACCTTTTGCATAATGTGTTCTGCATATAAGTTAAATAAGCAGGGAGACAATATACAGCTTTGTCATACTCCTTTCCCAATTTTGAACCAATCAGTTGTTCCCTATCCAGTTCTAACTGTTGCTTCCTGTCCCAAATATAGATTTCTCAGGAGGTAGATAAGGTGGTCAGGCACTCCCATTTCTTTAAGAACTTGCCATAGTTTGCTGTGGCCCACACAGTCAAAGGCTTTTGTCTAGTCAATGAAGCAGAAGTAGATATTTTTCTGGAACTCTTTGGCTTTCTCCATAATCCAACGCATGTTAGCAATTTGGTCTCTAGTTCCTCTGACCCTTCAAAATCCAGATTGTACTTCTGGGAGTTCTTGGTCCACGTACTGCTGAAGCCTATCTTGTAGAATTTTGGGCATAACCTTGTTAGCGCGTGAAATGAGTCCAATTGTACAGTAGTTGGAGCATTCTTTGGCACTGCCCTTCTTTGGGTTTGGGATGTAGACTGATCTTTTCCGATCCTCTGACCACTGCTGAGTTTTCCAAACTTGCTGGCATATTGAGTGTAGCACCTTAACAGTATCAACTATTAAGATTTTAAATAGTTCAACTGGAATGCCATCACCTCCACTGGCCTTGTTGTTAGTCATGCTTTCTAAGGCCCACTTGACTTCACTCTCTAGGATGTCTGGCTCAAGGTCAGCAACCACACTATCTGGGTTGTCCGGGACATCCAGATCTTTCTGGTATAACTCTTCTGTGTATTCTTGTCACCTCTTCTTGCTATCTTCTGCTTCTGTTGGGTCCCTCCCATTTTTGTTCTTTAACATGTACATCTTTGCATAAAAGCTTCCTTTAATATCTCCAATTTTTTTGAACAGATCTCTAGTTTTCCCCTTTCTATTATTTTCCTCTATTTCTTTGCACTGTTCATTTAAGAACGTCCTCTTTTCTCTCCTCGCTATTCTTTGGAAGTCTGCATTCCATTTTCTGTAACTTTCCCTATCTCCCTTGCATTTTGTTTCCCTTCTCTTCTCTGCTATTTGTAAGGCCTTGTTGGACAGCCACTTTGCTTTCTTGCATTCCTTTTTTTTCTTTGGGATTATTTTTGTTTCTGCCTCCTATGTTTCAAGCCTCTATCCATAGTTCGTCAGGCACTCTGTCCACCAAATCTAGTTCCTTAAATCTGTTCTTCACTTCTACTGTGTATTCATAAGGGATTTGGTTTAGATTATACCTGACTAGCACAGTGGTTTTTCCTACTTTCTTCAGTTGAAGCTTAAGCTTTGCTATAAGAAGCTGATGATCAGAGCCACAATCAGCTCCAGGTCTTGTTTTTGCTGACTGTATAGAGCTTCTCCTTCTTTGGCTGCAGGGAATATAATCAATCTGATTTTGGTATTGCCCTTTTGATGATAGCCATGTGTAGAGTTGCCTCTTGTGTTGTTGGAAAAGAGTGTTTGTGATTACCAGCTTGTTCTCTTGACAAAACTCTATTAGCCTTTACCCTGCTTTGTTTTGAACTCCAAGGCCAAACTTATCTGTTGTTCCTTTTATCTCTTGACTCTCTACTTTAGCATTCCAATCCCCTATAATGAGAAGAACATATTTCCTTGGTGTCAGTTCTAGAAAATGTTGTAGGTCTTCATAGAATTGGTCAGTTTCAGCCTCTTCAGCATCAGTGGTTGGTGCATAAACGTGGATTATTGTGATGTTGAAAGGTCTCCTTGGATTCGTATTGAAATCATTCTAGCATTTTTGTGATTGTATCCCATTACAGCTTTTCCCACTCTTTTGTTGACTATGAGGGCTACTCCATTCCTTCTACAGGATTCTTGCCTGCAATAGTAGATATGATAATCATCTGAGCTGAATTCGCCCATTCCTGTCCATTTTAGTTCACTGATGCCCAGGATGTCGATGTTTATTCTTGCCATCTCCTGTTTGACCACCTCCAGCTTCCCAAGGTTCATAGATCTTACATTCCAGGTTCCTACGCAGTATTTTTCTTTGCAGCAGGCCTGTCTGCAGCTGAGCTTCCTTTCAGCTGTGGTCCAACCACTTCATTAGCTCTGGAGCTACTTGTCCTTGTCCTCCCCTTTTCCTCAGTAGCATGTTGGATGCCTTCCGACCTGATGGGCCCATCTTCCAGCATCATATCTTTTAGTCTTTTGTTTCTGTCCATGGAGTTTTCTTGGCAAAGACTTTCTGGAGTGGCTTGCCAGTTCCTACTCCAGGTGGATCGTGTTTAGTCAGAACTCTCCACTATGTTGCTAATAACAAACAAAATTATGAAGGTGATGCAATATTTATCTCAATAGAGCACACAGCTTGGAAGCATACTTTAAAAATATATAATTTGTTCCCATTACTTGTGATAGCATTTGGAAAGAACTCAATGCCATTAATTTTTACAATGTTTTAAAAGTATCTTGTATTATCTGTTGCATTGCTCATTGCTTTATTATTATTTTTACACTGAACTAAGTGAATAAAACTTTGAAAATACCTGTCAAAATGTCCCTATAATGGATGAAATATTCTTTAAAACAACTTCTAAAAGCAAGTGGAAAGTGCTACTGATTATACCAATAAAGTACCTTAGTTCCCTTAATTAAGTAAACTTTCGGAGTTTAGCATTTTTATATCTTTGTTTCCTTCTCAAATATTTCATTACAGATAATTAATTACCTGTGGATAGTTGCTTCCAAGCTGTTATATAGAGAAGTAGACATCACTTGCTTAGAAAGCCTGAAATAATTCATGACTCCCAATATAGCAGCAATATATAATAAATACACTCTATTGGGGTGTGTACAACACTATATAGAATTAGACTCAACATGGAAACAACTCAAAAAATTTGTCCTGAGATAGAATAAACTTCAGAAAATCTTAAGATGCTCATATCCAAAGATCAGTCCACACATGACAACAACTACATAAGCAGAACTGTACAGCTGGCAGTAGGACGTGCAGGTGCACAAATGTATCTAATGCCAGTCCGGTTTCATTCATTAGAAATAATGGCTTTTCTAGCTCAATGCCTGCTGGCACCCAGAAAGGGCACATTCTGATTCAAAAGGGATTTGAAGTTGATAGCAGATGTTTGATTGTGTAGGATGAAGCTCAGAATATTAAAATCAGACAAACATACCTGACAGATTGCAGACTTGTTTGATAATCGTGTGATTACCTGGAAGAACAACAAATACAGGAAGTAGCAGATGCCAAAACTGTCTTAAGTAGTAGTTTCAAGTAGTATTTTTAGACCACGGGAAAGGGAATTTCACATCAAATGATTTCCATGCTCATTTGTTAAATTAATCAACCAGCTATTTTAGTAAAAATTCAGTTACTTTAAAATGCTATCTTAAATTTGACTAACACATTCTGTTCTAATATTAAGGCTTACAGTTTTCTGAAGGAGCTATTTCTGGTAAGATGCACAGATATACCATGCCATTAAAAATGACTTTTTACTGGTACAGTGTTAATCTTCACATGCCTATATTATTAGTGCACAATGATCTTGTACTGGCAAAACAAATCAACATTCTATACGGCAATTCTAAAAATGGGTGCAGCCCAAACAAAATATCACAACTTTTGAAAGGGCTTCAGATCAGCTTGGAGAAGTTTGGGCAAAAGGTTTTTGAGTTACAATGGAATCTTGACTTACGGTCGGCTCCACTTACGTACTTTTCGACCTATGGACTTCTCCCGCAGCAAAGTTTAACTTTGACTTATGGCTGGAGAATCGACCTATGGACCAGAAGGGGGAGGCGGGGAAAGCGCGAAATTCAAATTTGGCGCTTTCCTCGCCTCCCCCTTCCAGTCCATAGGCTCTAGGTGGTGCCTCCGGATGCCTTCCAGGGCAGCTCCGCCGCCATTAGAGGCATCTCGGAGGCCCCCACTGCCAATAGTGCTCCGGAGTCCGAGCATGGCTGGGATTAACCTGTGTGGCTCAGCTCCCAGCAGCGGTGGCGGCAGCAGGGGGGACCTCCGATTGCCTTCCAGAGAAGCCTTGGAAGGCATCCGGACATCCCCCGCCGCCGCTGCTGGGAGCCTTCAGAGGTCTCAAAGGACTTTCTGCCTGACATTGGAGGAAGCCGTTTGAGACCTCCGAAAGCAAAAAGGCAGGGAGAAAGGGCTGGAAATTCAAATTTCCCACCCTTTCTCCTTGCCTTTTTGCTTTCGGAGGTCTCAAATGGCTTCCTCTGATGTCAGGATGAAAGTGAGACCTCCAAAGGCTCCCAGCAGCAGTGGCGGTGGCAGGGGACCTCCAGATGCCTTCCCCGCCTCCATGGGAGGCCTCTTGGAATCCCCCCCACCGCCGATAGTGCCTCCAAAGCACTATCAGCGGTGGGGGACCTCCAAGAGGCCTCCCATCGTGGCGGGGAAGGCCTCCGGAGGTTCCACCCGCTGACACAGGCTTTCTCAGGGTGGCCCCAGCCTACCAGGGGAGGGCTTCCCCCGGTAGGCCCTGTCTACTGCCTGGGAAAGCTTGGTAGACCTGGCCTACCGGGGGAAGCCCTCCCCTGGTAGGCCCATCCATCCTGGGAAAGCCTGCATCGGTGGGGGGAGCTCCGAGAGGCCTCCAGAAGCTGCACTGAAGCCCTCGGAGGCCTCCAGCAGCAGCGATGGTGGTGGTGGTGGAGCTCTGAGAGGCCTCCGGCAGCGGCAGCGGAGCCCTCTGAGTCCTCCAGCAGCGGCGATGGCGGCGGCGGGGGACCCTTGGAAGGCTTCAGAAAGGTAAGGTTTTATTTTTAAAATTTTATTTTAATTTTGTGGGGGGGGGATTTCTTGGGTGGGTTACAGATTAAATGGTTTTCAATGCATTCCTATGGGGAATGCATTTTCGACCTGTATATTTTTCGACCTACGGACTCTGTTCCAATACGGATTAATTCTGTAGGTCGAGACCCCACTGTACGACTTAACTTTTTACCTCTCCCAGTTCAGAAACATATTTGTTGTTATGTGCTATCAAGTCAAAACCAACCTATAGCAACACTAATAGGATTTTCAAGGTAAGTGAAGTATTTAAAGAGTGGCTTTACCAGTTCCATACCCCCAATGAGTTTCTACTGATGAGCAGGGATTCAAATCCTGGCCTTCAGAATTCAAGTTCATCACTCTATCTGCTGCAGCACATTCAGAAATAGGTGACCTTAACATCCCCAAATTAAAACAGATCACATAAATAAAAAATACCAATCTTTCTTATCTTGAAAGAGAATGATTGGCCCTGATCCCCTTCTTTAATTTAGAAAGAATCCAGGCTTCAGGGGCTAAAACAATGATATGCAAAAAAGGCATTTCAAAAAGGAAAACAACCACTTTGTTATAAAATTGAACACATGTATTACTGGCTAGCTAGCAGGAGGTTCAAAATGAAACAATGTTTACATTCCTATGTAGGGGAGGGAAACATTTAGCGAGAAAGGTCACAGAAACAGATTGAAAAGACAGGTTTTCATTAAAATGAAATATATTTTTTTAAAGGCTAAGTGAATGGGCATTACTGCAAGATCACAGCTGAAAGCAGGCAAGAATTTAAAATCTGTCTCAAGAAACAAGATATGATGAGACCCAGTCTGATCATTGGTCCAAGGATGGAGAAATTTTTTTGAGGAGACTGAAGCAGTAGTCCAAGAAAGAGAGAAATTTACCTTAGATCAGCGATCCCCAACCTTGGGCCTCCAGATGTTCTTGGACTTCAACTCCCAGAAATCCTGGCCAGCAGAGTTGGCAGTGAAGGCTTCTGGGAGTTGTAGTCCAAGAACATCTGGAGGCCCAAGGTTGGGGACCACTGCCCTAGATGTATGTGAATGAGGCGTCAACTCTAGATAATTCTGATGATCTCAGGCGGAGGTCTTTTCCCACCTAGCTTCTAAGAAATCTTACTTATTTAAATAATAACAATAATTGTTATGTTGTTGGATACAACTGATCTAATAATGTCGTAGTCATTTTTTGATCTTCCACGCAGTTCTTGTGAGATTTCCAACTTTCCACAGAACAGTCATTGTAATTATGGATGTTTTTTGAAAAGAACCATTCTATTTTGATGTTCTCACCATTGATTTATGTTTCCCCTCACACTTTAAAAGACATTAGCTCCCACCCTGGAGACTTTTAGAAGAGCACCTGTGCTCCTCTGTTTACTCCTGTAAATAGCATAATGTGGGTGTGTTAATTTAAATATCATAAAGTTGCTAAAGCTGTTTACAGAGCAGAGGAACACTTCGGGCAGGAGATTTTCTGATTCAGGTTTGTGGACCATACTGAAGATTTAAAGTTTCTAGAATGTTGAAGCCATGAAAAAGGGAGAGGGAAAATATTTTTCCCCTGGGAAAAAGTATACATTTAGAAGTGCTGGAGTGAAATAATGCAATATTTAATTTCTTAGGAAACTTACATTTACTTTACTGCCTGAACAACGTGAAAATGCATCACAATCAAGTTGTCATACAAAATGAACAATTTGAGATGTTTACAAAATTTGTGGAAGGAACCTCAATATGTTTCCTCAGAACACAGGAATTTACTCTTATGTAAATAAGCACACATAGGTTTGAAGCCTTTGTTTTTCTGTCCCTGCACAGGGAGTTCTAGTTTCTATCTATCCTTATTTAATTTTCCCAGAATGGAGATTAATTGCAGTCTCTGATATTTTATATTAATAGTTTAAGAATATAAACATGTGTTCAATCTTGTAAAAATTGAGATTTTTTTCATGGGTAAATGAAGCATCAGGATATAGTATGAGAATGTGTTCATTAGTATGAGAATGAACAGAACAAATATCTAATGTTGCTTTCAGTAAAAAGCACAGTTATCTATGTTTCCTCTTATTTTCCCCTTACTGATGTTTTTCTCCAAATTCAAAGTAGTCACATGGACACAAACAAGGATAGGAACAGACTCAATATGTATTAGGAAATTCAAAGACTATGAAATTCACATAACCATGGTTACACCTTTCTGCCTCTGAGTACATTTAATATCTGAGGAATTAATTATGGGAGAACCTGAGAAGGTGCTCTCATTTCTAATCTCCTAAATCCTATTTAAAGAGCGACAGTTACAGTGGGAAGCCTTGCTCACTCCTAAGAAAGAGAGTTAATAAATAGGAAGTATGACATAATGAGAAGTCTTTGATTAAACAAGAGTTCCAAAGAAGAAATTCAAATATTAGACTTGGAAACAGTTTGTTCTAAGCTACAACAGACTGTTCACTATATCTAAAAAAATAGCCGAGACAGATTTGATAAATTAAAATCAACATTTTAAATACATTGCCCTGTATCTGAAATCAACAATTTATGCTATTTAACTTGAATGTGTAACACCCCATTCCACCAACTTGGATAATTAACTGCCTACTATAGTGTCGTTGCTTAGTCGTTCAGTCATGTCCGACTCTTCGTGACTATCGTGATTTAGGCCCAAATCCATCTGGAAGCTCTTACTAGAGTTGACTCACTGGATTAATTCCTATATGGTGAATCCACACATATGTAAATCCAACCAATTCAGTGGGTCTACTGTAGCTGTGGGTTACAAGCTGGGTTCAAGACTTGGTCTCCACCAGGCTTGTACCCTTCGCCTCACCATGCCATAGTCCCATATTTCATCAAAGGTGCACCATCTTTCTGTCTCACACATGGCAAACCTTGGGGAAATGTCATGGGAAGGCTTCAAAGAGTGCCATGGTCTCTATTAGCATCAGCTGTGATAGGTTTAATAGCTACTGGCTACTGGAGCGCACCAAGGAATTTCAGAAGATGATCAGTTTATGCTTTATGGACTACAGCAAAACCTTTAATGGTGTTTGAAAAGTTCATGGTGCAGAATTTCACTGTTTGAGCGTGCTGGTGGTGGACAGACTGTTTGTTTACATCACATCAATACTGTGCCAGCTGTACTGGTGGTCTATTCATTTGCAAGCCTGAAGTGCTGCTTTCAACCTTTCAAGCCCTATAATGGTGTGGGCCCAGATAAGTGAAAGGCTGCTTCCACACACACCAGCTTCCTGCTTTAAGATCAACATGGGAGGTCCTTATTAACACTTACCCACCACTGTAGGTCAGCTGGTACATGGAATATGGCTTTTTCTGCAGTGGCCCCACATATCTAGAATACAGTTGCACTAATACCAGTCCCCATCTCTGCAGTGCAGAGTTTTAGGAAAGCCTCAAAGCTCATTCACTTTCCTTGGTTATGCTATGGAACTATTGATGACAAATCGTTTTTTTGTGTGTGTGTGTGTCTGTGTGTGTAATTCAAGGATGCTCAATGGACCAAGGAGAAGGGCAACTCACCACAAAATTTTGGGGATGGTTTTATTCTTTTGTCACAAGCCACTTATACTGAAGACTTTGTTCTGTGCCTTGCAGGTCTAGATTGCATTTGCTTAAAAAATATATATAGAAAAACAAACTTGACCATAGAACAGGGTTTTCACTCAAACTGAAATGCTAATATGCTTGAGAACAAAATTATGTTTGTAAATGTTGATAATATGAATGTAGATCAAATGCCATATGCTTTGTTCCTAGGGATTTTTCAGTCAGTCAGTCAGTCAGTCAGTCAGTCAGTCAGTCAGTCAGTCAGTCAGTCAGTCAGTCAGTCAGAAACCTTTATTGGCATACTGAGTACAGTAAAACAGACAAATACAATAACATACAACTAAAATGTTCACTGGGTAACGGGTAGGAAGGGCCAGCCAAGAGCATATTTAGGGCTCTTCATTCTGCGAGACCGTGCTACGACGTCTCTGCATGATGGCATATACGTATCTGGCAGTTGACAGGGTAAGTTCCTTAATATTGCCACTTAGAAGATGCTGCATTTTCCTCATATCATCCCATCCGGAATGGGAGGAGAGAAAAGCGCACAGATGGGACAGGTGAATATCCTTGTACAGAGTACAGTAAAATAGCATGTGCTGCAGGGATTCAACCACTCCCTGACCACACAGGCAAAGTCTCAGTTCTATTGGTAAACCCTTGTACCTGCCCTGCACTATGTTCGATGGTACTATATTGCATCTGGCAAGGGTAAAAGCCCATCATTCTTGTGGCTGTTCTAAGTGATAGAGATAGCTCGGTCTACAGCCATAGCTGAGGGGCAACTGAAAGTGGAGTGGAGAGCAGACTCTTTGGGCAGCGCTGTGCAGAGATTGCCCCTCTGTATCCAAAACCCTTTTTTTGATTGTTGGAAACACCCTGGAGGGGGGTATTGAGCCCAGTAAGTCTGGTGACAGCCCCAGGGTCTTGATTTTCTTAAGAAATAGGGCAAGGCCTTTTGGGAACAGACTATCTGCCAAGAGCGCTTGGAATAAGATGTCCTTGGGTGAAAAGAAACAGATTTTAATCCAATATTTCAAGAATCTGAGCCAGGCCTGAGTCTTGATCTTGTGCTGGCCACCTTCAAGGCATAGAGCAGCATAAGGCACACAGTGGGGAAGACCAAAGATTTTATACAGAAATGTGGATTGGACTCTTTCCACAGAACTGTGTAATGCAGACATCCAGATGGGCACACCATATAGAAGCTGTGTAACTGATTTGGCATCGAAAATCTGCAGCGCAGCAGGGATGTAAGAGTGGCCCCACGTATGGTGGAAACGTAAAATAGCCTGTGCCGAGAGCTTAGCAGACTTAATCACTGCCCGTTGGTGAGTTGTCCAGGAGTGTCGATAATGAAAAAAGACACCCAGGTACTTAAACTCTCTAACCTGCTGAATATGGTTGCCATTGAAAGACCACGAGAAGGATTTCCAAGCTTTGCCAAAAGCTATAATTTTAGATTTCTCAAAGTTTAACTGGAGATTATTGCGTATCAGATAGTCATAGCAACCGATAACTAACCGCTTTAGGCCAACCCTTGTGCGGGAGAGGATAACCATGTCGTCCGCATATAATAGAACTGGAATCTGTATATGGGCCAATTTGGGGCTATGACCATTGATATTATGTAGGAGTGGGGCGAGGTCATTAATAAATAGATTGAACAGAGTTGGTGCCAGAACGCAGCCTTGCTTCACTCCTCTGTTGGAAGAGATCTGATTGGAAAGGGCCCCCAACCTAGGGATTTTTCTGCATGGTAATGGAAAATATATGAGTGTATAACAAGGGATTACTGTATCACCTAAAAGCTTAGTGACTCATATGTGTTCATCTCTCTCTGCATTCCATTCAGCAAGAGGTTTTTTTTTAAAAAAAAGAAATATGCAAATCACTAAATTCCATCCCACTGAGACAAGTGCATTACTAAGGATCTCTTAGGTCAGCTATAATTGTTAATATAACTAAACACAATAATTGAATATAACATTCCCAAGACAAATTCCTAGTCCATCGTCTCCTGAATTTTAATTTTTCATTTCATCAGCGCTCTCTCTCTGCATTGTTGCAGATCCTGTTCTGTTCTGCTGACTTTTTATGCCTCTCTGTGGGCTATAGACTTATTATACTCTCATATATATGCCTCCGTCTGGCATGTCTTTAGGATTCAGAGAAGAAGGCATGCAGGCAACATACAAACAGAAATAGACTCTGCTTCTGAAATTGGAGTCTGTATTTTAGTTTTTGAGTGAAAGAAATGTGTCCCACAGCAGCAGAGCTGTGACTGTTTGGAGGGATTACCAAAAGGTTCAACAAGCCTCAGTCCCTCTGCTTGTTGTTCTTGGCACAGGGGCATGTACACCGATTGTCACGCATCACCTTCACTGTGGCTATCACCTAGAATGCAGGTGGAGATGGGGGATAGCTCTCAGTGTTTCTTCAGATCCACCCAGCTTTCAATCTTCTCCAAAGGACTTCAATTGGGAAACTTGTTTTGAATTTTTGCTGACATGAATTTCCTTCCTGGGGTGGAGAGGAAGAGGAGGCTGGCTTTCAAAACATAGCTTCCTTTATGGCTGTAAGATAGCAGTGGAAAAGCTATAGTCCTTTAGATGTTGTAATGCAAAAACTCCCATACTTTCCAAATATTGCTCATGGTGGCTGGAAATTCTGGAAGCTGGTCTCCACAAATTTCTGGAAGGTTACTGTAACAGGCAGCCCTAACCTCACCTGTCCGTCACAGATGGGCAGTGGATCATCAGCCAATGGGGTAATGGAGGGGGAAGCTGGAGAGGGAGGAGCTGGAATAAAAAGGGGTGTGAAGAGGGTGTGAGAGATCAGGTCTGGTGTGTGAGGGAGAAAGAGCTTGTTTAGAGGCCTGTGTGCCTGGATAGTCAGTGAGGGAAAGTCTGTGATTAATTAAATAAGAAGCAGTGATTGACATCGTGATTAGCTACTTGTGATTTTCATATTTTATTTTGTTATCAATAAACCTGTTTTGTTTTGAAGGAAACCTTTGTCCTTCTTAATTGGTTATTATAATTGGTGGCAGCGAGTGTGAAGTGACGTGGTGGGCATTCTGAGAGGCCTGAGTAGGGGGTGACATCAGAGTGGCCAGCCACGTTACAGTTACATATACCTCAATTGAAATATATATATATTAAAAAGCTGTGATTTAATTGTCTGGTAGAGTTCGACATGAACCAAAGATGATAAAAGCCCCCAGAAATAGAATCCAAAGAAATTCAGAGAGCTGCAGCCGCTGAAAATGATTTTTCACATCTCTGTGAATTAAAACTACATGTGTTATATATTTCTTCACTCCCACTAGAAAGCTAACAGGTTTTAGATTAGGGAGAGAGTTGAGAACATCACTTCAAGGCCATGTCTTCTATTAGATTCGCAGCCCTAAGCAACTACGTTGAATTTGTGTTTATTTTTAAATGTAAACAATGCCCTATTAAGTTTGGTCCTAAAACACGCATTTCTACAGAGTTTGAATAAGATTAAAGGCAAAGCAGTCCCAATAGACTGTGAATGAACATGGTTATAAACAAGAACTATTGTTATACCCAGTCATTTGGCACCAGAATCAGTCAATAATATTGCAATCATAAAGCTTCTCTGCAAGATGTTTTTTTAACGCCAACAATTTAGGCGACAAATGATCCAGCAATGCATATTGACTTTGTACTTCTGCACAGGAAGCTGTTGGTTAAATACAAAATAACAGATTTTGTCTTTAAGAAAAAGAAAAGAAAGAAAGGTAAGCTATGGTAGGGTTATATTATGCAGAGAAGCATGGGAAGCTGTTAGAAACTCTTTTACCAGCACATTTTTTTTTCTGTTTTTCACTCCAAATTAATGCAGATTTATTCCCCTGTTGGCTTTAAGGTGTATTTCTGCAAGTGAAAAAACATGCACCTGGGGCAAAGCATTTTGGGCAGTTTCTCTGACCTGAAAAAAGCCAATGAAATGAGTTAATGAACATAGTCTAAGAATGAATGTAAAAATACCCAGGTTCATGGGAATTACTAATCATTAATATGAAAGAAATAGCTACAATGAGTGAAATGTTGGACTAGGACTCAGAAGGCCTGAGTTCCAATTCCTCCTCAGCTATGGAAAGTTATTGGGGAGAATCATGGAAAACCACTCCTTCAATATCTCACATATTTTAGAAACCCTGGTAGGGTCACCATAACTCAAAAGTAACCTTATATGCATATGGATTAAATGCAAGTAGCCTTTTGGTTCATCATGTATTTCTATACTGCATTCTTACTATGCCTGAGATTAATAACACCAAGAGTCAGAGATATTCCAAATGCCACTGTTGAATAGCCAGATCCATGCCAATGATGCCAGATAAACAGAGTTTACACAGTGTCAGTGCTTCATAGAAAGAAGGGACAATATCCACATTGGGGAGTCAAAATTACTGACATGGAAGAAGATTCGGTTTATCTCAGTATTTTAAAACTACAAAATATGTATTTCATAGAAAATTAAATGGCACAGCAACTCAGCAATTGAACATCAAAATTTCAAGACATATTGCCCTTAAAAGCATTGTTAATCAAGGAATGGACATGAAATATGTTATCTTAAGGGTCATCCATTTCCATAATACAGGTCTACTGGGTTCTTTGGATAATGGTTGATGCTTTACACAGTTGTTCAAGACCAGTCAGTTGTTAAGCCTTTTGGTGTTGTTCAGTAGGTGAAAACTAACCTACAGACCAATACAAGTCTTCCCATGTGGCAAGAACCCAATCTGTCAACAATGGTAACCAAGTACTAACTACAAAATAATAGCTGCAGCAGAATGTTTTCATAGGCTAATTATGTACAAATGCTATATCCAGAATTTGGGAATATTACTTTTTTTTGTACTGCAATTCCCATTCTGGCTGAGGAATTCCATGAGGTGTAGTTAAAAAAAGTAACATTTCCCAGCTTTGACTATATCATAGTTTCATCATAGGAGAGCTGCATGACCAAGCTTCAGGCTGAAGCACTCTCTCCTTCTCCTCCCCTTCTGTAGCATGACCACGAATAGAAGATCAGAAGCATTTGCTTCTATTGGCAGCTACAGTTTTTTGTTTTATCTGAAATAGGATAAACAGGAGTTATTTTTAATCATGCTTGATCTAAACAAACCTGGGTCAAATTATATTTTCTAAACCTGCCTTGTTTAGATAAACTGTAATTAAAATCTAACCACAGGTAAACGGAAGAACAAACTGTATTCTGCTGAAAACAGAAAGGGATGTTTCAGGCTTATATAATAATCTTAGAACTGCAGTGCTGGGAGGGACACTATTGATCACTGATTCTAACTGCTGTCAAAAAGGCACAATGAGGAACTGAACCACCACCTTAAATGACTAAGCAGTTCTGCAATGCTGAACTGTAGTTAGTGGCACATATATAAAATGCACAAGGTTCCACATTTATCTGTGGCATCTCCAGTTACATGGGTTTCTGGTAACTGAGCTGAGAAGGATGTTTGTCTCAGATTGTGTAGCTCTGGTAGTCACTAGAGTAAGTTGTACTGAGTTAGACCTACCAAAGGTTTACTTCTTCCATATGAGGCAATATATTTTATAAGTGAAGTAAGTAAGGTTGAAAAAGTTACTACTGTATTTTGGACAAAAACCTTCAGAAACCCTCAGCTGGCTGGGGATTCTGGAAATTAATTCTAGGAGTTCTTTATTTTGAATTATAATACAGTGGTGCCTCGCTTAATGGCGATAATCCATTCCAGGAAAATCACAGTTAAGCGAAAACATCGTAAAGCGAAAATAAAAAGCCCATTGAAATGCACTGAAAACCTTTCAATGTGTTCCATTGGGCTTAAAACTCACAGTCCAGTGAAGATCCTCCATACGGTGGCCATTTTCGCTGCCTGTATAGCGAGGAATCTGTCCCTAAACACAGCAGGGAGCCATTTTAGTTACCCAGCAGCCATTTTGAAACTGCCGATCAGCTGTTTAAAAATAATCGTTTTGCGAAGAATCGGTTCCCGGAGCAGTGAACCGATCATCGCAAAGCGAAATTCCCCCATTTAGACCATCGTTTTGTGATCACAATTGTGATCGCAAAAAGATCATCGTAAAGCAGATTTGTCATAATGCGGGCCAATCGTAAAGCGAGGCACCACTGTACCTAGAAATCTCCCAGCTGGAAAGGCCCATTGCCATGCCTCCTGGGATGTCCAGGAGTTGTACTCCAAAAAAATTACCTTTCCCACATTCTTAAATTAAGGCAGGGATTTACAATAACTCTACTCTGTACTTCCTTGGTATAGTTCTAAAGCTAAATTTCATACTTTCTCATATGGTTCTGTTCTTTAAGTTAAAAAAACTGGAAGAGAAAATACAAACAACTTCTAGAATGTCTAATACAGATTGCAAAGTAGAATACACAGGATGCTGTCTTTCTGTCTTTGCAACTGAGAAACAGTGGAATAAAGATTTTCCTAGACCTCTGGACATTAATTGCCTACCCTAGGCTGCCAGGCAAGTGGCTGATGACAAGCTGCATGCCCTCCAGCCCTTTAATTCCATAATCATGTGGTTCCTTTTGTGAATAACTATGTGCAACATTTTAAACTCCTCCTGTGGTACATTTTACATCATTCAGTGCTATTGTGTTATGGGAAAGGAATTCCATCTTGTCTCTTCCTACCAGATCTGTACTTACACAGCAAAGCAAATGCCCTTTGAAACCAAAATTGTATTCTTTTATTCTTTTGCTTATTTATTTATTGGCTGAAAATATGCTTGGCCCAGTGCCTTATAACTTCTTTCTACTACATTTTTTAAAGACATAGATAAGCTGCTTTGCTAAACTATAGCTGTTCTCCTAGTTCCAACATGGAACCTTTTTGTTAAGCTTTATAAGCCTTATGTCATAATCCCAGGAGGGGATGTGAACAAGGAGGGGGGGGATATTCAAAGTGATTCAAAAACGATTTTATTCACCACACTTGACAACTCATGAACCAAGCCCTATAGCTTTCCCTTCAATAATAGCTTGATAATAGCATACATTGTTCTTTTGTGCGGTCAAGTCACCTCCAATTTATGGTAATTCTGTGAATGAGTGACTTTCAAATCGTCATGTGCTCAACAGCCCTGATCAACTCTTGTAAACCCAAGGCTATGGCTTCTAATATGGAGTCAATCCATCTCACATCTGGTCTTCCTCTTCTTCTATTGCTTTTATTTTTTTCCTAGCAGCAGCAATTAGGAGGTGACAAAGTTATGCAAAGTACTCAGTGTAGTGTAGTAGGATAGTGTGGTGGACTAGAACTCAGGAGACCTGGGCTTAAATCTCAACTCAGCCCTGGAAACTCATGGAAGAGGTGGCACTGGTAAACCACTTCCTAAGTAACTAACTTATCCTGAAAAGCCTATGAGGGTTATTATAATTTGGATGCGACTTGGTGGCACACCACACACATGAACATATACAAGTTATACTGCTTGCTGCAAAAAACTTTATGTGGTGACTTCTACACGTCAAACATTTATTTTAAACGATATGGCAAGAACTGGGATCTTCTCCCTCACTGGCCATCTGGTCAAGCTGACTCAGACAGATTATAATGTCAACATTTGGGGAGTGTTTTGCTTTCCCACATATTATGAAACTAAGACCAAAACCCAGCTCATGTATATGTGGGATGTCATATATAAATCCACTAAACAGAATAGCCTAAGATGGTTGGGGAGCTCTGTGGAAGGCTCGTCTTGTTTCCTTGTCAGACCAAGAAAGAGAAGGGAGAATCCATGGGCACTTAGGATTGCTAAGTCTCCAAATTGCTTCACATGTGGAGGCAAATGTCAGAGCAAACAGAACAGGTAAACAGTTTGATGGCTGTGCAAGAGGTTGCCACCTAGCTTCACTTGTTTCTCCTCTAGCACCACAGACTACTGGTTCAGTGTGAAGGAGTATGTGTGTGTGTGTTGGTCAACATGGTAGAATGTGTAGAGATTCACTCTCACTCTCTCTCCAATTCTCTTCTCTTGCTTCTGGCTTCCTGTGCACCAACATTTGGGCCCAATGGGCCATCTGGATCAAGGTAGGGGCTGGAGTGTGAACAATGTAACTGTCACAAGCCCTGGTAGGAAAAAAAAGGCTGCAAAACAACAACAACAACAAAAACCCAAATCAAAACAAAACAAAACATCTCATTCCCCCCCCAATACCTTCTCTTGACAGGACAAGGAGCTGTTCAGACTCAGGTTTTGCTCCTGAAATTTCAAGGAATGGGAAGCTGCTGATCTGACAATGCAGGTCACAACATTGCATCTGAGATATGCCCTCCCGACTGAGATTCGTCTGGCGCTGACGCTGATGACATTTCGGCGCCAGGTCAAAACCTTCCTGTTCCAAATGGCTTTTAACTGAAATAATATCAGCTGTGGGTCTGATGGCAATTTTTAGAATATATATTTTAATTGCATTTTAATTATTTTGCCCTTTTATTTTGCCTTTTTATTGTATTTTAAATGCTGTAAGCCGCCCAGAGACCTTTGGGTAGTGTGGGTGGCATAGAAGTTAAACAAACAAACAAACAAACAAACAAACAAACAAACAAACAAACAAACAAACAAACAAACAAACAAACAAACAAACAAATAAATAAATAAATAAATAAATAAATAAGAGAGCCAACCGCAGTCTCTTTCAGAACCACTGCCAATGTGCACTACAACTGGAATAATATAGATGCTGAACAAGCAAACAAGCTCCTTCTTCATCCGATTAATAGTAAGTCTCACAGCTTGTGATCTAGTACAGGCTGTGGTAAGGTGACCAAAAGGCTCACCAGAGTTGGGGGTGGGAAGGTGACAGGATCAGTGAAGAAGACTCAGAACAAAAAGAAGGCAACTGTAGTCAAAACACCTATACATCAAATTTAAGTATGAAGACATGTGAAAATAAATGCCTAATGGTACTCACTTATGCCAGTAAATTTACAGTTATTGACCAGAACTATGAAACTAGGTAGACCTGAACATTCTCAGAGAAGGTATAAATTAGCTGGTACATAAATGTGGCTATAGGCCCATTTAAAGGTTTAAAGGAGTCAAACACAGCTTGCCTCTCAGAACTTTTCTTCTTCTTCTTTTGCTCTCTCCTCACAAGATATACATATATATTTTTTCTCATACTTTTTTTTTTGGCAAAAGTCATTGGGAACACATTAAACCAGTGTAGCCACAGCCGAAAGGCCAGGATGAAGTCACTGATCATCCACTTGCTATTGGCTGTACTGGAAGATTCATGTATAAAATCAGACTTTGAATTTCAGCTAAAACTGTAATATGGTGCAGCCAGATGCCCATAAATGAATTCCACTTGAAACCAACAAGACTTGCACACATGTTACTGTGGGCAGGATCACACACTGTATAATCAGTGGAATCATTCAAGCAGAGTTTCTATTTCTCTAACACGCATATAAAATACTCCATATAGATACAGTTCTCATTATTTTCAGTTTTTGTCAGTGCTGGTTCGGAAGGGAAATAAATGAACGTCAGTGTTATTTTTAGTATTTTGCAAGACAGGATCCCTGCTAATTAGACATCCTGTCTGAGAAGACAGATCTCTACATATTCAAGCAAGCCATATTTCCCTCCATCGCGTGACACATATTGATAGTGCCTAACCGAAACAAAGGCAGAAGAGTCATCCTTTCCTTCAGAGGTTTTCACCTTCCTTTGGGACATCATTAGAGTTTCTGGAATGGCACAGCAGACCTGTGAGTTACTCAGGTTGCTACAATGCTTGAGATTAGGAGAGAAATTGAATCCCACATGTAGCCGTAGGAGAAAGAGGTTATCACTACTGGTATGTTTTCAAGAGTACAGTAGCAATCTCACTCTATGTCATCCAACATAATAGTTCTTGGTAATGATATTGCACCCCACAGCAAAATTGGAGAGAACCAACTGAGGCACCAGAGTCTTTTCGCAGGTTTTACAGCTGGAAATAGTGATATGCTATTTGGAAATTTACTAGAAATTTTGTGGTAGGATTAAAGTTATTCTATGTTTTCTTTTGCCATATTATGACATTCCTCCTAGTCTATTTTTCCAGCTTTACAGTTAATACTCATGGAATCGTATTCTTGAAGGCTTTCACGGCCAGAATCTGATGGTTGTTGCAGGTTTTTCAGGCTGTTTGGCTGTGTTCTGAAGGTTGTTCTTCCTAACGTTTCGCCAGTCTCTGTGGCTGGCATCTTCAGAGGACAGAAGTCAGAACTCAGTCTGTGCTCTGAAGATGCCGGCCACAGAGACTGGAGAAATGTTAGGAAGAACGAGCTTCAGAACATGGCGAAACAGCCCAAAAAACTTACAACACTCATGGAATTATTTATGGAGCAATAAGTTAAAGCCCATGGAACAATGATCTTTGCTGATATTAATTATCAGAGTCCGTCCCTCTTCTGCCTTGCCACTCATGCACACATGTACTGTAGCACACCCAAATCTGTACAAGGAATTTCTCATGCCCATCTTTGCCTCTGTGAGTCTACACCGCTTTGTCTACTCCAAGCAGGAATGCACGTACAAGATTTCAAGCTGTTTGGCATGGATTCAAAAGCAATGTACATGCATAAATGCAGTTTACCAATTTGGAGGGTCTACTGGGAGTCTTGTCAATGCAATATTAAAGCTGGACATTAGGAAAGCAAAATGGATGAGACAAAAAGCTCAGCAATGGAAATACTTGACCTAGCCCATTCACTGCTGGCTCAAAGAGAAGGGAGAGAGACTGTAGATGCTTCCTACAATAAAGGCTTGTTCATTATAAGGTACAATAAAATAAAACAGACGAAGCATAGAGTTACCGACTCTCATCTTTGACCCTGGTACTCAGGTTTGGGTTGGGGTCATTATCTGCTTTATAATGGGATGCTGCTGAACTGGCAACCTAACCAAAGAGTGAGTAGGGGCTTGGGATAAATCCTGGCCAGAATAAAATTAACATTCTAGGTGCAGATGTCAAATCTAACTAGGCTATATAGTCCATTATAGAAAGTATAAGCCAGCAATGTTAAGGTTAATTCAATTTGTCTCTCTACTAGCAATCCACATGAAGAATGCATAGATGATAGTTGCAAAGGTTGCAAAGCTGTTACAAAGCTGCAGCTGTGATTTGAATAATCTGCAGAAGACAGAATAACTGAAGAAAGCCCCCCCCCACCCAGTAGAGGGGACTGCAAAACAAAATGAAACCAAACCAAAATAAGTCAGAATTGGCTTGATAGCACACTATTATTATTATTATTATTATTATTATTATTATTATTATTATTATTATGGTAGTGTATCTGAATAATGAAGATTATGAATGTTGATGTTTTCGTATCAATTAAAAAAGTTCTTCAGTCTGCTGTCTTGAGCTATCCAAATAATCCACAGGGACAGCAGCACAGTAACAATGCTACACTACAGGTACACACACCACTGGTTTCTGATAATACTGTCAACCACTTGGGCATTGTTGTTTCTGTCAGCATCATCAGGCTCCCTTGAAGCATTTAGCTCATCTTGCTATTTTTGTAACTGTTCTCCAAATGGCTGAAGTAAGCTCTCTGTCAGTACCTACCAGGGATATCTTGCCTGATATTTGTCCTAGGCTGTTAGATCATCATGTTCTGCCCTTCTAGATTAGGGCATTCTATTATATGTATATTACAATAGCCCTCGTGAGATCTGACATTCAAATGTTCGGTCAGCCAGGGCCATGCTGACTAGCTCTGTCCTCAGGTACTCACACATAGAGTGTATGTTTGCAGAGAAGGACTCTTCAACAGCCCAGCTGTACACACAATTCAATACAATTGGAAACCTATGTGATTATATTTCTTGATTGTGTAGAAGACATTTAGGCATGTGAACACTTCCTGCACTTCAGATCATCATGCTTTACTGGAATGTGGGGCCATCAAGCTTAAAGAGGGCTGCTGTAAGCCACATTTTCATAAGTGACAACAACTGTAAGGGGATTCTTAGTCATATTTCTAAAAACAGATATCTGATTCTCTGTGTTGGTTATATACCAGTGAGTGCCAACAAACACATCATACAGCTGTCTCTGGATTGCCAAACATTAATTCTATTAGTCCTGGAATTCTTTCTTATTCAACAGATTTGAGATGCCAATAAACAAATGCATCGTTTGCAACAGACCTATATTAGTTTATGTGGGTGTTACTTCTATTAAACTCATTTTCTCAGCAGAAGAGTATAAACTTGCCGTTATCTTGAAGGAGGCAAAGCTATATCCAACATTAGTCCCAACAAGAGCAAGCTGATTTATGTAAATCAATGAAAATTATGTTATTTGCAACTAATAAATCCCCATTATTTCAATGGGTTTACTCTAGAAGGCCGATACACAGAATTTAGCCCTTAGTCTTGAATTTATAAGAACCGCAGAAATGACTACCTGGACAAGAAAACACAACTAAAGAAGAACAAAAACAACCACCAATGTGATCCTCTGAATTAGCCAAAATACTGTTCTTTTTTCATATACGAAGTACATGTGGATATTATTGAAAAACGGTGAATAGTGGTACATAAATCTCGATACATTATCTACTCCAAACAATCACTAGATGATCTATTGCTCTGGGAGAATGATAAAGAAAATAAAAATGACATACTAAGCAATTAGAAATAATGATTACATGAAATTGTAAATGTACAGGGACAAGGGTTTACATAACTCTTAGGTGGTCTCTTCTACAGTATTCTATAAGTCTTCATTTACAGTAGGGAAATATTCCACAAAATCAAATAAAACAATATGCTTTCCAACTTGATCAGGAATTCTCAGTTTTTGCAACACACTGTGATGTTAGCCACACAATAGAAGTTGACTAGACATTGCAGAATAAAAGTGTCCATTTGTGTCTAGTTTCATAAACTTCTATGACGTTAAGGGTGGATTTTGGATTCCAGGTAATCCAGTGACAAAGAGTGTTTTTGGAAATGTTTTGTTAAGCCACACAGGAAGCTTTCTGCCATTTACTAAACTAGGGCTTATGGAGAAGCTCTATACAATCAGCAAAAATAAGACCTGGAGCTGACTGTGGCTCTGATCATCAGCTTCTCATAGGAAAAATTCAAGCTTCAACTGAAGAAAGTAGGAAAAACTTCCGGCCTAAAAAGGTATAATCTAAACCAAATCCCTTGTGAACACACAGTGGAAGTGAAGAACAGATTTAAGGAACTCGATTTGGTGGACAGAGTCCTGGAAGAACTATGGATAGAAACTCGTAACATTGTACAGGAGGCAGCAACAAAAACCATCCCAAAGAAAATGAAATGCAAGGAAGCAAAGTGGCTGTCCAATGAGGCCTTACAGATAGCAGAGAAGAGAAGTGAAACAAAATGCAAGGGAGATAGGGAAAGTTACAGAAAATTAAATGCAGACTTCAAAAGAATAGCAAGGAGAGACAAGAAAGGCTTCTTAAATGAACAGTGCAAAAAATAGAAAATAATAGAAAGGGAAAAACCAGAAATCTGTTCAAAAAACTGGAAATATTAAAGAAACCTTTTGTGCAAAGATGGACATGATAAAGGACAAAAATGGGAGGGACCTAACAGAAGCAGAAGACATCAAGAAGAGGTGGTAAGAATATACAGAGGAATTATACCAGAAAGATCTACACCGTATTATGCTCCTACACATTTGAGTAAGTCATCATGCCTTGTCATCACTAAATGTCATTTGGTTTCTCTGGGCCACAACTACAAGTGTGATTCTCGATTTTGATGACTTACAATCAATAACGGCTAATACTATGAGAAAGACATAGTTTCTTTTTCTTTCTTTACTTCCCATTACTCTCTGGAAATGTTATAAGAGTGACATTTAAAGTTACCAGAGAAGCAAAGAATAGAGCTATATAGAAGCAGTAAACACACTATCATGATGATGCCAGAGAGATGTCTATGGTAAGATCTCATCATCTTGAGGGTTTCATGATATAGAAGAAGAAAAAAACCACAACCAAATCACAGTAAACCAGTTTTGCAACTGAAAGAGAAAGATTAGTGAGTTGATAAGATGGTAGGTAAATGTGTTCTAATGTTCAAGAATTAATGGCTTAAAATCAGCAGCTTCTGATTTATCTATTTTTTAAATTAGTATTTCTACAACTTGGACCCTTTAATCCTTTGTATGATGAATATGGCAAGACAATGTTTTCCTTCAGTAGATGAAAAATTCAATTCTTAAAAAAACCCATTTTATGAATGTGGGATATTGTCCTTCTGTATCTACAATTCACATTGCTGCACAATATCATGGCTGCATTACCAGCAGGAAAAATGATACTGAGCTTTACATCGGAGACGGCAGCTTGAATGTTGACACCACCAATGGCGGCAATTAAGACAGTCTCTACAGGATATTCTCTTGTGCTCGTTACATTTCACAAAGTGACACCAAGCAAAGGAAAATCGCAGAAGTTGACTCCTTTTTTCATCAGTTAACCATTTCTCATACAAACACAAAGCAACTGTCAAGGCTGTTTTTTACAAGTGTATATCAACAAAATTTGTCACTCTAGACCTGGAGCTGATTTCCCCTTTGAAAATGTACATCAGGAGCCTGGTCTCAGAAGTCCTGAGGAAATGTTTACTGAAAGCACTCAGGGCTGTGAGAAACACAACTGCTCTCTGCTTTTGTAATGCACAAATACTTGAAATATGCCTTAGAAAATTGTATGCTCATTCCCTGGAAATACATGACAAAATGCCCCTTATCTGGAGGACTGTCACTCCACTACTTTTTTGACTCTACCAAGGAAACCTATCTTTTGACTGTTTCTGTGACCTTTCATTGTGCTCCAGGTACTGTATTTTCTTTTCCAACCCACAAAGCTGAAAAAATATATCTCCTTTGCAACATTCTTGGTGGTAAGCCTGTTTCTCTCATGCTCAGTTTTACAACAAAGTGATTGTTTTTCATTTTCGAAAAGCCCTTTTGGGGGATCAATATTTTAGCCCCTGCAGCTTGGATTCTTTCCTGTTAGAAGTTGGTGTGGCCAACCATTCTTTTTCCAGATAAGCAAGATTGGTCTTTTCAGTTTGTATGATTTATTTCAAAGCTGGGAATTTTTAGGGTCTCTTGTTTCTGTGTGGGCTATAAAACAGTTTTACTTTTTAAAAGTCATAACTCAAAATACCTTAGCCCAAACCTCCCCAGGTTTGGCATATGACAAGTGCTGACTGTCTGCTACTACTGTGCTAAATTTGGTGCTGGTCCTAAGTCCAGTTTCAATGTTATACCTTTTTTGGAGGGACTGCCCTCATTTTCAGAATAACTTCATAGAATGTTGATTTGCTCTGCTGCATAATGACATAGCTGCACTACCAGCAGATATAAGAAAAACAATGCTCATATGAAGTCCTTCCTGAATCTTGGGAATCATACCCTTCAATATTTTCTGCTTAGTGGATTTTACTGCAACTGCAGTTAATAACTAACTGTTAAATTAAGGTCCTTACTTTTTAATGAAAAATATATATTTTTTAAAAAAGTATTTTCCAGGTTTCAGCTCATCTTAAAGTTGTGATTCCATCCTGAGAATGTATAGAAGACAGCATTTTTAACTTCCTTGATTATATTGAAATGTAGCTCCCTTATTCTGAAAATCACACAATTTTTGCTGCAAGTTCTTTCAGAATTAATTTTTGCTACAAGCATTTAAGCAGGATGTTAACACATTTTTAATATTACTTTGGATTGTTTAATTGGATCAGATAGCTTGCTAAATATAATTGAGCATGAAAATGACATCAAAGAAATTACCTATAAAGAGCCACAGCATACCGTATTTTTCCGTGTATAAGTTGATACTTTTATCTAAAATCTTTAGACTAAAAATTGAGGGTCATCTTATACATGGAAGTAAGGGGGGAAAGGGATCAAAGCACTGCAGGATCGCATCCCTTTGATCCTGCAGCCCTTTAATCCTGCTTTTGCAGGGCTTAGGAAGTGGAGGGGCAAAGCAATGATCAAAACTTCTAATTTGGGGTTAGAAAAGTGGGGGTCGTCTTCTACATCGGGTTGTCTTATACATGGAAAAATACACTTCACTTTCAATAATTCATTTAACTGGTGACTTCATTGATAAGGGAAGCAAAAGCAGAATGAATTCTAAAAAAAAAACACACCATGTAAGCAAATGAACTGCCAAAGCATAAGGTCTGTTTTTAAATACTCAGCGTAGCTGTAGTCATGTTAAAGCTACTCACATCACTTTCGTGGCCTTCTCGAAGATTATATGTGAGATCATGTTGAATTTCTTCAACAAACTTGTGAGCATATTCTGGGTAAAGGTCTAACACTTCAAAGAGTCCTTTGAGAATAATACACTGGAGGTCACAGTAGGTAAGAGCTTTCACGTCGGCATTTGTTTTAATCACTTGGTCCTTAATTGAGAGATTTGCTCCAATTAAATCTCCTTTACCTAACAGAAAAGAAGACAGTGTCATCATCCTTCAATGAATGAAATGTCCACTTTATATTACAACAGAAAACAGCTTAAACATGCAATGCGGAATGCACAACGTCCAAAATGCAAGGATGCAGAAGCAGGACGAAGCTTCTGTTGGTGATCTGAAATCAGTGGTTTTGGAAAACCTAATGGATTTTATTTATTTATTGAATTTCTGTCCTGTTTTTCTCCCTGTAGAAGGAATCAAGGTGGCTTAAAAATGATTTAAAAACACAAATATTAAGACTACTACAAATATAACAAAATCACACTATTGAAAACAATTAAACATGTTGATTATTTACGAGTACTAAATAAAACCTAGAGACAGAACATAAACATAGTGCGGTCAAGCACCAAGATGAAATCTGGGATCTTTGGAGACTCTGGACCCTCCTGAGAAGGAATGATTGAACTTTGAGGATCCTGGATACCACTCCAAACTCATGAGAGCAGGGAAGAATAAAAGCTTGGGCTAGATGTTTGCTCCTGAGATGGCCTGCCAGGCCAGTATCCTGTTGTGCTTCTACCGCACAGAAGGTTTTCCTGGTGTGGCAACACAGGGTCACACGGCTTGAATAAGGGTTACTATTGTGTAGCAGTGACTTCCATGAAGATAACTAACCAAACTAACCACTGCCTGCACAAAGGCATTTGTGTGAGTGGCAGGACAACTACATCTCTGTGTTAGAAGGATATTCTCCTCAATGCAAGCTCAGTAAAATACTTGTCATCAGCTCGTGGACTAGTGACAGTGGAAAACTGTTTCCTGGACTTATGTTTACTTCTATGATGTGAATGACTCTGGGCTCTATCCTGTTGTTTCTTGTGCTTCTCCCTTATCTGTCTCTTTTCTTTTTCCTTTTTTTTTGTATTTGTTCTTTCTTGTCTTTGGAACATTATTCATGTTTGGAACTGGTGCTGCTTGGCAAGGCTTTGCTTTTTCTTGCTGTTTTCCCATACTGTGCCCCTGGCTTACCTTTTCTGCGCTGGGATTAAATCACTTAATCTGCAGACAACCCCGTGAGGGTTCATCTACCTGGGAACTGAATGATGACATCAAGACATGTTTCCATCTATGGCATTTTACCATGCGTTTATACAGTCCTTGCCAGACGGTAGCCCATCACCAAGGCAAGCTTAATATGACTTGTGTACATTTCAAGACATCCTGTGCTTCAAAAAGGCAACTGTGTTGGTGTATTGTAGCAAATGCAACATATTTGCATTCAGCAAATTCAGCATTAGAAAGTATGACCTTTATACTAGTTGCTACAATTAGCAGATTTCTTTTTCCTGTTTCAGGTATTTGAGGAAAGCCCCCCGTGCTTCTGCCTCTCCACTTCATGTTTGTCATGCTTGCTTTGTTTTGCCCCCTTCTTCCTCCCTGACCATCAGCTAGAGCTGCTCCTGACCTCTGATCATACAGTCAGCATGGTGAATTGAGCCTTCCACATGGTTGAGACTACAATTCCTTTCTTTTATCCTTTCCTTACTCTTTTGATTATAACTAAAAATCAATTGTAAGATTTTTTTCTTTTCTACTTAAGCTAATTGTCAAGTACTTTTTATTTTATATCCAAAAGGCTAGTAAAAACAAAGTGCTGGGTGAAATCTGGATTTTTTTAGCTATTCTCCTCTACATTTCCTCTCTGTTGCAGCTGTTTGTTTTTGCGTTTGATGCTCTGCAAAATAAAGGAATTAACTGAAAAGAAAAAAACCTCCAATAGAAAAACCCTGCATCCCAGTGTCCATTGTCTTCAGAGGGGAGGAAGGCCCAGAGTGACTAGTACCACTTAATACTACATTCTAGTAAGATATGTCAGGGCAGAATGCAAAACGGCAAAGCACTGAGTGGGAAGGATGGTCTTCTTATGGCTCACTGGTCCACCTAGTTGCTCATCAGGGTGAGCATTTTCCTTTTGCTCTGCCCTATGCAATTTCCCACAGGACTTGAGGACACCAGTGTCTTAAATCTCCCCCTCTCCTTTTGGCAATAAGAAAGGACACAATAACTTACCTAGAATTGCCAGCACCATGCTGTCTTTTAGAACTTCCATGGAACCTGAGCACACAAAATAGATAGCCTGCAAGGCATCTCCCTGCCGAAGGAGGTACTCCCCAGGAGCACAAAAGGAGGTTTTGATATGCAGAGACAGAGACCTGAGGCAACCACGACTGGCACACGCAAAAAGGGACAGTTGCAAAATCTCCTTGTTCAAGTGCATGGTGATGTCTGAGCGCAGCTCATCCGGAAAGTCCTTTAAAAGCTGTCCAAAAATGAAAGCAAGTTTCCTGCTAAGTGTCAATAATCTGTTCTGTGGTCAAAACGATCTGAAGAACTACTTACAATATGCATGTAAATAACTCTTTGTGTTCTACATCCATATATTTTAAATACAGTGACTTGCTGGGGTTGTACATTTAATCTCTAACATTTCTGTTCTTCAGAGAGTCAATAAAGATTCACATTTGAAGCAGAGTCCAGAAAAATTACTTTTTAAACTATAACTTGGCTAAAGTTATAGATCTGATGTAGGCTTCATATATTTATTTGTTGTTCAGTTGGATGGTTGGAGGATTTTCAAAATATATTTCCTGCTACTACCCTATCTTCAAAGGAAGCTTTGAAAAATATAGCGGTCCATGTGCTGACTGCTGAGCCCATTTTTCTTCTAGCTTTTGAAAAAGAGCTGGTACAAATGATTTTATCTGAAGTACTTTATATTTTTCAATCCTTGAGACATAGCTAAATAGGAAGCTCTAACATGAGACTGATTGACTCAATTAAGGAAGCCCTGACCTTTGGTCTGCATGATTTAAGCAGGGCTGTTAATTATATAACCTATGGAAAGTCATTAATTAATCAAGTCATCATAGGTCTAAAGCAAAGTGATGGTGGATCATATACACATAATTAAATACTGTATATAATTTATCCTCTTTGGATCCTCTGTATTGTTTTATATCTGTTTACAATGATATACTTCTGGTTTGATTTATTTTTATTATGATCTTCTATTGAAAGAATCGCGGCCAAAATCGCGGTGTATGTATACGTGTATGAGGACATACGTATGCACACATACACACAGTATATAAAAATATAACAAAGGTCTGGAATCTTATTGGCATCTGCATAAGTTTGTGTAACTTGCCATGGCTAATTGTTGTGAATTGACGAGGTTCTGCAGTGCATCTCAGTTACACAGTTGAATGCATGGCCAGGCATGTGACAGAGACACTGCCCTCATTTTATCAGTTACATTTAGCTACAGTAAGTAACTCAAATCTTATGCGAATAGCAGTAAGATTGTGACCATTATATGTAATATTATATAGTTATTTCCCTGTGATTATGTGGGGAGAGAGACAAAAACTGAGAGTTATACATTTATATATAATTTAGGGACTAAATCCAATATTTACATAGATCTCATTTATTCAATGAATGCATTATAATCAAGTTTAATCGCTGGATCTATTCCCTAGCTACAGGGGAAAAATACTGCAAAAAGAAGTTACCACATTCTAACGTTTTCTAGTAGTACTAGTAAGTAGAGAAATCCTTTAAATGAAATTTTTGGGGTGCCAAAAAGTAACTATGGATTGGATCCAGATTTGGTAAAAAATAAAATAAAACCATTGGACTGAATGGGATTTATTTTATTCCTAAGATACTTGTCCCACTGATTTCTATAGATCCCCTCTATGCATGACTAAATCCAGATCAAAACAAACTATAATTGAACCATTGTTATAAAATTAATCTGCAAATTATTTGACAATTCTGCAAAAAGACCGAGAAAAAGTATTACAAAAAGAGATGAATCAAAGAAAGAAAGAATCTGATTACCTCGTTGGAATCTATTCCATTATTGACAGACCATGTGGTTTGGAAATATTCAAGCATTCTTTGCTTTAACTGCTGCGGCAGGTGATGGACTCTTATGAAATCCTTCAGATCCTTGGTTCTTGTATGATAAAGGGACCATCTGGAGTACATCCGTTGAATGATAGCAGTCACATTACCAAAAACCAAGGCATGCATCAAAGCTGTAAAAAAACAAACAAACCCAAAAAACAGAAGGTAAGCTGACATACTCACTGGTATTCATGTCTTGTGAAGTGATGTCGGAAATAAAGTTTGGTTACTCAGGACAGCATAATGTAAGTTGAGTACCAAATGGTAGAGAATGGATAAACTCAATTGACAGAACAAGTAAATTACAGTGTAACCTCTACTTAAGAACTTAATTCGTATTGGAGGTCTGTTCTTAAGTTGAAACGTTCTTAAGCTGAAACAAAAGGTCCCATAGGAATGCACTGGAAACCGATTAATCCGTTCCTGCTGTTTTTTGTTCTTATGTAGAGGCATGTTTGTATGTTGAAGCATTAGTTCCCATAGGAGTGCAATTGTAGGGTAGTTGGAGCATTCTTTGGCACTGCCCTTCTTTGGGATTTGGATGTACAGTTGTGCCCCGCTTTATGATTGCCTCGCATTACAATGAAACCACATTACGACAACGTTTTTGCGATCGCAAAACGATGGTCTGAATAGGGGTTTTTCGCTTTGCAATGATCAGTTCCCTGCTTTGGGAACCGATTCTTCACAAAACGATGATTTTCAGACAGCTGATCGGTGGTTTCAAAATGGCCACCGGGTAAATTAAATGGCTCCCCGCTGTTTTCTGGGACGGATTCCTCACTGCACAGGTACCGAAAATGGCTGCCCTATGGAGGATCTTCGCTGGACGGTGAGTTTCCAGCCCATTGGAACACACTGAAGGGGTTTCAATGCGTTTCAATGGGCTTTTTATTTTCGCATTACGACGTTTTCATTCTACAGCAATTTCACTGGAACGAATTAACGTCGTAATGCGAGGCACCACTGTAGACTGATCTTTTCCAATCCTCTGGCCACTGCTGCGTTTTCCAAAATTGCTGGCATATTGAGTGTAGCACCTTAACAGCGTCATGTTTTAAGATTTTAAATAGTTCAACTGGAATGCCATCACCTCCACTGGCCTTGTTGTTAGCCATGCTTTCTAAGGCCCCTTTCACCTCACTCTTCAGGACGTCTGGCTCAAGGTCAGCAACCACACTATCTGGGCTGTCCGGGACATCCAGATCTTCCTGGTATAATTCCTCTGTGTATTCTTGCCACCTCTTCTTGATGGCTTCTGCTTCTGTTAGGTTCCTCCCATTTTTGTCCTTTATCATGACCATCTTTGCACAAAAGGTTCCCTTAATATCTCCAATTTTCTTGAACACATCTCTGGTTTTACCCTTCTGTTATTTTCCTCTATTTCTTTGCACTGTTCATTTAAGAAGCCTTTCTTGTCTCTCCTTGCTATTCTTTGGAAGTCTGTGTTCAGTTTTCTGTAACTTTCCCTATCTCCCTTGCATTTTGCTTCTCTTATGTTCTCTGCTATTTGTAAATAAAGCCTCATTAGACAGTCACTTTGCTTTTTTGCACTTCCTTTTCTTTGGGATGATTTTTGTTGCTGCCTCCTGTACAATGTCATGAGCCTCCATCCATAGTTCTTCAGGCACTCTGTCCAACTAGCCAACTAGCCAAGATCAAAATGTGGCTACTGATTGATTGATTGATTGATTGATTGATTGATTGATTGATTGATTTGATTTGATTTACATACCACTCATCTGGGTGGTTTACAACAACTGATCCTAGTTTGTTTGAATAAATCAGGAGATAGGGTGTTTTGGACTGCAACTCTCATAATTCAGCCTTTGAGGTCTGAAGCCCACCAAATGCAAATGGTGGCCTAGAGATTTGTGGGTCTGGAAGTGACCATTTTAAACAAAAAAAAACCCAGATGCTTCTAATCTATGTTTCACCATCATGCTAGAAGATGAGAGAGTCAAGGGAGACACACTTTGGCTGATTCACAGAGTACTCTGTTTTAGTTTTGTGTCCTTCAATCTTCTTTTGAATTTCTTGGTTCTTTATTCTCAACATTCAAATTGGCCTTTCTGTGCTCAAATGCTCTGGTGTAACACTGTCATATCATTTTTAGTGTGAGCTTAAAAAGAGAGACTTTCTGTATTCAAAAAGTAGCAGTTACAAATGGGCTATATATTTTGAGCTACAGGTATAAATAGAAATGTGAATATGTTGTATCCAAAGGTTTATGGAAATTAAACACTATGTTTCAAGTAACTGCTATGAAAATTTAAATGGCTGTTGAATACTACAGCTACCAAGTTCAAAGTTCATGTAGGAACAAAAATATACACCTGCAACCTCTTCTATTTTCTTGGCAAATCAGAGAAACAGATGCAAGCTGACATTTTCAGAACTCAATTGATGGGGTTTACCAAACATTACATCTCCCAGTGAACAGTTTTGTACTTTTCACTGCATATGGGCAACCCTTCCTGTCCCAGCCATGAGCTGTCTGTGATTTACTGAAAGTAATGCTAAGAACATGTCCCAGTCATGAGTTGCCAGTAACTGTTCTTAGCATTACTTCTGGAATAGCACCAAGTTTTTAATCCACATGTCTTTAAGTGTGTTTTAAACTCCATGTATTATTAAAAGAATATACCAAGAAGCTCAGTCCTTAGCATTATCTACTCAAGTGCAAATCTCATCAGAAATTAGTGGGACCCAGTCCCAGGTATGGATATATGGGATCGCAGCTCAAAGCTCATTGAACAGCAACAGCTAAATAAAAGCAAACATCCTGAAAAGAGACCAGATAAAATGTACTGGAATTATGTACCACACTGTTTTCCTTGTTGAGTCTCTTGAATACTCAAAAGTGTTATTTCTACAAACCTACAACAGAAAGGTTTGCTAAACTACCTCCTCGCAAACCTCTGTCTCTTTTATTTTGGATATATATTGTCAATCTTTTTTCAATTATAACTTGTCTCACCCTCTATATTTCATTCCTCTCCCGGAAAATCTTGACCACATGAATAAAAAGAGAGATCTAATACTGAAATTATAGTATATTTCTCATATTTTAAGGATATTGAGCAATTTTTTAAAGATCTTAACTTTCAATATAATATTCATTATATGAGTTAATTCTGTGACAGTAAAGATAGTAAATAGTATCCAGATAGATAGATAGATAGATAGATAGATAGATAGATAGATAGGTAGGTAGGTAGGTAGGTAGGTAGGTAGGTAGGTAGGTAGGTAGGTAGGTAGGTAGGTAGGTAGGTAGGTAGATAGATAGATAGATAGATAGATAGATAGATAGATAGATAGATAGATAGATAGATAGATAGATAAGATAAGATAAGATAAGATAAGATAAGATAAGATAAGATAAGATAAGCTGTTCAGATTTCATAAAACTAATTACAGTGAACCCTCTACTTAAGGAATTAATCCGTATTGGAATGATGGCTGTAAGTTGAAAAGTCTGTAGGTCGAATCTCCATTGACCTACAATGCATTGAAAACTGATTAATCCCACAACTAGCAGTTTTTATTCTATTTTTGTTCCATTTTGGTTTTTTTCTGGTCTGTAGGTCGATTCTCCGGCTGCAAATCGAATCTAAATTTTGCAGCCAGAGAAGTCTGTAACTCGAAAAGTCTGTAAGTCGAGCCGTCTGTAAGTCGAGGGTCCACTGTATAATAAATATGTCCATTCATCAAATTTAAAGTAGGTTTTCCCAGGGGAGGAGTACACCTAAGAGTAACTTAGCGTTTTCTTTGACATTTCTAGACCATCAAAGTGCTCACTATCTTTACTGTCATAGAGTTAACTCATATAACTATAATAGATATAAAACATCCACACTGTACACATCTAATTGATTTGAATATGGTCTTTTACAGTTCATTACAAGTACACACCATTTCTCCTGGACACTTGGTTTCTTTTCCCCATGCAAAGGGGGAATGGGGTATGAATATTTCCTTATATCAATACAAGCCTCACAGTCTTAGGAATTCAGTTAGATTTTAATAGATAAATTATAACTGAATAAAGCCATGGAGCAAACACAGATAATGATAAATAAATCCATAGCATTTCCTCCTCAACAATTAGCTAGCTTTTACAACCAGCAGGTAGCAACTAACTCCTACACTGGTTATCAGGATGATGTGGGGGAGACAGTCTTGCCCGTATGTCCCTCCATTGTCATATAGTCTTCCCTCTCCCTGATTTTCCTTCCTTACCTGCCTTCTTAACCCAGAAAGCAAGAAAGGATAGGGTAGAATCTTGCTGTTATTTGCAGTTTTTGAAGGCAAATGCTGGATGAGTTAATTACCTCCTCTGTCCAGACTCTCTATGGGCTAGATTCAGACTGTACACAGACTTTATTGAACCCATAGGGAAGGTTGCCCATGCCTCTAGTGGCACAATGATAATATCAAAATTCCATGCTGCTTTGTGAGATCTTTCTGAGAAAGGTTATACATTATTCCACCACTTGCCCCTAGTAAACCAGATTTCTTTCCCCAAAGTTGTTGAATGACAACTATATATTCTCCACTGGAGAGTGGCACCACACAATAACATTTTACTGTAAAAAAAGTTTAAATTCCTTTATTGCTTTTTTTTTTGGAGGGGGGAAGTGATTATGAACTAGATCCAGACTTAATTACATGTATAACAGATCCATTAAAATGGTACTTAAGTCATTCATTCATTTATTCATTCATACTGTATTGCTTTCCAGTAAAGAAGCGCAGTGCATTTAAAAAGAACATAAAGCCCCAATTTGAGCAGACAAACTCCTTAATGCATTCATAGATTTTAAATAAATGCAGGCTGAATAATCATGGCATAAAAATCATAATTAGGTTTAATTTGGTAAACATAGTTGCAATCTATCAAAATATCTTCAGGCTAATAAAGACAGTGAGTGGAAACCATGTTAAAATGAGTTTTCATGATGCCCAGATTATTAGGGTGACTTGGCTCTACCCATCAGGTTTCCTGATGTTGCCGTAATGTAAAAGTGAACTGATGACCCTGCTCCCAGATTTTTTAAAGATCCCTTTCACTTTTAGTACTTAGTGCAATTCTATTTAATATACCAGCTGGTGATATTAAACTGTTCTGAGAAGGATGAGTTTGGAGGTATTCCTTTTCATAAGTACAGAGATGGTCATGAATTAAGAAATGAATCCCTAAGTTTGTTCAAAAATTGCTAATTCATTGATACATATTTGTACGAATCAATGCGTGATGAATATGAATCAATGAAGTTTTAGCGATTTTTGATTTCTCAATTTGTTGGGCTATAAAACACCCTCTCCCATGCACCTAGAGACACCAAAATTGCAGGGAAGCTCCCCTGATTCCCATATACAGTTATTCTAAGTTTGGTAAAGAAGCTAAAGGGCACTTTCTTGGAGTGATCCACTTTGTGGGTGTATAACATGGGTGTCTGAAACCCAATCTTCACCAAACATGGAGGGATAGTAGAGGAGAGTCAGGGGAAGCTTCTCTGTGATTTTGGTGTCTCAAGATGTGGGAGGGGGGATTTAATTGGGTTTTAAAGTAAAAAAATTACTTTACAAATTGATTTATTGATTCTTCAGAAAAAAATTGTACAGTGGTGCCCCGCATAGCAACGATAATCCGTGCAGCACAAATCATTGCTATACGGATTTATCGCTATGCGAAATTAAAAAGCCCATAGGAACGCATTGAAACCTCTTCAATGCGTTCCTATGGGCTTAAAACTTACCTTTAAAGCGAAAATCCTCCATAAGGTGGCCATTTTAGCTGCCCGGTATGCGAGGAATCCGTCCGTTTTACCCAGCGGCCATTTTGGAACCGCCGATCAGCTGGGGAAAAAAACATCGCTATGCGAAAATCGGTAAGCGAAACAGCTTACCGATTGTCGCAAAGCGATTTTCCCCCATAGGAAACATTGTTATGCAATCGTAAAAGCGATCGCAAAAATATTGTTGCTATGCGGATTCATTGTTAAACGGGGCGCCCGTTATGCGAGGCACCACTGTAATTTGTGATTTGTTGACCTTGATAAATTTTTCTGATCCGTGCTCATCTCTGCTAAAAAGTATTGCAATGTCCTTGTCACTGTGGTTTCCTACAGACTTCAGCTGTATTTTAAATAGCACTGGTTAGTTAGTTTACGATCTAGATTCTGTTTTCCTTTGCTCTGAATTACAAATTCCAAGTGTCTTTTCCATTTTCAGCATGCTTTCCCCATTGAAAAAGATCAGGCTGCTATCCTGAACTATTTTTCCAAATCCAGTTTGCTGCGCAATACTTACCCCCAATCAACATTGTGCAAATTGAGAATATCTTCTCAGCATCCGTATTGGCTGAAACGTTACCAAAACCAACACTGGTGAGACTGCTGAGTGTGAAGTACAGGGCAGCAATATAGGCACTTCTGAGAGATGGGCCTCCAAAGGTGTTATTGCCATAGTAGGGAGACTCCAGACGTTTTCCCAGTTCATGAAGCCAACCTAGAGATAATGAAGTGTGGTCTGAAATCAGAATAGAATTACCACAGTACAACTTCAGCATCCTTTAAAGCCGGAAGGTAGAGAATTTCATATTCAGCTCTGATTGCACACACTGTTTGTTATTCATTCACACAATTTATGCTTCACTCATGTTTTCTCTTACTTACATTATCTGCACAACAGGCCTGTGAGGTATGACAGGTTACGAGACTGGCTCAAGGTCACCCATAGAGTTTCATTGGTTCAATGAGGTCATACACCCTGACCTCCAAAAAACCAGTCCTCTATTATAACAGCTATACTATACTGATATACTGTGGCTTCCTGTACCGCCTACTTCTTTGAGAATTCAATAGGAAAGAAAAGTAGTACAGAGAAATGAAAGTGGTGCAGGGGAAAGGCCAAAACTTCTTAGAATTACGAGTCTCTAGATATTTAAGTGTCAATCATGTTTACTGTGATTACACCATTCTCTTATTGCATAATGCAAATTGGTGGTCATTTTCTGCTATGCAGACAGATGGTAGACAAATACAGGTTCAGTTCAGGGCATGTAGCTTATAGGGGATAAGTTGTACAACTGATTGCATGTGTACAATGAACAGCTCAATGTGCATTTGCTCAAAGGTTCTGAAGAGCACTTAGCTATTACAGTAGGAGCATATGTTAAAGAAGGATCACAAGAAGAACAATCACAATTCGACAAGCAGCTTTTGGATGATGTCACAGAATCCATTTAAATCAAGAGAATACAAATTCAGTGGCAAAGAATGCACTGAGCCTAACCTTAAGTTGCACCCTGAGAAAAACTAATGTTATGCTGCAGATCAATCTTAAATTACTATGCTGAATTACCAAATAAGGGTTGAGATCGCTCTTTGTCTGCCCCCATTGTTGGAAGCCATGAGGTTACATCCTCATTGTAAAAAGAGATCTCAGGACTGAGGGTTAACATTTGCAGGAACAGGTGATACCTTCGCCATTAAGAATATAAGAGAAAACAGGAAAAAAAATAAACAATGAGCTTTTGATGATAAATCTTCTTCCAGGCTGTGCAACATGTTTAATAACATTAATAACAACATGTAATTTTGGAACTACCCACAAGAACGTGATGCACAGTCTGGAAGACGTTGATTTATCATCGAAAGCTCACTGTTTTTTTTTTGTTTTTGTTTTATATTCTTAATGGTTGAATAAAGGTATCATCTGTTCCTGCATTTGCATTGTTTCAGTGACCTTATGGCCTTTTCCTGATTTCTCCTGAACTGTGTAGGCTAGCGTTTGGATACTTATGTTTAAACTTTTGGTCTAAATAGTACTCACTTTTATACTAAATTTGCTTTTAAATGACTTTTTTTAAAAAAAGGTAAGAATGCTGCGTTAGCAAGAACCTGAAAAGATCAGAATGCAAAGACAAAGGCTTATTTGAAGAATTGGAGAAAAAGAGCATTGTTAGGGAACAATCTGGTGCTTTTGAGGCTCCTTTTCTATTTTGAAGTCCTACTTTCTGAACACCACATTGGGAGTGTAATTTAGTTATTCTGACCTATTTTCTGCAAACCTTTTGAATTTTTCTGTCTGAATTTTCTATTTTCTGACCCGGTCAACAGTTTTACTAAGTTAATTTATGCATAGACTTTCAAAGAGAAAGACAAAAACATTGAGAATTCAGGAACATGGACTTTTATGCCTAATTTACATTGTTCAGCAAAACTATCAAGGTTGTTACAATCTTTCCCTTCAGTAGTAAAGAACATCTATTTATTTGCAATGTCACCTTATATATTTGTGATAAATTGTTATATGAGATATCTTACTTGGTTATGGAGATTTTTTCCCCCTTTTGGTAAAGGGCCAGCATACACCATTTGATGGTTGTGAGTTCTTCTTACCTAACAAAATGCAAGTGTGCTACTAACGGCAGTGCCACATGATGCTAAAATCCACAAAGTCAGCACTCAAATCTCTTTAGAATAGCTTTGCCTTGATGCCTTTCTACAGTTCCTGCCTTTTGAAAGCTCACAACTAACTACATTTGAGAGTTTGATCAAGTGTGAAATACATTAAGGACTGAATGTACACACATAAATCAGAGAATGCTGAATCCTGGCCTTGAGGTAAACATTTACAAGAAGAGGGCAGCGTGCACATCTCACCACCACCACCCCACATCAAGGACAACTCTAGGCACCACAGACAACTGAAGCACTGAAAGTGCTGCTTATCATGCCAGACCAAAGCAATGACTAAAAGGTAAAAGAATGTTGTCAGCTATGTAGCAAGGAGCTGCAGAGCTCTTAGAACCGGTGAACAGAATAGAGTGCCTTTATTTTCTCCGGCACCCCTTGGCCTTTGTTACCTTGTACTGACAACATAAAACGGGTGCTAAATATGATATTGGAGTTGTATATTTTTCTGTGTTTCATTCCTCCCCAACATTGTGAGGAAGATAGCTGAAAATGCAAGAAACCAGCTGTCAGATGCATTGCAAACCCCTTAAACAGCAGCATGAATAAATGAGAGATCACAAACGTTAGGGATAGGCCAAGTGTGCACGTTACTGGACTGGAGGTCCTAGCATGCCTTCCCACTTAACCAGCACTGGTATAGTTAATATGTGTGTTCTGGATTCTGGAGATTGACTAAGAAGGCCATTAAATGTATATAAAGTGGTGTTTGGGGTGTATGTTAATGGGGCATATGGGATCTGCAATGAGGCCAGTTTCCAATGGTATCAACAGGGTACATGTAGCCATCTGCAGAAGGAAAGTCTGTGTGCATAGATCTCTATGCACAAAGGCTTCTGCTAAGACTTCTCTTTCTAAGGATGCCTACCTGCATAGAGATCTATGCATGCAGCCCTTCTCCTTCACACAATGACTGACAAGGAAATCAAGGGAACGTCCGTTTTGTAATAAAATTAGATTTTAACATGCGTTCACTGCATCCTAAGGCATCTATTGTCAATGCTGAGAATTTGATTTAGCCTATGATTCAGAAGAAGGGACGTGGTGGCGCTGCGGGTTAAACCGCAAAAGTCTTTGTGTGCTGCAGGGTCAGAAGACCAGCAGTTGTAAGATCGAATCCACGTGATGGAGTGAGCTCCCGTCGCTTGTCCCAGCTCCTGCCAACCCAGCTGTTCAAAAGCATGTAAATGGAAGTAGATAAATAGGTACCACCACAGTGGGATGGTAACAGTGTTCCATGTCTAGTCACGCTGGCCACATGACCACAGAAACTGCCTACGGACAAACACTGGCTCTGCAGCTTGGAGACGGGGATGAGCACCATGCCCTAGAGTCGGACACGACTGGACTAAATGTCAAGGGGAACCTTTACCTTTACCTATGATTCACAATGTCCATTGGTGTTCAGCTCCTGTATTCTCTTTCACTAACTCAGCTGGCAAGCCTGTGCACAGCTGACAACTTGTAATTCAGCCAAACACTGATGTGCGAGGAGGAAATTTTTTAAAAAAATCACGTTATACTGTTTAAATGAAGGAGGAGATTATTAAAATCTTAATGTTATTATTTGTGGTAGATTTTGCAATAAACGGCATTTTACTACAAGTTTGCATCTCTCTCAGAATTCTTTTTTAAAATGCCAGTGTAATTGAAGTTGTAATTTTCAATTCAGGTACAAAAGACATCCGAGTGGTTATGTGCTTCTCCAAACTAAGGGAATCACTGAACTCACATTATAGCCTCTTCAATATCTCATCCAAAAGGAACTGTAGATAGAGGGATGATTTTGCATCATGCTTTGTTTGCCTGTTTCTGGGAATTGTTCCAGTGTAAGATAAAATGTAAATGTGTTCCAGGCTTTGACAAGTGATGAAAGTAGCACTCAGTAGTAAAAACAGTTCACTATTTTACAAGGTTTCCCCCCTCAACTTTAAACACAATCTGCTTGCATTTTGATATATGCATCTCATTATCAAAGCCTAAATTAGGCCAGGGCTAACAAGATGAAAAGAACCATCAGCAGCAACCATAAATAAATCCCTTTTTTTTTCAGCTGCTGACTGCAATTGGTAGTAGACTAAGAAGGTGCAAGGAACCTATGCTATGTATAACACTGCAGTCTTGGGATGAATACTTGAAGAAAGTCTATATTTTTGTTATTATTATTCCTATGCAACAAAATCACACAAAATCCGGTTGTTTAGTATAACCCAGATCACAACGTCTCACCTGTTCTTCTCAGATAAAAAAACCACCCCTGCCAAGAATCTCAGGATTGTATCTATGCAAATGCTGTCTTGGTGCACAACACCACTGCGTCCTGTGGGATGTAATCCCTAGCATGAGTGTTCAGAACTTTAGGCCCTTAGTTATTGCATTTTGAAGAGCAGTACTTCATATCAACGAGATCAGTTTCCACTGATTCACTTATCCACAGTCTTAAAAAATTTAAAATATTAAAAGAAAAATCCTATATATCGGGCGGATTGCTTGGAATCAATCCCCCAGACACAGGGGTTCCACTGTACTTCTTCTTATTCCTCTTCTACTAGAAATAGAGGCTGGATGCCATCATGAAGCAGAGACTTTGATTTAAGTTATAGAAAGGGGGGTTAGGTGTGTGTGTAAGTTGGAGGAGGAGGAGGAGGAGTAAGGGACAGGTTTAGAGCTTTCCTTGATTGATTAGGAGACTTAGCAATGGTTAGAATAGCATGGTAATTGAGTAGCAAAAATATTAGTTTTTAAAATCATTTTATTGTTTTATGGGAAAGAATTGCAGAAGCTTAGTTAATACTTAGATGCTAGATATTTAACAGTACAATTTGTGTCTTTTTTATTTCTTTTGTTTTATAATTTTTTTACTCTTTTAAAAATATACATATACATACATATATACACATACATATATATACTGTATATACATATATATACACACACATATACATATATATATACATATATATATACACATACACATACACATACACATACACATATACAGTACATACACATATACATACACACACACACACACACACACACACATACATATATATACATATATACACATATACATACATATACATAACCCAAGTCTGATTATTGGGGACTCCCACTGTGATTTGCACATGATTCATAGAAACAAGACAGTCCCTATGCATAATGTGCAATGTAAAAAAAAAACAACAGCCCTGAAATAAAAAGTGTTAAATGCAAGAACCAGTTCACTGGCAGAGCATTTTCTACATGGCAAATGAAGTTATGCTCAGCAGACAATTTGGGGTGAAAATAATAGTAGCAACTACTTTTGAAAAACTTGCAGTATTAACAGCTAGGTTTTCCATGGAATTTATTCCTGCATTACTATTAATTTCTCCTGTTACACCCACCCACCAGTTTCCCCTTGCTACCTAAGTGATGCCAGTCCCAGAGTCAAAAGCATGTTAACTATCTCTAAGATAACATCCATTACATAATGAAACATATAAATATTTTCATTTTGGATGAATGGATGGTTGGATGGATGGACGGACGGACGGACGGATGGATGGACGGACGGACGGATGGATGGATGGACGGACGGACAGATGGTTGGTTGGTTGGTTGAGCTTATAGACCTCAGTTTAGTGAGTACACTACTTGGGGTGATTTACATAATTAGGTAAAACATATAACAACTAAAAGAATTAAAATATCAGAATGCATGATACCACAAACTAAAACAGAAAAGGGAACCTAAGTCTGACTCCTAATAACTGAAATTAAACCAAGTTACAGAAACCATAACATAAATAAAATATACAGTAGCATAATAAAAAAAAATCAGTACCAACAGTCTGCAGTGGTATTCTGAGATGGTCTTCAAGCATTTATTAGCAGCAAAACTTAGCAAAACGTACTTCTACTATTTTCACTAAACAAGTATGTCAGCATCTGGACAATGAGTTCCCAGTCCCTTTGACCCTGTCAACATATTTGGTACTTTGAGATAATATTGTGCCCCCTGTCACAAACTGGCTACCATTGGGTGTGTGCTATCCAGAAGATAGCTGACATAGGAGTACACAGAATCACAAAGCATCCATTTCACAGAAAGCAAACTGCTCAGATTGAAACACTAATAACTTAAGTTCTTTTAGCTTCATGAGTTTGTTTTCTGTGAAATGGATGTTTTCTTATGTGAAATGAATATTTTGTTGTAAATCTCATCACAACAAAACATCTATTTCACCAAAACCAAACTCCTGAAGCTAAAAGAAAGCAAAGTCCTCCAAAACAAACAAACAAACAAACAAACAAAAACCCTACTACTCAATTGAACCTGTGGTCTTCTGCTCCGCTACAGAAAACCCCATTTCACATAAAACAAGCAAATCAATTTTTCTGAGTCACCTCTAAATTCCTCTAAGATTAATTTATTCCTCCAAAGTAACAGGAAGTTCAAACCAAAATCAATTCCGCCCCCCCCCCCCAATAATTACACCTCCAAATTCTACTTTATATCTGCTCACTCTCAATTATCTTTCAGTCCACTCATTTCCCTTTTGCTAGCCATCAGGTCTTAGTCAAGACCAATAATTTGACAAAGAATGCAAGTATAAAGGAGAGGTGAGGTCTGAGTCCCAGATATTACAGCCCATGTACCACAACAAAACACCTATTTCACAGAAAGCAGACCAGTAAAATCGAAAGAGCTCTTCCCACTAAATTGACATCCACAAACTCTCCTTTTCTTTCTCTGTCAGCCAATCTAGTTCTTCCTCCTCTCCTCACAGTTGGACTCTTGCCTTCCGATGGCTGCTCTTATCTCCAAGGGACACTACCAATAACTTTAAAAGTGCCCATGAATTTTGAACTGACACAATCTAGATGTTTATAACTTAATGAAGAATGAAGTTCACATCCTTCTATGAAATTTGCATTTTTGTATTTCTTGTTTTTGCTGTAATGGTGAACTCGTTATCTCTCAGAATAGAAAACATTAAATTGTTATATATGCATATAAATTACAAATTCTGCGGTAGCCTTCTATTACTTCAATACATGTTATGAAGCTTATGTAGAGACAAAACTGAAACGAGATACTGTAGCTTCATGACTGTTATTTCTGTGTGGACAAAAAGATTTCAAAGCCTTTGACTGCTCCACAAAAGTTAAGAGTTCAATGTCAAGCACAGTTCAGTGAGACTTCCTTCTGAATAAATATGTTTATTGTTTCAAAACTTACAAAGCAGTGTACAATTAAGACTAAAATCCAGCAAAACCAACTAAATAAAGTCCAAAAGGCAGATCACTAAATGTAGCCAGGACTAAAAAGCTAGTATTAATATATTCCACTATTTATGTTGTGTCATTTTTGTTTCTAGTCTACAGTTCTCAAATTAGTGAACAGCCGTATGTTGCTTTAGCCATATGTCTTCCTCATACAAATGAAGTGTTTATTTCAGTGCTGAAAAGCTTCCAAAGACAGAGTTTGACACAAAGACATGACAAATAATTCATGGTGGATTAGAAAATACAGTGGTGCCTCGCTTAACGAGTGCCTCGCTGAGCGATGAAATCGCTTAACGAGGCACTCTGGGCCATCGCTGGAGCATTCGCTCAGCGATGGCCCCTATGGGGTTTTTTCACTTTGCGAAGATCGCTAAGCGATTCGCTTAGCGATCTTCGCATAACGAAGCCGGGGAGAACAGCTGATCGGCGGTTCCAAAATGGCCGCCGGAAGGTCCGCGCCGCATTTTCGCGCCCTGCCCTCGCTTAACGAGGGCGCGAAAATGCGGCGCTATGAAGAAACATCACTGAACGGTGAGTTTTCAAGCCATAGGAACGCATTGAACGAAGTTCAATGCGTTTCTATGGCTTTTTTAATTCCGTTTAGCGATGTTTCGCTATAGCGAAGGTTAATCCGGAACGGATTAACCTCGCTATGCGAGGCACCACTGTACAGTGGTGCCTTGCTAGACAGATACCCTGCATGACAATTTTTCACTAGACATTGACTTTTTGCGATCGCTATAGCGATTCGCAAAACAGTGATTCCTATGGGGGAATTTTGCTGGAAAATGTTTGGTCCCTGCTTCACAAACCAATTTTTGCTAGACAACTATTTTGACAGCTCCCTCCGTGTTCGCAAAACGGATGTTTTCGGGACCTAAGCTTTGCAAGACAGCTATTTAAACACCTGATTGGCGGTTCGCAAAGTGGCTTTCCTATGGCTGATCTTCACTAGACAACAACGATTCTTCCCCATTGGAAGGCATTAAACAGGTTTCAATGCATTCCAATGGGGAAATGCTTTTTGCTAGACGATTTCGCTAAACAGTGATTTCAGTGAAATGGATTATCATCATCTAGCGAGGCACCACTGTATCACGTTTAAAGAGCAATCCTAGATCAGAAGTAAGTGATCCTGAATTCAGTGGGGTTTACTCCTCTGGGCCTCTTCAAATTGTTGAAAAGAGAAGCATTAGGTAAAGCAGTCTATGAGTGGTGGGGGAAAAAGGCACCATCCAAGTGTTTATATTTTAAAAATTCAGCTTTGCTCTAAAGGCTCTGTTGGGTAAGGTGTGACCATGGGTGCCAGATCTGCTAATGTATGGCAAACCTCCTCTGAAGCAGTAATAATGGAAATGAATAAAGGGAAAATGGAAGTAGGTCAGCCACCGCTTTCTACATAAAATTTACCAGTTGCTATCTAAAAAGCCTGCTGCTGGGTTGCCACAGAGGAGATGCAGTTTCCTCCTAACAATGACAAATTGATTTTTTTTCCAAATGCTGAAAAAAATACATTGTCGGCAGTCTCTTTAGCAAAGACTGACCAAGGTGTTTCAGCTACACCTGAAATTCTAATACATTGAGCAAACCACCATCACAATCTCTTTCAGTATTAGCAATTTCCTCAAATAACATTAAAAAAGTTTTCAGGATCAATTGTTCAAGGGCGGAAAACTGTTGACTGTGATTTTTTTTTCACTTGCTTAGCAGCACTTTCTGCATCTGGCATTTGGGACTTCTTTATTATTTCATGTTGAATGACATTTCTCAAGCGAAATCTGCTCTGGGTAGAGAGAGGATAGTTCCATCATTCATATCTCTTTTCCATTTGGTCCAAAAAACAAGAATCTATAGTAAAGAGCTGTTCCACCTCCCACCAATATGTCTCTTTATCCTCTCCCCCCCCCCATCTTGCTATATCCTGTGTCTCTGGATATATTGATACATTTTATCATTCATAAATTTTACTATCTCTTCTCTCATACATAGTTTTATTCATGTTTTAGCTATGTTGCAAAAACCTAGCTACTGTTAACAACTATAGCAGCAGCAGCAACAACAAACAAAGAAAGATGTAGCTCTGAGTTTGATTCACATTCTGCACATTTCTTTGTTCCTAGGAACTGAACTGTTCAGCTGTGCAATTTTAACAATCCTCAGTTTTGTTGCACAATCTATTTTCCTGTCTTATGTGCATTATATATCTCCTTGCAGCTTTTCTTTGCTAGGTAGATTTTCTTGCCTATAAAAATCTTTTACTCAGAAAGGTATGCATGATAATAATAACCATGATATCCCTCCTATCCTTCTACCTGGTTTCTCCTTAGGCAGCTGCATCTACAGTATGTTGTGCTCATCTTCAGATTCACTTCAGGCCTCTGGTTACGTTCTTGCTGTTCCAGATCAGTTCCTCAGTCTTATACATCTGGAACTCTTTGCATCTCGGTATCCATCTTTCCTCTCTTCTGTTCTCTTCCACTGAGGTTTTTATAAATCTCCTATATTGTCTTCTTACTGCCATTATGCTATTATGTGTGCAAACTGTGTGAGGTTTCCTTAGTTCACTTTTCCTTCCTGTTTCCACATCTACCCCTTCACTCTTCCTGTTATATTGATTGATTTTAGACTGCAAGCCCATGGAGAAGAATACGAATGGTCTGAGAAAAGGGCAAAGCTGCAGTTCTGTGTCACCATAATTAGCGTGCATACTATGTGGGACTCTAACACAGTGGCTTTTGAATCAGAGCGAATTACAGAAGATTTGGGCCAACTCTAATATGATTTATCATGCTAAGAAATAGGATTTCAGCCACTGTGTCTTCTTAAAAGGAAATAATAAACATGTTTAGAACTAGGTGGCCAATGCATATAAGGGAGAAAACTGGCTTTCTAAAAATGGACTTTAGAGTACTCAGAAGTGTTCGGTGCTTTAGAAGTAAAAGATGACTGCAATGCTTTGTCCTCTGTATCCAAGCATTCACTTGCGAAAATTGGTGGAGAGTCCAATATTAGTTCTCAGTGACAGAAGAACTATTTAAAAAGTGCAGTTACTTGGGTTAAAAAATGGACTAGCTGATTTTGACTTGTAGCCTTTGTATTGCAGCAATGAAAGTCAGTGACAACACTGGTTTCTTCTCTCTGTCGCCTTTTCCAATGTCCATCTTTCTGTGATATTACTAGATACAGATATGGGACAATGTATCCTCCAGGAGATTTTAAAGAAGTCCAATGTTCATTTAGTTTTGGGCAATTCCTTTGTTACCTAAAGTACTGGTAATTGTCAGAGGATACTATGGTCTCAAGAATAGCTATATAAACATCAATACATCTAAATGACAATTTCTATTAATATCAAGGACATTTCTTCATCTAAAGAGGAACTGTTGGCTACACTTTGCCACAGACAGAAATGTGGCATCCTTTGTGTCCAAGAAACTCACAGAGAAACGGATGAGCATCAACCAAATGTTCCTAGGATATGTTTAGTTGCTGAGAGGCCCACATCCAATATGGAAGTGCCATTTTTGTAAGACCAGGCAATGCAGTCTTAATGAACCATGCAGGATTATTACTGGTTGCCTGAAACCTACCCCCATTGAAAAAGTCTATTATTTGACTGGCATTTCCCTTTTGGAAGTATGTAAAGAGGTGCTAGCAAATAATGAACAAAATAAGATAATATATCACCAAACTCATTCACTTCATGGACACTAAACCCATAGAGGACAGCTCAAATTGAGGAAACATTTTCTGCACACATTTCAAGATCCAAAAATGAAGCCAAAATTGACTAGGCTAAGCCTATAGAGAACATAAACACTATACCTTGCCAAATGAATGAATGCTGAAGAGTTTCTCCCACCAGGACAAGCCTCTAGCTGGACCATCTGGAAATCACTTAATAGATTTCAAAGTGAAGTAGGAAGATCAAAGAATAATCAAGCAAAATGGGATACAGGACAATTTTTCTGTGACTGTCGAGAAATTCAATTCAATCAATGCCACACTTAAATGCGTGCAATTTATGCCCTATTGCAGGTACAAAAGAAGATCTAACAAATGGTTGAGATAATGCTATTGGAACAGTCTGTTTCTGTTCTAAAACAGTGTGATTATTTTAAGATTTTAATTTGTTTTAATTTTACCTATGATTCATAGACTTCCATAATTTTAAATTGAGCAATGCTAAGGAAGGAAGGAAGGAAGGAAGGAAGGAAGGAAGGAAGGAAGGAAGGAAGGAAGGAAGGAAGGAAGGAAGGAAGGAAGGAAGGAAGGAAGGAAGGAAGGAAGATCTATATGGGATGTTAACTTATATTTTCTGGCTATGAAAAAGAGCTTCCTTGCTTAATAGCATGTTTGTGTAGTAAAGCATATCCAGCTCAAGGGTACATCCAGCTGATTTGTACAATTTTCATTCAGGACACAATCACTTTCTTGTAATCTGGTGTTTGGTCTGACATTTTTCTTCTTGCAAAATGTCTAACTTTGTGAGGAATATAGAAAAGCAAAACAATCTGTTTAATGTGGACAGGAAAACCTGCAATTCTAGCATTTGGTGGAGGTGTTTTTTTTAAAAAAAAAAAAACCTGCAATGATTTACTTTTTTTCTGGTGCTTATACATATGTTGCAGCCTCTGCACAGTCTCCAGACTTTTGGCACTTCTCTCCCTCCCCTGTTCTGACTTATTTATAAAGTGGAAGATTATAAGGGCAGGTTCCGCATCGACTTCAAAGTGCTAATGCTTACGTATAAAGCCCTAAACGGTTTAGGGCCTCGATACTTGGCGGAACGCCTACTCCCACCAAGTTCTACCCGGGTCACACGGGCGAGCCAGGAGGTGAGGCTGAGGAGCCTAACCCCGAGGGAGGCCCGGAAAGAGAAAACAAGAAATAGGGCCTTCTCGGCGGTGGCTCCTCGCCTGTGGAATAACTTACCTCCTGACATTCGCGGAGCTCCCTCGCTGGGCACTTTCAAGAATCTATTAAAGACCTGGATGTTTCGGCAGGCCTTCTCATAAAACTATTTTTTGATTTTCTTATCTCTTTACTGTTTTTTTTTTCTTTTACCTGTTTTTGTATTGGTTGTTTATTTTATTGTATTTTAACGTTGTTGTAAGCCGCCTAGAGTAGTCCTCGCGACTAGATAGGCGGGATATAAATAAAATAAATAAATAAATAAATAAATAAATAAATAAATAAATTTCTGTAAAACTCTTAGCTCCCTCTCTGCCCTGCTTCTGATCTCCTAATGCTCCATAAAGGTGTTTTGAAGATTTTATTTCCCCTTTGCATTATAATCCAGTGTTTTTCACATACCTGGTTCTCCTCCAATGGGAATTTAATATAGAAATACACAGCAAAGCTTAATATTGCTGAAGTGTTATAGCTACAAATTGTGTGTGTGTGTGCGGTTTTTTTTAAAGGATTGATGAAAGGGAAGTGGTTAAAAATTCACTGCTCCAGTGAACTAGGTTTTGCTCTTGTTTGTCCACTCAGTAATGTCTTTCCATTGGCAGAACACAGTGGGGTAGATTCAAGATCAAATGCAATCTCCCTGCTAGCAAAAACAACAACAACAACAAAAAACAAAAAAAACAAAAAGGCAATCAGAAAGCCCATTCCATTTCTGGTTATTACTCTCAAGCAGCAATGAATAGGGAGCATTAGGAAGTCACAACCTGAAAGCACATCTGCAGGATGGTACCTGCACTGAAAATTTCAGCAAAGTTGCATATGGTTAAGATACCTTTGGAAGATTGATTATAAGGGCAGTAAAATATGAGCAGAAACTATAGAATGGTGCTCAGTAATAATCTAGAGTCAGCTATAAGCTTAGATGAAACAGGTATATCAGATTCCACTCACAAACAGGAAAAGCAGGGCCATGCCATACTGTATTTTGAAGGAACTGGCTCTGGTGGAGCTACAAAGCTTCCTACTATTGGTTGTTGTGGGTTTTTTGGGCTCTTTGGCCATGTTCTGAAGGTTGTTCTTCCTAACGTTTCACCAGTCTCTGTGGCTGGCTGTCCTCTGAAGATGCCGGCCACAGAGATTGGCAAAACGTTAAGAAGAACAACCTTCAGAACACAACCAAAGAGCCCGAAAAACCCACAACAACCATTAGATCCCGGTCGTGAAAGCCTTCATGAATACTTCCTACTATTCCCAGGCATTATATAGTAGTGGTGGTTGTGAAGAGGAGAATCTCAAGCTGGAGGAAATTCTGGAAATGAATATGAAGAACCTGCAGAAGCATAAAGTGGAAACAGTAATTATGGTGAGGAACACTGTCAAAGGAAGTATAAAATATCTGGAACACACTGTTCACCCTGGGAAGGGCACAAAGTGGTATGAGATCCTCAACAATCTCATACATGGGTTCTACCTCTGATCATTGAATGGAACTGGAGCTCCCATGTTCCTCAGCCACTGTGGCCAGCCAATAAATGCAAAGGAGCATCCAAGCATCCTTTGCCCACCCCAGAGTAGACTGGCTTCCTCCTACTTCCCATACAGAACAGGAACAGGTGATAGGGAAGGTCCAATCAAGGGTAAGGAGCATAAGCAAGATTTTAGATCCTTAAGAAGCCAGTGTGTGTAACAAACAGTGTCTCTGTATCTATTGTAACTCTGTAGCTAGTATACATTGGTTCAGGACTAGATTTGATAGTTGCTACTTCTCTCTAATATCCTGATTATTTTTGTATGATTGACAGATGAATGGTCCTTTCTTTGCTGTGACGAAAAAGGGCTGCATCTGAGATAGCTTACATGGCAAAATAGCCTAGACAACAGTGGAAATGAGGTTGTATAAAAGTGTGTTTTTCATAATACGAATAGTGCTGAATCTCTGCCATAGCATCTTTGCTCCTCAGTCAGTGTTTTCTAATATACATAGTAGGCTTGGGCAAAGGAAGGGCGCCCAGAAGTTGTCAGACTGCAACTCCCTCAAGCTCCCACCATTGGTCATATGGTGATGGCTGCTGGGAGCTGTAGTATAACTGGAGGTTGCACTTTGGTAACCCCAATTTATAGGAAAGAAGAGTCGTACTTAGATTGTACTATAATCCAGTAAGCAGCAATTGTACAAATATGCAATATGGGGAAAGCAGTAAAGAGCACCCATCTAGGTGAAGAACATAATTCATTTTAGTAACAAAGGAGACTGAGATACCTACTGTAAGATACGGGAGGGAAACAATGAGTTATTGCTTTCAGCTAGGGCGTATTCATAATTAGGAACAGGCACTAATAATACTTCTGATGTTCATATATTGTTTTCTATGAATGGATTATTCTCTATGAAAATTTCCACCATTATGACAGAAAGGCTGTATTGTTTTCCTCACAAGAGTTAACAGAGCTGTGGGAGGAAGTGAGCTTTTGACTGGCTTTGCAAGATAGACCCATCCTATTACAGTGAAGAACTTTTCACCTATCTTTTTCATTTTGTTTCTGATGCAGCTTTTTTTTTTTACTGTATTTATCTCAAATGATGGCCTGTTTACTTTGTCCCACAGATGTCCAATGGGAGAAACTGAGAACGATGTGCTCTCCATGTAGTTAAACTTTGGGTTTCAAGGACTCCTTAGGATTAAATTAGATGCTTACCCTCCAGCATGCCAAAGGGGAATGGGAAGAGGTCCAGCTATACCAGCAGAGAGGCAAACTCTCCCACCATCTCACCAAGAGTAGTTTTGTTTCAGCTGGGCACTAGCAGTGGGGCTTTCGCATTTGGGTGAAAGAAGCAGCACACAAAAGAGACTGTCTTTTTTCATTCAATTATGGTAAGAAGTTACTAAAAGACAAAGAATTCATATTAACAAAAGAGGAGAACAAAGGGGAAAGTTTCGTCTTTCTATTCTTGAAGGCTCTCATGGCTTTTTGTCACAGACAGAGTTCCAACTCCTGTCCTCTGAAGATGTCGGCCACAGAGACTGGTGAAACATTAGGAAGAGAAAAAAACCTCCAGAACAGGGCCAAACACCTCAAAAAACCTACAACAACCAATTTCATCTTTGTTTTTTTTTCCTCTTTTGCTTAGCCTTTCTTTTACTCTTTGTCTATCAAATTGCCTGGAAATTTTTTCCATCCAACATCATAATGAGGGCTGCTGTCAGCAGCAAACCAGAACATCCAGGAGGCACAGAAATTTTGTTTCCATAAAAGGACCCAGATCCCTAGAAAAGTGGAACTTTTAACTTCAGCCATTCCTTCTGGGTGCGAGATCTCCCAGTGCCCTCCATCTCAGATTCTACTTCCTGCCTGCCTGCCTACATCTGTAATCTTTTCAATTTTTGCCATATTTTTTTTAGGAGACCCCCCCACCCCTACCCCCACCCCACTTTCTTTCTATTTTGCTCCTGCTATCAGGCAGCCTACCCAGTGCCAGCTTGCTTCCTTGGGATTTTTTTTTTAAATTCAATTTCTTTGAGGATTTCCCTCTCCTTTCCTTTCTTGGATTATTTTTTCTGCCTGCCTGCCTGACCTGCCTGCTGCTGGCTACTGGACTGAAAAAAGAGAATAGAAGGCATCAAGTAGAATGGGAGAGAGACATTCTCCCTGTATTTCAGCTGTATTCGTTGGAGAGTGATGCTTTAGCTGCTTGCTTTTCTTGGTTTTCTGGGCAAGGGAGCTCTTTTTTTTCTTACTTTTCCCTCGTGTGTCCATGTCTGCTTTCCATGATTGCTAATTTTTTTTTACAAAAAATGTTATTGCCTAATTTATTGTATAAGCACCTTAAAAGTGTATATTTTGTTGGGTTTTGGGGATGGCTTGTTTGCCTCTATGGGGGTTAGTGGGTGAGGGGCTGGACTTTGTGACTCTTCCGATGTGCTACAAGTCTCTGTAAGTGGTTACTGTGGTCAGTTGGGCACAATGTGGGCCATTTCTTTCTTTCTTTTTTGTTTGTTCTTGGTGTTGTGACATTGGTTGGTTGCTCTGGTGTGTGTCCACCTCTGTGTGCCTAACAGCCAGCCCCTGACTAGTTGGCTGCTTCCTTGCCTTTTTTTCTATTGTATTTCCCTTGCCCAGAGCATCTGTTGTACTGGATGGAAGATACTGAGCTCATACCATTGGTTTGAATATGATAATATAAACTAGTACCTGCTTGCATAGACTTGATTCTCAATTTCCTTTCTTGTGTACTATTGTCAGCTTTTGGAGTAGATTGATTCTCTGTTGTCTTGCCACTTCTTTTTTGTAATATTTTTACAGGTTCTTTAGGGCTTCTGGAAAAGCACCAGAAAGCACAAAAGAATGTATGTTATATGAAGAGTAAAGAGCAGCAAGCAACAGTAAATGGTGTGTGTGACTCTTCCAAGGAGGTGACAGAGAATGTGGGACAGATAGGAGTGAACTTCAGATGGGTTTCAATTATGTCTTTGTGCAATCCAGCCAGGTTTAAGGGCCAAAAAGGTGATAAAGAAGGTGGTTTTCTCCCAACAAGTTGATGTGTAAAGGAAGGAGAGTGGTATCAGCACTCAGGGCAAAACTGTCAGCTTGGGCAGCAGCACTGCTGGTGCTTTTGTGGTTGGAAAAGAGATTTATGAAGAGATTAATCCATCATAGCTCCATCATATTCAAGGCAGGGTTCACCCCCAGCCCCCATTCCCAGCAAATCTGAGCAAAGCAGATTTGTCAGTGGTGGGAACTCTTCTTCAAGTACATATACATCTGATGTGGGAGAGAAAGAGACTGAGGGAATTCAGGTGGACACTATTTCAGAAGCATATGGAACTGAAATCACCCCTGACCTTCCAGATTGTATAATTCCATATGTAAAGCTACTAGTTGGTCTAGTATCTCTGGCTTTGCTAGCTACACCTCACAATGTCATTTTGTTTCAGTGGTGGGGTGGCTGTGGGTCTGGAACTTTTAACCTAGCTATACATGTTTATGCCCTGAAGGATATATTCAAATTGCATCCTCAGAGCTGCTGTTGTGAATTACTGGGGACCACAGAAAAATTAATGAAGGGAATGATGAATGCTTCAAATTCTACAAGTATTATCCTATAAAAGTTTCCAACCATTAAAATCTTTCTGTCAGTATTTGCAGGATAAGAGGTATGTAATGGTGATGAATATGGAGAAAGTTTTAGCTTAGATGTATTTGTGAAGGCTTTCATGGCCGGGATCTACTGGTTGTTGTGGGTTTTCCGGGCTCTTGGGCGGTGTTCTGAAGGTTGTTCTTCCTAACGTTTTAGCTAAACGTTTTAGCTTAGAGTCTGTCTTGAGGGTCTTGATTGAACAAATATAACAAATGCAACAAATAAGCACTTGTATTCAGAAATTAGTCCCAATGAATTCATTGGCAATTAACCTCCAAATAATGGTGTACGGATCTGTGATTAACTGTGTAGCACAGGACCAAAGTCCAGTACCTCTTAAGCCCTGAGCTTACTTATTCAATTATGCTGAAGGTGCCAAATACAATACTACTATTTTACACCATGAATGAAAACAAACCATAAAGGAGAACAGAAATGATCTGATAAATAAATACAAAGTGCAACCATTTCAACTGTAGAGGAAAACAGAAGATAAGTACCTCCTATGTAAATGGAATTAATAATAATGCTTATGACATACCATATCCACTAATTACTACCTACCAAGTGCTGCTTTGGATAAGCTTTTAGGAAACTGCTTTTTAAAGCTTGTGATTTAATTATAACTGACAGGTGGGAGATTTGTTCAAGACTATTGCATAGATTATTTCTGACAGCTTTGGTGATCAAAAGGAACATATAACTTGACCTTTTGGCCTCCTCTTAACCCACCATCCATGGTTGCCCAGCTTTCAAAGATCATGAAGTTCAAGTACATGGAAAACATTTTCTGAACAATCTACTTTTCACCTGTACAGATCAGTCTGATATTTAGATTATACTGCTAAGAGGCACTCTCACCATAGATCACTTCAAACTATAAAAGATTTTATGATGATCTTCTCTAAACCCATTAATCAAATGAGTGTATAATGTAGGAGATATATCACTCAAAGTGGTGTTAAAGAGATGTAATAAGTTTACCCAAAGCTCCACCAGCTTAAAATTAATTTCAGTTTTCCCAAAGGAGGCGAACAGTTCAGAAAGTGGGAGATGTAGAATTGGTCCGGACACCAATTTTTAAAAATCATAATACTGTACATAGCTACAATTTCACAGGTAACAAGATGAAATGTAATGAATCCTAGGGCTTTTCTCTATACAGGTCAAATGTCTAAATATGATCAGAGGATGTGCCATGTTTCACTTTGGGCTTTTTTCCCAGTTTCCAGAAGGCAATGCTCAGAGGAAAAAAGCATTGGACACTAAAACAGAATCAAGTTCTCATTGTTGATCCCTGAAGAATTGCAATGATGAGAAGGACAGAGTAATTACGAAGGTAAGAACTGTACAAGAATCTCCTGATTTGCTTTCAGTTCAAACTTAATGTGGTTTTGGGCCTGATTTGGTTCAGACAGATTCAGATCCAACCCAATTCAGACCAAAATCTGAATAAAAAATCAGAAATCTGAATCTGGATACACCTCTTTGTCTAGCATTTGGATATGAAAATGCTTGTAACCTTTTTGTTTCTGCATGGAATATGAAAACAGGAAAACACTCAGAAAATTATTCCAAACAAATTCTAGACAAAGATGTCCAGTAGGTTTTGTGCTAGCCAATTTTAATGTTTTCCCTAAAAACAACCTTAACTTTTTCCCCCCAAACACATACATGGAATTGGGGGCATTTTAGATGGATTACTGACCTTTTTCACACTGGCAAATCCAAGGTTTTAAAGCTTTCTACCTTTAAAATATGCCTTAATATGCCTAACATTTGCTAATATGTGTGCTGCTTTTCTGCATTGTTGGAGTTTATGTGCTAAGACTACCTTTGTGAGGTCTGTTAAGACAGACACAATAAGTGAGATTGAAATCAACATCAAATGTAACTAATTAAATAACTAGGACCAAAATGTGTGTAGAGGGAGTGAAAAGGAATTAGAGAAATTGCCTAATACTACGCACTATACTTGATCTTAGCCAAAAGGCGAGAAGCAATACAAATATTGCTAAAATAATGCTGAAACCAATAAGCAAACTCACTCAAATTACCAACAAGTATAAAGAGTAAAGAGGAATGGGACTAGATTAGAAAATACAGTAATTAGGAATGGAGGGTTGAAGAATGATAGGAAAAGTAATATGAGTTACAGTAAACACAAAATGGCCACCAAACCCCAGCAAAATTGTTTCTAAAACTGTGATCATAGAGCACTGCTAAAAATCTTCCCCACTACAGATTAGAAGTTGGGAGGGCAACTGGGTCTTACTACTTAACATTCACACACAATAAACACATTACTGTTGAAATAAAAATTATCAATAAGGAGAAAAATAAAAACTAGTTTAGGCTATTCTAGCTAAGAAGACAAAGTTTTGGAAATTAAGAGAAAGAGATTTAGACTAAGCAAGATACCCAACAACCACCCAAAAAACACTCACTGCATCTTTTTTCCATGATCTCCTGCTAACAGCTAAATTAAAACAAAAGAAGAGAAAATTGCATCAGAGTTGAATGTGAAGGATGGGACTTCTGTATTTAATGGTCTTTGACTCCCATAATTTGGTGGAAACTCTCCAGGCCAAATTACGAGTGTGAAAGCCCCCACTCTCGGGCATTCAAATCCCTCACAATTCGTCTAGTTAGCTGGGGAAAAAGCCCCATGAAAAGCTCCATAGGAGGGCAAGTTCCAACAGAGGCTACCTCTATACTCTCAGAACCTCCCCCCCCCCAAATGGGGCTTGGTAGGTCTAGGGAATCTCATTGTCAAGTGGGGTACTTTTCTCCCTACTGACGAGAGGAATGTCCGGGGAACAAATGCAGGTAGAAGGGTTGTTTTACACTATCTGATGCTGCTGTGGGGCTTTCACATTCGTAATTCAGCCTGGAAAGTTCCTGTCAAATAATGGGGTGGAAGTCCCATGCCTATGGATTAAAGATGGAAGTCCCATCCCTATGTATAACCTCAGTGACATCACAGAATCCCATGCTAGAACAACTATGGCTGGAAAGTGCTGGTGAGATTCTTGTTTACCTCGTCTCTTCTCCTTCCCTATTGCGTTACCTAAGCATTTTCCTTATATGGCAATGTTTTGCAACACTTTAGAGCAGGGGCCTTTCACCTTCCCTGGGCCACATTAGAAGATGAAAATTTGGTTTGGGCCACACATACATTTGGTTTGGGACGAATGGGGGGGCAGCCCTAGCCGTCCTCCGCAGCCCCGCTCCAAGCGCGCTTACCGGCAGCTGCAATCTCAGACAGCAGAGGCTGCCAGCTTTAACTCCGGCAGCTTTATGGGCGGAAGGGGGTCCACCTATTGACGGGGACGGCGCAATGCAGTCATGCAGCCCCCCTGTCCCCTCCCCTCCCACTCCTTCCTTCCTTCCCTCTCTCCCCCTCTACTGTTGTGACATGCCCCGGCCACATTCCGGCCGCAGGCGCCGGCAGTGTATCTTGAAAATTTGGAATTTCTTTAAAAATAAAAAAATTGCACTGGGGCACATTACGAGCAGACCTGGGCTGCAGGCAGTCCTCGGGCCGCGAGTTGGACAAGCCTGCTTTAGAGATACTCTGTTTGATTTTCTTTTAGTGTTTGAATTGTCAAATTGGTCTGAAGCAATTTGGCCAGACTTGGTTCCACTTTGGACCCAATTTAGACTAATTTAAACTGCTTCAGACTTGATGCAAAGTACCGTATTTTTTGCACCATAAGACACACCAATTTTTAGGAGAAGAAAACAGGAAAAATATCTGTTTTCTTCGCCCCATAAGACGCACAGACTTTCCACCCCCCTGTTTTGTGGGGGGAAAAGTGTGTCTTATGGTGTGAAAAATACGCTAGTTTGAATCAGCCTTTTATGGTTTGGGTTTCAGCCATACAGGTTCCACTGACCTAGAAGAAACCCTGAATTTCACTCCTGGTAGCCGGCTCAAGGTTGACTTAGCCTTCTATCCTTCCGAGGTCGGTAAAATGAGTACCCAGCTCACTGGGGGGGGGGCAATGTGTAGCCTGCATAATTAAATTGTAAACCGCCCAGAGAGTGCTTGAAGTGCTATGGGGCAGTATATAAGCAGCACGCTTTGCTTTTGCTTTGCTATTAGCTATTTAAACAGCTGCAAACTGAAATCTATGAAGCAGTAAGTTTTGCCCTCACTCTAATTTGCATTATCATCCTATGGTGTCTGCACAAAGCTGACTCAGAGAAGGGCAAGGCTCCCTGTCTACGCTGTGCAGGCTTTTCTTTTTTAAGTCTTCTAGATGGTGAATGCTGATGTCTGCCACATGTCACTTCTTTATGTTTCCCCATTAACCAAGTTCTAATACACTTTGCAGCTTGGAAACAAGGTGATAGTAGAAGGCTAGCAATTCCAGCTCAACTGCACGTAACCCCCCCCACAACATTATGATATCAACATATGAATAAAAATCCCTTTCTTTACCTATGTCCCAAGTGTAGGGTTTTTTGTCCATTTCCTTCTTTCCAATAACGTACCAAATGCAAGCCATCCAATGAGCTAGCAATGCAAACATAGACATAAGTAGAGTCAGAACAATAGTACTGTGCTGGGAATAACGATCCAACTTCTGAAGAAGACGTAAAAGACGCAGCAGTCGCACAGTTTTTAGAAGATGGACAATGGACACCTAAACAATAAGAAGGAAGAAGAATATTTAGCCACCTTTTCAAACAGATTTACACTTGCTTTAGTCCTGTCAGCTGTAGAGCATCATAATGTGTATTTCATCTGACAGGAATGTAAAGAAGAGGCAGATATATGAGATATTTTCAGATCTGAGGTGCTTTTTTTAAAGGAAATCGTCACATGACTCATTTATCAAGAGCCAGGTTGTTCTCATCATGATTATTACAGCAATAACAGAAGTAACTATTTGCACTGTAAGTTACTAATGTGATGCACTAACTTTACTAGTATGGTAAGAATATACTCTCTGGTTCAGTCTAGTGGCCAATTCTGATACTGCACCTTGAAAATATTTAAAATAATAATAATTACATGCTGTCGGCTCAATTCCAATTTACAACAACCTTTCCAGGATTTTTTTAAAAGGTATAGTGTACACAGAAGTGGTTTATCATTTCCTAGTTTTGAAGGCACATTGAAACTATGCAGTTTGCCCAAGAATAAAAACGGGCTGGCTTTTCTCCGGGGATTCACAGTGGGGATTCAAACTCCCAACCTCTGTCTCTGCAGCCCTGCTACCCAACTAACAAAAATAAAGATAAAACTAAAGAGTCCTTTTCTTGCCACTCAGAATTGATGAAAGAATTGTGTGAAACCTGAAAATTTCCTGTCAAAATGCCTCTAAAATATCTTAAAATGTCCTGAAAATAACCTTTGATAGCAAGTGGAAAACATTATTCATTATACCTAACAAATAATATTGTCATTGTTACATTACTTTCACTTTCATTTGTAACTACTTATTACTTGTTATCCCAAAAAGGATTAGTTACAGGTAATGAAATTATTCGTGATGAATTACTTTTGAGACCTCTGATTGAAATGGGGAAGGCTGATGTTGTGTTTTTTGAAGGCGGGTATAATGTCATTTAAATGGGAAGCTGGTATCACTTATTTTGTTATCTTTCACTGATCTTTATTTAACGTTATCACTATGTTGTCTTATTAAAGATACTCTAATTATCCATTATTTTTTTGGACATGCATCTCATCTGCCCTGTTTCCTCTATTTCATTTTGAGTACCTCAGATTTATACCAAAAATATGATTCTTCTTGTACATAGAAAACACTGATATTATTTTTAACAGAGAAGGGTTATAGTGATCTGATATTCTACAATTCTGGGTATTTCATGATATTATGAATACATTTCAAGAGTCCCTCACATATTTGTACTGAATCAAAATATGAATAAAGATGGATATATTTGGTAGGACCTGTGCATATTCAGCATTATTTTCAAAAAAATCATAACCTCCAACAAACTAAGAGCTTATATAAAATATATGTGTCCAGGTTGTTTAGACAGCAAAGGGAAAACTGAACATAAATATATGTAAAGTACCAACCACATTCATTTTAATCATGCAAACTTTTTGTGTTAAATTATTATGAAGAAAATATTACACTAGTTGTTTACACAATCAACAAAATATAAGAAAATATGACTCTTACATTTGCTATATGTTTAAAGCTGTCAATAAAAAAAACCCTTAGCACTTCCTAAGGTTTTTGCCTATATTTCTGAAAATGTTCTTTTTAAAGTAAAATCCTGGTTCCTTGAAGCTTTTCCTTTGTGAGCAAAGCATTAATGGTGTGACCAAAGACAGAATGATTTTCTGAATGAATAGGCTTTGTTACATTGTACATGAAGATCTTTTGGAACAGAAGAGTACTTGTGCAGTACACAGGAAAAGCTCAAATCATCTTCCTCAAATGATGCTGTTTACAGAGCTGAGTCAACATCATGTGGGCACTGGAAAAACATCTTGCATTTTAGCAAAACACAGGATATTACTTAAAAGCTTGTTTACCTTACAATCTAAATGTTTCAGGACACATCTCAGATGTGCTATTGGGCGTATGATCAGGTATGCAACAAAGACATTCCCCAGTACTTTGTCAATTACTACAATTAGGGCATGGCAAGTCACACAAACCTTACACGAACACTGAAAGGGTTCCAGCCTGTATATGTAAGAAGCTAACTTATTTGTACCATGACCTATTTCTAGTTTGTTTTAATGAACATAACTAAATCTGGGAAAATATTTTCACTTATAACAATTATTACCGTTCTTGTACGGTTCCAGAAAATAGAAGGAATTGCTCACTTAGAACTCATTTAGAGGATATCTTCCTTTTGGTCTGATATACTACATTTTCAGTACAGTCGTGCCCCGCTGGACAATTACCCCGCTGTACAATGAATCCGCATTACGTCAATGTTTTTGCGATCGCTTTTGCTTTACGACGATCAGCAAACAGCTGATCCTCGGGTTGCAAAATGGCCACCGGCTTTCAAAATACCCCCCCCCCGCTGTTTTCCAGGATGGATTCCTCACTTTACAGGCACAGAAAATGGCCGCCGTATGGAGGATGTTCGCAAGATGAGCAGCTATTCAGCCCATTGGAACACATTAACTGGGTTTTAATGTGTTTCAATGGGTTTTTTACTTTCATTTGATGATGTTTTCACTCTACAGCAATTTCACTGGAACGAATTAACATCGTCAAGCGAGGCACCACTGTACTACATTTTCCCCCCAATTCTGTCTTGAGCACTTCAGGTCAAAAAATTATACATACATACAGAAACTTGCATTTGAAAGGAAACATGCACCTGACCCACCACCACCCCCCCCCGCTCTCAGTTCATTCACAAAAGAAAGCTTGAGATGAGTTCTACTAATAAAGTACTAAGGCTATACTTACAACATTGACGTTAAAAGCGTAAAGTAGATCAAAAGGAAGTGCAGCAATTAAATCAATGATGAACCATGTAGTCACGTAGTGGATACAAATAGATCTTGCTTCAAATATTACTTGGCCAGACTTGCTGACGTAAGTTGTTCGGAAATTTAAAATAATGTCTGCTTGACAAAGAGAAAAGGAGTTGTTAGAGAGGGTTGCCACTTTCTTTAAATGGTAACTAGTACAGTTATTTTCTGTAATAACTTTAGGACACCTGTTTATATGAACAAGAGAAAGAAGAAATACATTGTCTCATTTGCTTATCCACTGCCTTATTGCCAATTATTCATAGTCCTTGATCCATTCATTTTCCCAGAAGTCACCACTTCCTATCATCCTTGTCTTATCTTTATGAGTTACATTATTGGACTACAAAATGTATTGGTTGAGCCAGATGTAAATCTAATTCATGACTGGAATCACAAATATCTATAAACACAGTGTTTGTTGTAGGATGCTAAAAATGAGAAGAGCTGCTTTCATTGTATGTTTTCAACTACTCCACTTTATTGATCACAATCATATATACTCAATCACATGCACACATATTCAATGCTTGGCTGCATTACAGTTAATAACATTAGATGTTTTGCTCTTTGAAAAGAAGCAGAGCCCTCTGGGGAATGTTAGCTATATATCTCTTCCTTAATAATTTCTTTCATTACACTCCTGCACTCTCTAGCCATTCCCTTTGCTACCACCTTACTGTACTTCATCTTATCCAATCTGCATTTTAGCTTTTGATGCGCATATGAGTTTGCCAGCCATTTCATACTGTAGGACTACTATGGCTTCCTGGTTGACTGCTTAATGGAGATAAACACCTCTTCACTGCAAACGATAAGAATGGCTCCTACTCTTGCTCAGTATACTGTAGTGAGTGTTTTGCAGAAAGTTGTTTGGTCCTAATCTGATTAAATTTAGTAACATTGACGTGCCTATAGAGGTGCTGTGCAGTGTGTGTGTATGTTATGTGCTGTTAAGTCTGATCTAAGTTATAGCAGCCCCAATAGAATTTTCAAGGTGAGATATTTAAAGAGCAGTTTTACCAAAGCCATTCAGCTCTTGAGTCCTAATTTGTCATTCTGTTCACTACACCAGACTGGTTAAGTTCCCAGCTCCTGGCACTGTATACACTGGATCTGTCTAGTAGACTATTAGCTAGGGCATGAAGCAATTATTTTTTCTTTCCATGTGCTTGTTGGATGCAGTGAAGTAAAAGGCCAGAGACACAGCAGTGAGAAAAGAATCTTATTGGCATATTCCATCACTTCCTTTGTTTTGTGCTGGTCCCCTGGACCAGTTTCACTCGTGACTGACTTCATCCAATGAGTTCCAATGAGATTTAACACCTAATACCCTGTCCATATTTATTCAGACGTCCCAATGGCCACAGTGGGTCTTGCTCCCAAGCTAGTATATATAAAATTGCTATCTTTTTCATAAGTATCTTTAGCTGAATTGAGGCTATTAGATACTTTTTGGGATACATCACACTCACAAACGGAATGCTGCCTGTAAAGAAAGCTTCATAGATTAGGCAAATAGTTCTTTACAAGAAATGAAACATATTCCATTTGAGTAGTCTTTTTTGTTGTTGAACGGGATTATCAAAGCACTAGCCTACTCTAATCTAGTGTAGGCCCATTCATTCGTGGTATTTATATAAGTACTGACTGCCCATTTAGCAATTGAGTTAATGGATCTACGCTAGTGGGGACTACCAGTTATATTTCAGGAACTGCATTTATTCCAGTACAAAAAAAACTGAAGGGAAAAACTGCTTAGCAAATATTCATTGGATATTTAGCTAGATGTTTAAAAGTGACATCCCTTACCGCTCAGGGGAGATTTGCCCAAAACAGAAAAGCTGAATCAACTGAACATAACTGGATGGTGAGAGATGGTGGGAACAAAGCAAGAGCCAAGAACCTGCATGATATGATTATGTATTTGTGTTTATGGCTGCACTGCCTTTCGCCACAAGAAATCCTTTTGACGTGGCATGCTAGAACATGTTAAAATTCAAATAAAAGTTCTGATTCTGACAGTTGTCTCAGTTATTTTCATGTTTTACAAGACGAGGGCCATATAATGCCCTCAAGCTTCACGTACAGTTCTTACTGATGTCAAGGAGAACATTGCTCCAACTTCCACTGTATGTCAAAGGAATTTTGCTAGAAGCTATGGGCACTAGTATCATTTTATTTGCACAAAATCAAAAATATTCAACGATTATGCCTTGCTTGCATTTTACTGTTTCAAGCCAGGGCCTCTTGGTAGGAAAGAGGGATTTCTTTCTGCCACTTGACCTGTTTGTATTCCATTGTTTTCAGTCACAGCACTAGGCTAAGCTGTTTGTTGCCTTCCTTCAAAGAACGAGTGAGATAAAAATTGCATTTTACAAAACATTCCTGCTGCTCCCCTCACCCCTAGTTTTATGTGCACATGCAAGAGAAAGAAAGAGGTTGCAGGGTTTCCAAATTCTATTAATATACATGTGGTTGGTCTTTACAAGTAGTATCACAACCAATTCACACATTGCATTTTGAAATTGGATGGATGTGTTTCTTTGCATATTAAAGTATGAGCTAACAGCAATACAGAATGTGTTGGATATATCTGATAGTCTCACTGTTGTTGCTAATTGTCACATATAGTTCAATAGTTTCTATGGAGCTTTCTGTTTCCATAACTCTTCCTATACAATGTATTCGCGAAGGCTTTCACAACCGGGATCTAATGGTTGTTGTGGGTTTTTCGGGGTCTTTGGCCATGTTCTGAAGGCCGGCATCTTCAGAGTGCTGTCCTCTGAAGATGCTGGCCACAGAGACTGGCAAAATGTTAGGAAGAACAACCTTCAGAACACGGCCAAAAAGCCCGAAAACCCCACAACAACCATCTTCCTATACACTCAAGGGCTTGCTTGCAACAAACAGTTACACATCAGTAGCACAACAGCATTAAAATTCTTATGTGTGACATTTCAGTGGATTTAAGAATTCAAAAGTCCCCATTGGAGGAATTTATCTGGGCGACTTGTTCCATCAAAGGTATTAAAAGCACTCTTCTCTAAGCTGTTGTTGTGAGCAATTCATGTGGTGCATCATATGCCTGAAAGGATCTAAATTTAGATTATACACTCCTCCCTTCAACAATGCCAGCCCCCTCCCCATAGTTCAAAATCTGTGTATAGCTCTTGTGCCCCCAAAACGTAACTACGAAGCATAAAGTTGATTGATTCACACACACACACACACACACACACACACACACACACACACACACACACACACACACACACACACACACACACACACATACAGAGAGAGAGAGAGAGAGAGAGAGAGAGAGAGAGAGAGAGAGAGAACAGATGAATTTACTGTATTAACCACACAGGTGACAAGTCAAGCTGTGCAGTAAGATGCCACCAACATGCCAATGACTCCCAACTTTGTCATCTGGTATCTTTCTTATGCACACACCATACACACTCCCAACCTATATATAGTATTCATCACTTTTCTGTCCACAAGGATCCCCAAAGTGATCATTTGAATCATGCGAGTCTGCTGTTGGCAATGGGATGGATAAGGGCCAATAATCTGAAGCTGAATCATGACAAAAGGTAGGTATTGAAAGTAGGAAGCTCCTGGGTCTGAGAAGCTCTTATGCATGCATGTGCACTAACCCAAAACAAGTGGGTCTATCTTTTGCTTATGATCTGAGAGGAGGGAGACTAATGTTACAATAAGATATCCCAATGCTCTTGGTGGCTTTGAGTATATTTTATCAGCTTCAGATGGTTCATCTGTGACTTTTCCTGGACAGAAACAGTTTTTGTGCATTACTGCAACCACTGGTAATCAGATGGGATTACTGCAATGTTCTACACATTGGGTTGCCCTTGAAGTGGTTTGGAAGCTTCAAACTGAGTGAAGCTCAGCTATTAGAATTTAAAAGAGTTTACTCAGATTGAGCCATGTCACACCAACTCTTCAGAAATTCTATTGCCTGCTGTACCCCAAATGGCCTTTATCATTCTTAAAATACTTCAATTGCTCAGGGCCCAGATATTTAAGAAGAGCCTTGCTGGATCAGACCAAAGAGCTGTTGATTGAATCCAGTTCTCATAGTGGCAAACTGAATTATGTAATGTTTTTTGCCCGCCACCCTGGGATGCTTGTAGAATGGTGGTTTATACATTTTAAGACGTTTTAACTGCTTTTTTTTAAAGAAGCAGATTATTTTTTGAAAAAAAATCAGATATGGAAAGTGAGGGAACCTCATTAAACTATGTGGCCACAAATGATCCCAACATCTTATAAAAATACATAGTTGTGCATGCAGCAAAATGACTTTTAATTTTTGAGAACAGGATATTTTGGAGGTCACTCATTCATTGGCCATCACAAGATGGACGCAATTTGATGACATGTAACAACAACAATTTTTGAAATTAAAAAAAAATCTTCAGGTCATGCACCCCCTATTAATGAGAGATACATTTCCTGACTAAAAATCAAGCAAAGGGCCTGTATCATTTTCAGAAGCATTTCAAAGTCACTAGTTCGACATTTACTAATTTGCAGTAGACCAGTAGCTTGTTATCTTGTCTGAGGTTTCAAAGAAGTGGCCGCATTAGTCTGCGCAAGCATATCCAGACAAAAATATAAGCAACCAACAAAAACTAAGAATACTGTGGCACTTTAAAGACTAACATATTTTAATGTGAGCTTACTTGTCCTAATCAGTGGATGTATCCATGAAAGCTCACATTGAAAAATAGTCATCTTTAAGGTGCTGCAACCTTATGAGTTATGCATTCATCACTGGAAACATTTTTTATAACCTGGGAGAAATATCCAATTATTTAGCTGTGCCTAATTAGTAAATCATAAACATGCACTGGCTGGGTAGCTCAGTGGTTTGGGTACATGGCTGCAGAACCAGAGGTTGGGAGTTTGATTCCCCCACTGTGCCTCCAGCAAGTAGACCCAGCCCATGAGGCCTTGGGCAAGCTGCACAGTCCCCAGCTGTCCCCAGAAGGTACTTCTGATATTCTCTACCTGGAAAACCCTGAATTCAGTCTGAATTAACTTGATGGCACATTATTATTATTATTATTATTATTATTATTATTATTATTATTATTATTATTATTATTATTATTATTATTATTATTATTATTATTATTATTATTATTATTATTATTATTATTATTAAATAACTGCAGTGGAATTTTATTCAGAAGACAGATCCCTGGATTCTGTAAGATTTGGTTCAAAAAGTTTATAATACACTTTTAGATTCAAAATATATGATTTCTGATGCATTCTTTGATCCTATGAGTTCTTTGACTTCTTATGAAAGTTAAATACAGGAATCGAATTGGTTCAAAACAGGATTCACTTAAAATGGGTACAGCTCTGGAATCTTTTAAAGTCTTAGTACTTACTAGTTTAGTTTAGTTTAGTTTATTTGATTTATACCCCGCCTATTTGGCCCAATGGACTACTCTAGGCAGCTAGTACTGAAGTACAGTAAAAGAGGAGGTAATTAGCAAGGGGGAAGATATGACTCAATTGATATTATAAACTATTTCTAAATTGTGTTTTCGAAGGCTTTCACAGTCAGGATCCGATGTTTGTTGTGGGTGTTTGGGTCTGTTTGGCCATGTTCTTGAGGTTTTTCTTCCTAACTTTTCACCAGTCTCTGTAGCTGGCATCTTCAGAGGACAGGAGCTAGAATTCCGTCTGTATCCTGTTCACAGAACATAGGATGCATAGGATTTCCAACATGCAAACCATAGTATTGCAAAGAGACATTTCACTGGATGTAACTGAACAGATGATATAGGTTGTTGAACAGAAGAGAGATGGTACCCTTTCATTTCTGTGCACAGAGGTGTTCAAATATCATCCTTCAATGTGCACACACAGTCTCTAATGCTAATACGGTTTGTGAGAAGCATGTCAGGTTTTATAATTGCTTTTTCTCAGTGCAACATCCTGATTTGCTTATAAATATACATAAGATACAGGTTCCTTTTGCGACCATCTATTATTCCTGCAGAGCGTTGTTACTGAAGACCTCCTGATGAAAAGCAATCAAAGCACTGGAACATTTGCACCATGCATATTATTCTTCATTCCTTTGACTTTTCCTTCTTACAATAAAACAATTCTGGAAAAATTTAATCCCCCCCCAATATAGCTTTCTCTGCTACATGTTTTCCCTTACTGACATTGTATAGCCATTATGTCACAAAATTCAATTCACAAAAAGATTAATTAGGCTTTACTTCCTGACCTTCTAGAAGAACATGTATATTTAATTGGGCTCTTAGACATTTCTACTGTTTTGTTTTTCAGACACAAAGATGCAACTTTGACAGGTTACCCATGGACTTCCTAGAGTAAAACAAAGATAATCATTTTTGTTTTAGGTTTGTAAGTAATTTACATTTTCCCCAGACTATTTAGAAATAAATTGAGACAACTCTTAGAGTATGTTTTGTTGGTTAGTTTCAACCTACAAATAAGGAGTGTTGAATTTCACTGCAAGACAACTGAGAAAGAACAGGTAAACAGACTCTTTATTCTGTTTTAGAAATAGAGAATATTGCAGCAGGCCTAAACAAGTGATTAAACCAATCTGTTCTACTCCAACTTTCATGGTCCGGTTTATTAAATGTTAAATAGATATAAACTAACATATATTAACATATTATTATCCATCCATTTAAAAACGATTAAACTTGGAATTCTACAATATAATAAATGCATATATGTCTTTCAACACCTCTTCTGCAAATATGGTATTAAATCTGTCTATATATGTGAGGGTTTTCATCTGGTTTGTAATGGTCTGTGGACTTTATTGTATTTTATTGGCTGAAATCCTTTTGGCATCATGTAAAGTTACATCTGTAGACGTTTACAGGAAGTTACACCTAGGCAGTCCACATGTCTGAGTACGGTATATAAATAGTTGCACAATTGTGGAATTGCTTCTTGGATATGATTTTCACTTTGGTGTTAATTTCGTGACAGCTTGTGCAACTTGATGTTTTTTAGCAGGTGCAGCTACCCAACAGGCTGTTGTGTCTTGTTTTCAGTTCAACAGGCTTATGGAATTTCAGCTATAGACCTACAAGCCTGGAAAATCCCTTCCCATTCTTCTGGGTTTAATGATGCCATGGCACCAAGTCACAGTAGAGCACAGGATGAAGGACATTATGTGATTTGAAAGGTAGAGGTTTAATGATCACAGTGCTTAGATTCAGCTTCCAGTTGACTTACATGTCACCCAGGTTTTCTCTGGGTGATTTTCTCTGCCTTCCAGAGATGCTGCAAGTGTGGACACATGGCCACAGCATTATGTTCTGGGAAACAAGATTTGCCATACCCATAACACAGGCAAAGACCAAGGGCTCAATCAGGAGATTAGCATCAGATTATTCAGGATGCAAGGGAGAACCTTTCTATTGCATCTCATGTAGCTTGCCCAATATGAGCTGGTCTACATTCTTGTCATCTTTTTAGGAGAAAGCAAGCTAGACCATAGCCTTGAATTGGTCACTATGGCTGCAGAGGGCTTTTGCTCCATACACTGATTAGGACAACACAGATGGAAGAAAAAAGAGCAGAGAGGCAGGGCTCTCTTTGAATTCAGAAGCCAGAGGGAACAATTGGTTAGTGCCGAACAGATTGACAATCTCCTCAGCTCAGAATAGTTCTTCCCAGCCAACTCCCTAAAGGCAGCATGCAAGATTGAAACAAACAAAAAGACAGACAGACAGACAACCCTCCAATACATGCAGCCCTGAACCTCATATAAATCTAAGAAGAGGCCTGCCAAGTTAGACTAAGAGCCTATGTAGTCTAGGAATCTTTTTCCCTCAGACTGCTTATGAGACACCCACAATGCCAGAGACATAATATAATTTTCAGCTTAACTCTGAAACAGCCACTAACTTGATACATTCTTTTTTGCAATTAATTTTGTTTGCAGTTCATAATAATTGGTGCATTATTAAAATTTGTTAATGGCATCCTTTTTCTCTCTTTCACGTTATTCATTTGATGTGCACTCCTGGATTAAAGGGCAGATTTAATTATTTGCCAGAAAAATGATCATTCTGTGACCAATAGCATGGCTGTAGAAAATTAATATTGTTAAGTGTTCATTGTACTGCTTTGCACTGATGTTTAATGCCCTGTGGCTTCATAAAAGATTTTCCAGTGCAGTTCTTATAATAAATATAGCAGCTGTGGAGAAGCTGCTAAGCAATCTAAAGTGAGAGGTGGGAGGAGTGGGTTGTAAAACTACATGCCTCTCATTCCCACAGCTTTCTAAGGGATTTTCGGCCTTTCCTTCCCCCTCTTCTAGGATTTCTCAGCCAGCAAAAAGTTCTTGTTTTTTCTCCCCCTGCAAAATCCTGTATGTAATTCCTTAGATACAACAATTGCTGGATAACTCAGGGGTTTAGGTGTCTGGCTATGGAGCTAGAGGTTGGAAGTTTGATTCCCTACTGTGCCTCCTTAACATGGGCTGGACTTGATGATCTTCAGGGTCCTTCAATCTCTGCAGTTCTGAGATTATTCTTATTCTTATTATATTGCATAGGAATTGTTGCCATTTTTTACAGGATTCCTTAAGAAATCTTACCTTGCAGTGCAAGCAAACAATATTTGTTAATCAGATCACCTCTGAGCATTGGTTTATTAGGAACTATTACACTATCATTAAAAAGAAAGTAGTGAACAATGAAGGCTGTGATGACTTTCATTTTCAGAGGCAAACTCACACATGTAGCAATCATGAGTAGTTTTCTCCCTTGATTTGTATTGTAGAGTTCTGTTTATTGTTAAAGCATTACCTTACATCACATAGTATTCTGAATATATGATTACATTACCTGTCTGACCTGCTATCCGGGCTTCAAAGTGTAAGTATTTTTGCTGCACTTGCCAATTTCCTGTAGTGGCTTAGGTCTGACTGCCCTGTGCTGTTTGTACTTGAATTATTACTCTCTGCAGTATCTCTTTGTTACTGGTGTCCCTTTCAGGCTCCTACACTGGTTAGTTTCAATGGAATGGTACACATTTGAAACTGACCAGAGTAAAAGGCTGAAATTGACAAGGTATATAAAAACTGGTAGAGAATAATACTTCTGGAAATGTAGGACTGTCAAATGTAATCTTGCGCAGAAAATTGATGGGAGGGGGAATAGCAGTGTTCAGCCTTCCAGTTTCTGTGCAAAGGGCAAAATGTTAATGATTTCTGGGATTAAAAAAAATTATCAGGTACTCCTTACATGTAGAAATTAAGTAGTGGCCTCCTGTACAAAGACCTCAATTATCACTGTACTACATTGGCCAGGGTAGCAACCAATGCCCTTCTCTGTGTGGGATTTAAAACATGTACACAAAATGATGCAGGAAAAGAATAGGCAGTGAAATTTTCCCAGCTACTGTGCCCTGTGTATCACTCAGAGCTTGTCCTCTCCAGTCAACCGGAATGTTTTCTGGTGAATGATGTCTCAAACTCCTGATGTCTCAAACTCAACTGGAGGATTGGGGGCACTTCTGGAAGAGCTGCCTGCCCTCTGGCTTACTTTGGTGGAAGGTGTGGTGGCTCATGGTGTATTGGGGTGAGAGAGAGATGTGCTGGAGGTTGACAGATGGAATAGCACATCTCCCACTGCCCAAGGCAATGGGAATACGCGTGCCCCAGTATGTATATATATATTCAACTTAGATCTTGCCCAATTAGGGCAAGCTCTACATTGGGCAGTTTACGCAGGATAAAAACTCACAAACCCTCATACACCACAATAATAACAAATATAATTTAAAAACAATTCAGCAATAAACAATCAATAGTTGTAACCATAAATTATGACCGACCCTATGACTAATCCAAAATTAATTAATACATTCTAAAAAACTACAAAATTATTGACAACACTCAGGAGATCCAGGAGATCCAGGATGTTTTAAATAATTCTGTTTTTACCATCTTTCTAAATGCAAGGAGAGAAGAAGCATAATAGTGATAGCAAACTCCAAATTTCAGTCTGACTTCTCCCAGTGGCTTCATATAGATTTTAAAAAGAATTGTGGAGATCGCTGACCCTGTGGGATCCCATAGCAAGAGGTATAATCTGGGATCAGCCATCAAGAAACAAGTGGAACCACTGAAATACAGAGCCCCAAATCCCTACGCCTGATAACTGTCTCAGAAGGATACCATGATCAATGGTATCAAAAGCTGCAGAAAGATCCAGGAGGACCAGCAGAGTTACACTCCTCCCCCCAATCTGGCTCCCTTAGAAGTTGATCTTGCAGGGGAACCAATGCTGTTTCAGTACCGTGTTGCAGCCAAAACTGATTGAAATGGATCTAGACTATCAGTTTCTTTCAAGAATGCCTGCAACTGATCAGCTACAATGATCAACTTGCCCAGGAGAGGATTATTTGAGACATGGCTATAATGGTTCAAGTTATCCATTGCCAAATTAGTTGAATGGGCCTTATTGTAGTTTCATTTAAACAGGAGGGCACAAGGCCCTCCTGGAGTGAAGCACTGATTATATGAGTTGCCCATTCAGCTGTTGTATCAATAGCAAGATGGACAAGGATTAAAAAGAGAGGTAGTAGTTCTTCAGTGTAAAAATGCCTCATCCACATTCTCTAGCCTTACTACTGGAAACTAATCCAATATAACCTGACTATATGGTGCACTGAACATTTCAAACTGATCTGCTGGAATAAGTAAGGTCCCGATGGATGTGTTTGACCTTTGATCTAAAATGAGCTGCCAGTTGGTTGCAGTTCTCTTCAATTGGCTGTAATTTTTGCTTTTGCTTGGAATTTATAAGGCCACAGACAACTCAAAAAAGAGTTCTGCTTGTTGACTGGAGGTCACTTTAATTAACTGGGTGTTATAGCCTCTTTTTGTGGCCTTAAATAAATTACAATGTGTGCTGGATATTTCCCTGATTGCTGCCAGATTGCATTGCATGGGAGCTTTCCCTCATGTGCTCTCTAGCTGTCTTCATAATTGCTGCATCACCCTCAGATCTTCTTTGAACCATGAGGAAGATCAGGCTCTGCACTGAAGAGGGCATTTAGGAGTGATTGTGTGTGTCTGCTTCCCTGGTCTTCTCTGAATAACAGTGGAAGACCTGGACTTTGACAGGAGCACCAATAAGATCAGTCAGAAAACCATCATGGACATTCTGGAAACCAATTGCATCCATGAGTTATTGGAGTGTACCATTTCAGTAGAGCCATTCATTCTATGGAGGGCCACTAATGTACAAAACTCCAAATTTTAGCAGGCAATGAATGGACCATGACAAGGCAAGAGACTCAGGGTTTATCACCTTCAGATAATCTTGTCTCTACCTAGACATGAACATCAAAGAGATGTCTTGCAATATGTGTAGGGCCCATAAGATGTTGGGACAGGCACATGAATGCTACAGAATCCATGAACTCCAAAGCTGCCCAGGATGACTGTGTCTCTGTATGGATGTTAAAGTCTCCCAGAAGCAAAAGTCTGAGGAACCTCAACAACACTCCAGAAACATAGTCTGTCAGCCCTGGCAGGGAGATCATTTGGTACACCAACACAATCCCCATTCTGTCCCACTAATCTAGCATGATATGATCATTCCAGGCCCAGGCATAAATAAGTAGAGATCCTGCTAACATTAAGAGAATTTCTATGGACAATGGTAGCACCTTCTCCCCTCCCCTCTGCTATGCCATGATGCTAGATCGAATATCTTGGGAGTTATAAGTGAGAGAGGGCAACCTCACCTTCCCTGTCCACCCAGATTTCAGTTGTACAAACCAGGTCAGCCTTTCTACTATAAGATCAAATATTAGCTCAGATTTATTTTGGACTGATGTGGAATTTAACAGCAGCATGCACACACAGATCAGACAGTCTACCAGTAATAACTTATATCAGATAGACTTGGGAAAACTGAATAATATGTATTACATTTTTTTTAAAAAATGAGTCAAATGTGCTTCATTTGTTGATATGAGGAAATTACATGCTTGAAACAATTCTCCCCCCAATAGATTTATATTATATATTAGTGTATTCTATTTTACTTTGCCTTTGCTTCAGCCTCTGTCACATTATATATCAATATGTCATACAGGAACTAAATTTAGCCTTGTTTATTTGTTTTGCTGGCAGTCATTTCACTTCAGTTAATGTAAAAATACAAACCTCTGTGGTAAAAATCGCTTACATACATACAGGTGTTAACTGGAAAATTATGTGGCCCAAAAATTCACTACAGTGACTATGTGAAGTATCAAAGTCTGGTACAGTAGTGTACTTCAAGGAATTAACAGAGCTTATATGGCTACTTTTAAGAAGCAACTTTTAGTTACAGATACTTGGGACATGGTGGCACTGTGGGCTAAACCGCAGAAGCCTGTGCTACAACCAAGCAGTTGTAAGATCAAATCCACGCAACGGAGTGAGCTCCCGTCGCTTGTCCCAGCTCCCGCCAACCTAGCGGTTTGAAAGCATGCAAAATGCGAGTAGATTAATAGGGACCACCTTGGTGGGAAGGTAACAGCGTTCTGTGTCTAAGTCGCACTGGCCATGTGACCACGGAAGATTGTCTTTGGACAAAAACGCTGGCTCTATGGCTTGGAAACGGAGATGAGCACCGCCCCCCAGAGTTGAACACGACAGGTCAAAAATTGTCAAGGGGAACCTTTACCTTTACCTTTTAGTTACAGATAAATTTTCCAAGGCTCCAAAAGTAGCGATTGCTATATCACAGTTTTTCTAGAAATTGCCATTGTCCTAGTGCTATGGAAGTCATCTGGGCACAGGGGCAAGAGGAATGGTGTTATGCTTATTTAGTCTACCTGCATTGATTGATAAAGTCTTAGCATCCATAAAGTCTCAAAGAGCACCCAATTGTATAGTAATGAATAAAGCAAGACCCCCCCTCTCTTATGGTAACTTTCAGATCTTACAATTAATTGATGGAGAGAAGGTGTCTGTATACAACTTTTCTGCCTCAACAAATGCATATAAAAACTTTACAAAGTGCTTAGGAGCCAAAGAATTTTAGCAGTAGAGCTTTGGGTTTATCTAGAACAGCGGTTCTCAGTCTTATGTAACCCAAGTGTCCTTGGACTGTAACTCCCAGAAATCCTGGACAGCACAGCTGGTGGTAAAGGCTTCTGGGAATTGCAGTCAAAGAACATCTGGGTTACCCAAGGTTGGGAACCACTGATCTAGAACCATGAGGCAATTCACTTTTCTTTTCATAAGTTATCTATAAAGACCACTTAGTCAGGTGGCATACAAATATGAGGGCAAAAACTCTATTGACCTCAGTGGTACCCGTTTCCAAGTGAGAAGGAACACAATTTGGATGTCACAGGTATGCCCTAGAAAATGAAATGCCTTTGTCTTCTGACCATTCAGTGTTCTCAAGTTGTCTCCAGTTTACAATAAAGGAATTACAGCTATTTTAAAGAATCCATTGGTGTACAAGGATAATAGGAGTACAATTATTAAACATCTGTTTGTTGAGTACATTCTTTTAAACACCTCTGAATCAGAATTAATGCTTCATGGAATATTGAAGAAAACATTACAATAGAAATTTAAAATGTGATTTCACTTCAGAATAAAGAATTTAACAAAGCAACTGAGTTTTCATATTATATTGTTGTTTCGGTTCTCACTGAAATTATAGCCTGAGATATGTATGCCTGGCTACTGTCGGATGATAAGGCAAAGTTCAAGCCTACTAAAATACTAGTTTCACAACCCCTGATTACCTGGAGCCAGAAAAAAAAAACCTGCCACCTATCCATAGCAATTCACATGGATATCAGATGAAATACTGCAGCATAGAATGGGACAATATTGGACAAATCTGAAGAGGATAGCTAATAATTACATTGTGCAGATGCCTTGGCTTGAAATGACATTTTCTGGAAGGGAATCTGATGAACAGATGATATTCTAAACCTTATTGAAAAACTGACAACAGCAAAAACCCACTGGGTCCAGGCAGAAGCCTTCTTAGCCTTGTTAAAGAATTCAGGTTTGAAATTCCTGATCTTCTGTCAAGAAATATGTAACATGTCCCTAAATTGACCTCTGTACCAGAGGATTATTTGGAAAGTAGCTGAAGAAACACATTTTTTAAAGAAATGTATTTGTAAAGGATTGATTTCCAGGTGAATCCAAAAAAATATTGACTGGTTAGCTTTCCTTTGGTTTCAAATAAATTGGCAAAAAACCTTGCTAGAAAGAAAATTACCAAACGTATATAAGAACAGGTTTCACAGAAAGATAATCATCATAGATTTTACAAGGATAAGCCCTCTCTCAATAACCTTTTAGAATTATTTGAGCAGATCTTCAAACATGGGGATAAAGGCAGAGTGATAGGTGCTCTGTACATGGAATTTTGAAAGACTTTTTCAAAAGTCTAAAAGCAAAGACTCCTGAGCAAACATTAATGAGTGCAGGAGCCTTGTGGCACAGTGGTTAAATTGCAGTAAGGCAGCCAAAACCATACTTGCAACCTGGGTTCAATCCCAGGTAGCTGGCTTGAGGCTGACCTAGCCTTCCATCCTTCTGAGGTCAGTAAATTGAGTACTCAGCTTGCTGGGATGGGTGGTGCAACATATAGCACACATAATTAACCTGTAAATTGTCCAGAAGGTGCTTTAAAGACTGTGGCACAGTATATAAGCAGTGCGCTTTGCTTTTGCTTTTTTGTATGCAATGTAAAAACACTGGTTGACAAATCTGCTAATAAATTAATGTTCTTAACTTGGTTCCCCATCTTTTGGACATCCTACGGCAACTGACTCATGAAGCTTGTACAGGTCATATGCCCCTCAGCAAGGGAGCCTCTCCTTGTTCTGAAAAGACTTACTGACTTCTTCTGCTCTCTGCAGAATTGGATTGATTTGTATTTTATCTTTCTACCCAAAATGAGCTTCAAAGTGGCTCACAGATACTTGAAGGTAGCACACCTTTCCTTTTACCTTTTCACCCAGAAAAAAATCTAGCCATTTTCAGAAAAAATACATGAACATGTCAGAAGGAAATGAAGTGTGTCTTACCTATGATAAAAAGAATTTCCACTGCAATGTCACTGACAGTTGTGCTTCGCGTTGTAGATAGATCATCATTGCCAATAAAGCAAACGTTATAAGGTACAGTCACAGCAACATAAAACGTTGCCAATAAAATAAGCCAGTCCCAGCCAGCTTTAAAGGTGCTAAAATGCAAAAGTATGAATTTGGACTTTTTTGCATCTGAAACTTTATACTCCGGGAATGCCGGTTTATCTACAAAAACATTCTGAAATTGAGAGAGAAAGAGAGAGGGGGAGAGGGAGAGAGAGAAAATGAATTAATATAAAATACAATGGTTTTTCTCTGATACCTAATGGAAACATTTTTAGTAGTCTTAGATTTCATAAAAGCTTTTCCTCCAGCCAAAGCCTAAATTTTGGATAAGTTTGACCTGATACTGTTCCTTTAATCCTCCTTTCGTGGTTCAGTATAATCATATTTTGCATTAATGTATTGTAGAGCTATTTTTATTCTCAGACAAGGAGAATGAAAACATTTTCTACTAGAAAGGGAAAAGGAAAATCCTCCATACAAACTGACTAAAGAGCCCCCAAAGTGTTCAACAGAACAGTTGTCATCATATAGCACTCTTTCTGATAGCTACCTGCTATCTACATAAGCCAATATTTTCAGTATAATGTCTACCATTTCTGAAGTACACATTAAATTTTGTTTAATAATCTTGAGCTTACTTCCCCGGGTATCAAAACAGGCCCCAGGAAAGGAGTAATGTAGCACTTGATGCCTTGTTTTTCACTTTTTATACTCATAACTGCAAAAATCTTCAATGACTTGGTCTCTAAAATGTGTTTCAGAGCACTTGCGAAATCTGACCAAAGCACAATTTGACCAAAGCTAAGGAAGTGCTTGCATCTTATCACTATTACAACTGCCACTTCCTTTTTTCCTAATATATATATTGCTTTTGTTTTCCAACAGCATCACATCATAGTTCATTTCAACATAATTAAAAATTGTAATTTAGAGACTGACACAGCATAACCCAAATAATGTCCTGGTACTATAGGCTCCCATATGGAAGGAGGGAGGAAAAGGGGGGGAACCTCATTGTACCACAAGATTCCTCAGTCTTCATTTAAGCACAGTAAGGAAACTAAGTCTGAAATATTGTGCACTTCTGCATGCTTACTCAGAAATAAAGCTCACCAAGTACAGCAGGACTTATTCCCATGTATCTGGGCAAGGCATGGCAACATAAGTATATTTGGCAGCTTTACATATAATCTGTGGTTACTTAGAAAAAAGTATTATTTTTTAAAATTGAGTTTTGTAATTAAAGCACAAGTAGATCATATTATGTATTCTATACGGGCTATGCAGATTCAGTTCAAATCCAGAGAGAAATCTCCTTCTAGTATATTTACAAAACTGGTTATCTGATTCAGAATCTTACTGTGAATTAGGAGACAGAAAGTAATGGGTATCTATAAATAACTTCTGCTTTAAACCTGTAAGGGGCAATATGAATAAGTGCACTTAAAAGAATCAAAATCCTATTCCTCTCATCCAGGTAAGATCAATGTGTGCTATGAAAAGAATTTGGGTGCATTAAAGTGGGAGCCAAAGAAGGAGGGGGGCAACTTCTATGTAAAATAATTGACTAAATTGATCTGCATGAGGGGTGCACTGTCAAAACAAACTCTTCCATAGCATGTTGTCACTGCACGGTGAGATCAGTTTTTACAATACATGGAGAAAAATAAGTGGTATCAGCAGTCAACTTGAGACAGTGTCTCATGTTTTTCAAGGTCTGATGACTTGATGTGTTGTTAAAAAATTAATGTATAATTAATTTCGGGCTGAGGGGATAAAGCAGGTTGAACCATTTCTTCTTCGATGGTGGTTCTGACAAAAAATATCCCTTCTCCACTCCCTGCTGTGTGTTCTTCCTTCCCTAATAGCGCTAGATTTACATTAGACTGGGACAAAGCTTTTGTTGCTAAAGCCAGGATGGGAAAGATGCTAAAACTGATTCCCTCTGACTGCCCATCTGTAAGGTCCCTGCAATTCTGGAGAATCATGGTTGCTGTGCACTGCTATTCAAAGGCATCATGTAGGAACTGAAGAATGACCTGTAGCAGTGGCTGCAACAACCCCATACCTGAAAAAAGGAGGGTGAGAGCAAGGATAGCTCAGACCTACTCAACATAACTGGAGTCTTCCTGGTTGCTGGTTTCTTGGATTTCTTCAGAGTCAGGCCTTATAGGAGGAGAGACTCGCAAAATCCTGAGGGTCTAATTCTGAGCATCTTTAGAGTCAAGCAATCAGGAAGATTCCAGGTCTGTATACCAGAGAGGAGCCATCCTGCCTCTTATCATCCTTCCTGGAGGAAGTGTGTAGAGGAAACATACATTGCCACCCCAAACTACCATCAGCCCATTTTTCTTTTCAGGTCTGGGACACTGAGATTCTCTCTGACTCTTCTTCGGCATGACTGGGTGCCTCTCAATCTTCATCTTCTCTTTCAGGCAGGAGCACTGATGTTGCCTCCACCTCCTTTTTTGGGGGGGGGAGTGGCTGCAGCTGTACTCTTCTTCAACCAAAGCGAATGAGTCCGCTGTCACAGCAGTGAAATGTCCCTCTGTGGTTCTGCGACTTTTAATCATGTTCCTGCCATGTTTTGTGGTCACATGGTATTTATTATGTTGTTTGTTCCACTGTGTTTTGGGGTTACTGAATCATTTCCTTAAATTACTCATCTTGGGTACTACAACCCCCGTTGTTATTATTTTTAAAAATCATATATATTTTTAATAACAATACATTGGGAACAGACATGGGATATTCATTTTTTTCAGCTATGTAAGCCTGAAAAGGTGGGTCTTCAAAGATAAAAGGAAGGGCGCCAACCTAACTTTCTTTTCTTTTTAATATTTTTATTGTATTTTTTTCTATTTTTCTATCCGTTGCAGCCAGAGTGATTTATTACAATATATTCCATTCATTTAATCTTATACTCTCTAACATAGTATTAATGTAATCTATTCTACTTAAGTTGATGTAGATTTCATCCAGGTATAAAGAGGTTCCCATTTATTATTATCCAGTCTGTCATTTAGTGTATCTGTCAAAATATCAATTTCTGCTAATTCCAAAATCTTCTCAGTAAATTCCTTATTTGTCGGCACCTTTGTCGTCTTCCACTTACTGGCATATACAATTCTAGCTGCTGTTATCAGCAGAATTAAAGTCAAGTAGGTCTTGTTTTTTTCAACAAGTTTATTGACCACCAGTCTAGGACAATACCATGTTCTGCCAGTTCATCTTTGTTCTTTAGATTAAAGCCACTGTCTAATATCTCAGCATATCTCCCATTTGTCCCTTGAGGTGTTCTTGCAAGATTAGAGAACGCTTCTAATGGAGCTACCCATAATGGTATCTTTCTGTAATGTTGTACCTTAACTGTCTTTCAGACCCATAATAAAGCTCTCCTGTAAATTAAATGTTTTGCATTGCTTATCATCTTGTTACCTTAGGTAGGCATGCCAGCCCAGTCTTAAATCATGCCCCTAAATTTTTAAAAGTCTCTGATTTTGTAGAGTAACCCATTCTCTCACCCAGGACAGAGCTATCTGAAGGGCTCTGTCTTCCCATATGAACCTTCTGGGACCCTAAGGTCTTCAGAGGAGGCCCCCTTTGTCCCTTCCATTACCCTCACAGGTATGTTTGATGGAGACATGAGAGAGGGTCCTCACTTTGGCTGTTTCCAGGTTGTGGAATGCTCTTCAGGAGGTTAGGTTGGCCCCATCCCTTTTATCTGCTTGCCAAATGTTAAAGACCTGCCATTTTAGGCAGGTTTGTAAGAACTACATTGGGCAAGACTGAGTTCATCTTGGATGCTGGGTCTACCTTCTTTTAAAGTGCACATTTAAAGCTTTTCAAATAGTTAGTGTGTTTTTAGTCCAACTCATTTAAATTCAGTTGTGAGCCCCCTTTAGGCCACCACACCAGGAGAAGGGAGGCACAGCAATAAACCAAAGAAAGAAAGAAAGAAAATTAAATCATTCTAATTCCGTCTTACACTGATAATATAAGGAACGGTTGCGCAAACTGCAAGATGATCTCGTTTCATTATAACTTGGCTTGAAAAACTTCCTTAAGTTGGAGAAACATAAAAAGGTGTGCAATTGTAAAACTGTGAAAGTAAATGCTATTGATCTATAGAACTTTCTTTGTAGCGTATGTGAAACATCAGGGTCTTAACCTGCCCTTGTCTTTGACTTGTCTAATACTTTAATTCACCCATAATGAAAACATACTGTTCGTGTTTTGTTTTTCTTGGTGGGAGGCCTTCGTGTCTGCTGTTGACCTTCTATATTATATTATTGAAAAGAAACTTTCAGAGCAAGATATCATGACAAATAAAATTACAAAAGATTAGTAGCACCTATTAAAGTAATTCTTTTGAGTAATGCGAAAATACGCTCTTCAAATGACAGCACAAAAGGAGCTTGGTGCTCTGTACCTACATTATTAATTTTTAATTTGTTCTTCTCTCTTCTTTGTAGGTGTCCGGAGATGTGATAAAGGACAGCTCTGCTTCGTCTGCGTGCTGAATCAAAATGTGATCCTGTTCTTCCTCTTCCTTTGAGTTTTTCTGGAGAACAAAGGAAAGACACTGTTAATCAATGCAGGGAGCAATTTAACCTCCGGAAAATGAACCATTGATATTTGAGGTTTTACCAGTTTAGCATACTAAGCCACCATTTGTTGTTTGTTTTTGCTGTTTCTATTTTTAACCTCAGAAGAAAAATGAAAATCACTTTCAGTAGAGAGAGCCAATGGGGTATAGTGCTTAGAGAGTTATGTCTTCACGGGGGAAATTAGAGTTCAAATCCATACTTAGTTGTGCTGCTCACTGTTCCTTACTCACATCCTAATCTATCTCATATGCAGTAATAATCTTATCGCTATATATACCAAAAGGAGCACAGTGCAGGAAAGCAGGATACAAAGATTGTTCTTCATCACTACCATTATTATCAGAAATCTAGCCATAACTTGAGGGAGAAAAACAATGTTCAAGAAATGGTACCATCACAGAATTATATTATGGCCTGAGAACATGTAGGTCTTCAGCCAAAAAGGGTAAATATATTTTGGAGAGCATCTGTTTGGAAGAAGGAATTCCTTAAATGGTGAAAGCATGCATGATTGTTACAGCAGGAACTTTTCACACCTCCCACATTTTGCAAATTAGCTTGACATGTTTTGTCATTGGTTTGTGGACCAAAACACAGGCTTTGTCTGATTTCTGAAACTGAAGCATCTGCCAGAGTCACCTCTGAATTCATCAACTAACAACATGTTATGTATAACATACAGTTTGACACTGAGTGTAAACATTTCATGAATTTGCTTGTCTGATGTAATCGCTCATAGTTCCAATTCTGGCATCTTACAAGGTGGAAGCAGAAATAGTCGATGACCTTAAATTGCTCTTCTTAAATTACAGTAAACCTTGAATGTGCAACAGGACTCATTAATACATGCTTTAAAAAAAAGAAAGAAAATGCTAGATTTCATATAATATTACTCTTAAGAGTGCTGCTAGAAATGAGAAAAGGAATTTGGTGATCCTTGGACAAAGCTGTCTGTCAAGCAAGTCTCATTAAAGCTGATGCCAAATATATAGATGAAGTGAAGAAAACCCAGTGCCATCAATTAGAAATAGCTACAAAGTGTACCGTGATGTCGCCACACAAGAAAACAAAGGACTTGATGTGTATGTGATTGATGTGAAGGCTCAGATGTAAAATGAATTCACTAATGAGGCCAACTCAGACCAGTGACAACCTCACTATAAATGATTTTGGCAATGTTTCATTCATCACACACAGCTGGCTAAGAAAGCTTTTAAACACAAGCTTCAAAGGCTTCTCTGCTATTGCACCATTTACTAGAATACATTGACTTCTACTTTTGCATATTCCTCCCCCTACGGGGAAGACATCTTAACCATCAAAACACTATGGGCCAAATGTTAAGTATTGGATGAAATGCTCTCATTGGGGGAAGCAAGATACACTCACTCTTCCTGTAGCCGTACATTTTATTAGTTCCCAAAACCACCCACAGATCTAGAACAGAGGTCATGTTATCTCAGAATAATCTCAAGCCAATATCTGCCATATTTTTCCTGAAAAACATGCAAAGGAAACCCCCAAACTTCCTAGGCAGCTTATACTGTTACTAAAAGATTCATAATATTAACCCTACAGTCCCCTTTAGACGTTGTTTGCTTTGCCATTTGTTAACTATAGCTGTGCACAAATGGTCTTCTAAAATTCTCCATCCTATTTCTATGAAGAGAAATTGTGGGTGACAATTTTGATGAATTTCCCCTGAGGGAAAGAGAATTTCTCAACAATTACACAAAGGTGGGTCTTATAATTACCAGTGGTTGCAGCTTTGCACTCCCCCAGAAAGATTTTTGTCTCTTTGTAGTGCCTCTACAAACGGCAATACCAATAACTGTCTTGGTTAACCTGGCCACGTTCTTCTTCCCTCCCAATGCCCTCTACCTAGTGTCATTATTCATCATTCTAATGTCAAAAGGAAGGAGAGGCAGCCACCAGAAATAGGAGAAGATGTTTTATAAGGGAGGGGGATATCTGCATAGCAGCTTTCCATTGCTAGAGGAATAAGAAAATCTCACATTATTTCTTAGAATAAATATCTTCACAGATGTTCACAGAAACAAGGCAGAGAGGTTCAAATTTACCCTAAAGAATAAATTTATGAATTGCTTTCATGCAGCTCAGAGTTCATTTGCGTCTGTCCCATATAAAATGAAAATGTTATGCATCTGATAGATTAAGAATACTTTTTGAAGGTTCACATTGATGCACATAGGGCAGATCTAGACAACCAAATTATACTGGACTGTATCAGGTTGAATTATGCTTAGCAGGGTTGCATTCAGATATGGTATGTCCGCAAGCACCCTATCTAGCCTTTCTCTCTCTTTAAAGGAAAAGAAAGAAAGAAAGAAAGAAAGAAAGAAAGAAAGAAAGAAAGAAAGAAAGAAAGAAAGAAAGAAAGAAAGAAAGAAAGAAAGAAAGAAAGAAAGAAAGAAAGAAAGAAAGAAAACACATGCACAAAATTCCCCTCCTTGTCTCCTCATCCATGCTTCCCTTAAGATGCTTCATGATTATTAAAAAGTTAAAAGTTTCCTCCCATTCTGCCATGGGGAGGGGGAGAAAAAGAGAAAAAGTTTTCTATTGTTACCCCCAAAGTGCCATATTGCATCATCACTGCCTTGGGGTTTCAAAAGAAACAAACAAGCAAGCAAACAAACAGACAAAAACACCACTGCTTCCTCTATTTTCTCCTCCACAGGGGAGGGAGTGGGAGGAAGTTTTCAGTTTCCCAATATCACCCAGTGGCTTAAGCCAAGGGATAGCTTAAGCCATCTGCTTTGGTTTGGCAAAATGGACTAACTTTACATCCACAGAAAAGGAGCCCCAGATAGACACCCAAAAAGACTTGGGTAGGTATGGATCAGGGATAGGCTGGTTTGTGATGGTCCATATGTCATGTGGTCAATCAGGAAAATAGTGAACCAGCCCAACCCCAGAGCAGACCAAACTGTAGGACAAATCCCTGTCTAATCACACCTGTAGTGTCACTACAGAATAATTGAAGGCCTCTAGAATGATTTGAGAATGAGTGGTCAGGCACTTAAAGAAATGGGAGTGCCTGACCACTTTATCTGTCTCCTGAGAAACCTATATGTGGGACAGGAAGCAACAGTTAGAACTGGTCATGGAACAACTGAGTGGTTCAAAATTGGGAAAGGAGTACGGCAAGGCTGTATACTGTCCCCCAGCTTATTTAACTTATATGCAGAATACATCATGCAAAAGGCAGGACAGGAGGAATCCCCAGCCAGAATTAAGATTGCCGGAAGAAATATCAACAACCTCCGATATGCAGATGATACCACTCTGATGGCAGAAAGTGAGGAGGAATTAAAGAACCTTGTAATGAGAGTGAAAGAGGAGAGTGCAAAAAACGGTCTGAAACTCAACATCAAAAAACCTAAGATCATGGCCACTGGTCCCATCACCTCCTGGGAAATAGAAGGGGAAGATATGGAGGCAGTGCCAAATTTTATCTTCCAGGGCTCCATGATCACTGCAGATGGAGACAGCAGCCCTGAAATTAAAAGATGCCTTCTTCTTGGGAGGAAAGCGATGACAAATCTTGACAGCATCTTGAAAAGCAGAGACATCACCTTGCCAACAAACGTCCGAATAGTCAAAGCTATGGTTTTTCCTGTCGTGATGGATGGAAGTGAGAGCTGGACCATAAAGAAAGCAGACCGCCGAAGAATTGATGCCTTTGAATTGTGGTGCTGGAGGAGGCTCTTGAGAATCTCCTGGACTGCAAGGAGAACAAACCTATCAGTTCTAAAGGAAATCAACCCTGAGTGCTCACTGGAAGGACAGATCCTGAAGCTGAGGCTCCAGTACTTTGGCCATCTCATGAGAAGAAAAGAGTCCTTGGAAAAAACCCTGATGTTAGGAAGGTGTGACGGCAAGAGGAGAAGGGGACGACCGAGGATGAGATGGCTGGACAGTGTCTGCGAAACAACCAACATGAAATTGACACTACTACAGGAGGCAGTGGAGGATAGGAGGGCCTGGCGTGCTCTGGTCCATGGGGTCACGAAGAGTCGGACACGACTAAATGACTAAACACACACACAGAATGATTTACTGCATTCCACAAAATCATCAGGGGGGAGGGGGGAATCCATTTGAGGAAAACCATATTAATAGAGAAATTTCTTGAAGAAAAGCTTCCAATACCTCTCGGAATTCATGATTAAATAAAGAGCATTGCTTGCATAACTGAATTTCTAAAAGCAAATGGCTGAAATGCTAGGCTGGGTTGTCAGAAAGTACAGTGGTGCCTTGCTTTATGATTGCCCTGTTTAATGACAAAACCGCATTACGATGATTTTTTTGCGATCGCTTTTGTGATTGCAAAACAATGTTTCCTATGGGGGAATTTCACTTTGCGATGATTGGTTCCCTGCTTCGGGAACCAATTCTTCACAAAATGACGATTTTCCAACAGCTGATCGGCAGTTTCAAAATGGCCACCGGGTAAACAAAATGGCCCCCCACTGTTTTCCGGAATGGATTCCTCGCTGCACAGGCAGCGAAAATGGCCGCCCTATGGAGGATTTTCATTGGACCGTGAGTTTACAGCCCTTTGGAACGCATTAAATGGGTTTTAATGCGTTTCAATGGGTTTTTTCTTTTTGCATTATATTTTCATTCTACAGCGATTTTGCTGGAATGAATTAACGTTGTAATGCGGGGCACCACTGTATGAAACTGATATAAATATGATGCAGAAATGTAAATAGGATGGCATGGATCTTACAGAATGGCAGAACTTTTACTAAGTAAGTTTTGGTAAGTTTCATAACATTATGCCTCTAACAGTTTTCACAAAATATTTTGGGATGGGATAAGTGTAGTATAAGTGTCAATACTATTTTAAGGTATAACTTTAGCTAAACCATCTTGTCAGGCTGCTAATTGCCCTGGGAATATTGTGAAAGTATAAATCCATTTGCAGATGAAGTATGTTTTTCATAGTCTGGTCCTAATTCATTAATCACTGAAAGATTGATTGAATAGACTTATATCAGACTAAATTGTTATAAAAATCTATCATTTTATGAAAGACTTTCTTTACACACAGACTCAAATAAAGTGGCTAGGGCATGTACAAAAATGTTATTAACTTTCAAAGGCTTAGCTATGTTTCAGCATGTGCAACAAAACAAAACAGGAAACACACAAAAACATAGGCTAGAACCTAATACACACCAAAGTGAAATCCTATAATTCATGGTGGTGAATTACCACTGATTAATGAAGTGCTTTATTGTGCTTGGGATACTTCTCAAGAGTGCATTTCACCCCATGGACTACTTGGTTCAGCCCAGTATACGGGGATATCCTTAGGAAGGTCATGTGCCAGTAAAGTTTAATCTCTGAGCAAGACACCATGATGGAGAGGAAAGCAGCATGTATCCCCGTAGAAGCTTGAGGTCGCAGAACCAGAGTTTGGGAGTTCAATTCCCTACTGTATCTCCTAGGAAAACAGCTGGTCTGTGTAGCTTTCAGTATACAGACCCAGAGTGTCCCCAGAAAAAAAAGGAACGATAAATCTCCTTGAAGCTCTTTATACATAGAAAACTCTGAAAAGGTCAGGTTTTTCCAAAGCAAATTGGTGGCACCTAATTATTATATTATTATTCTTGATTTAGACAGTATCTTCAAAAGCAGAGATGATGTCTCTGCTTTTGAAGATGCTGTCTAGGTTTGTCATCGCTTTCCTCCCAAGAAGCAGGCGTCTTTTAATTTCACAGCTGCTGTCACCATTTGCAGTGATCATGGAGCCCAGGAAAGTAAAATCTGTCACTGTCTCCATATCTTCCCCTTCTATTTGCCAGGAGGAGATGGGACCAGTGGCCATGATCTTAGGTTTTTTTGATGTTGAGCTTCAGACCATTTTTGGTGCTCTCCTCTTTCACCCTCATTAAGAGGTTTTTTAATTCCTTCTCACTTTCTGCCATCAGAGTGGTATCATCTGCATAGCTGAGGTTGATATTTCTTCCGGCAATCTTAATTCTGGCTTGGGATTCCTCCAGTCCAGCCTTTCGCATGATGTATTCTGCATATAAGTTAAATAAGCAGGGAGACAATATACAGCCTTGTCGTACTCATTTCCCAATTTTGAACCACTCAGTTGTTCCATGTCCAGTTCTAACTGTTGCTTCCTGTCCCACATATAGATTTCTCAGGAGGTAGAAAAAGTGGTCAGGCACTCCCATTTCTTTAAGAACTTGCCATAGTTTGCTGTGGTCCACACAGTCAAAGGTTTTTGTGTGGTCGATGATGTTTCTCTGGAACTCTCTGGCTTTCTCCATAATCCAGCTCATGTTAGCAATTTGGTCTCTAGTTTCTCTGCCCCTTCAAAATCCAGCTAGTACTTCTGGGAGTTCTCGGTCCACATACTGCTGAAGCCTGCCTTGGAGCATAATCTTGCTAGTGTGTGAAATGAGTGCATTTGTACGGTAGTTGGAGCATTCTTTGGCACTGCCTTTCTTTGGGATTGGGATGTAGACTGTTTTTTTTTCCAATCCTCTGGCTACTGCTGAATTTTCCAAACTTGCTGGCGTATTGAGTGTAGCACCTTAACAGCATCTTTTTTTTTTTTTTGAGATTTTAAATAGTTCAACTGGAATGCCATCACCTCCACTGGCGTTGTTGTTAGCCATGCTTTCTAAGGCCCACTTGACTTCACTCTCCAGGATGTCTGGCTCAAGGTCCACAACCACACTATCTGGGTTATCCAGGACATCCAGATCTTTCTGGTATTTTCTTGCCACCTCTTCTTGATGTCTTCTGCTTCTGTGAAGTCCCTACCATTTTTGTTCTTTATCATGTCCATCTTTGCACAAAATGTTCCTTTAATATCTCCATTTTTTTGAACAGATCTCTGGTTTTTCCCTTTCTATTAGTTTCCTCTATTTCTTTGCATTGTGCATTCAATTTTCTGTTATTTTCTCTATCTCCTTTGCATTTTGTTTCCCTTGTCTTCTCTGCTATTTGTAGGGCCTCGTTGGACAGCCACTTTGCTTTCTTGCATTTCCTTTTCTTTGGGATGCTTTTTGTTGCTGCGTCCTGTACAATGTTACGAGCCTCTATTCATAGTTCTTCAGGCACTCTGTCCAACAAATCTAGTTCCTTAAATATGTTCTTCACTTCCATTGTGTATTCATAAGGGATTTGGTTTAGATTATACCTGAGTAGCCCAGTGTTTTTTCCTACTCTCTTCAGTTTAAGCTTGAATTTTGCTATGAGAAGCTGATGATCAGAGCCACAATCAGCTCCAGGTCTTGTTTTTGCTGACCGTATAGAGCTTCTCCATCTTTGGATTCAGAGAATACAGTATAATCAATCTGATTTCTGTATTGCCCATTTGGTGATGTTCATGTGTAGAGTCACTTCTTGTGTTGCTGGAAAAGAGTGTTTGTGATTGTAACGACCTCCTTCTACCTCACCAAGAAAGGTCGCTACGTCACTCCACTGTTACTCTTCTGGTAGTCTGCCACCAACCATCCCCTGCAATAAGTATCTTCAGGCCGGAATGGATTTCAAACAAAATAACTAAAGTTTATTGATTGGTACATTAAGATTGGTATAACAAATAAATCAGGTAATCACATAAAGAAAGGCTCTAGCTCACACAGACTCATATCTCCACACAATCTGATCACTATCTCATCTCAACACTCACAGATCCTGATCTCTCCCTCACACACATTCACACCCCTATACATCCCAGCTCCTCCCCCTGATGTCCTGCCTTCCGACCACCATTGGATGTTAACACTCCAGCCTAAACCTTGAAGGACAGGTGACATCATAGCTGTTTGTAACATACCTCCCCCCTTTATAAGTTGTTTTGTGGGGGAAAGCTAGATTGCTTTACTCCCGAAACAACTAGGAGTAGAGTCAACACATTTCCATAAAATTACATTACCCAAATACTTACCACATTAATCATCTTTTCACTCTAGAACATCACAACACATTACAGCATTTCTTCCATTTCAAATACTTATCATCAATATTCAACATACACTTAAATTGTTCTGTTCATCAAAAAAATACTTACACACAATAACTCATTTCCATATACATATACAGAACAACATTTCAACAAACCCATATTCATAAACAGTTAAACCACTTTAGCCAATTTACAAAGTCCATCTGGTCGTCTTCACTCTTCTGGTCTTCGGGATAAGGTGTCAGCCACACAGTTCATCGTCCCTTTGACTACCTTAACCTCGAAGTCGAAATCCTGTAACAGCAAGGCCCACCTCATCAGTTTACTATTGTGGGTTTTCATAGTCTTTAACCACCTCAGTGGGGAGTGGTCCGTACAAAGGATAAAATGTCTCCCCCAGATGTATGGCGATAACTTCTGAACTGCATAAACAATGGCAAGACACTCTTTCTCCATGGTAGCTAAGTGTCTCCTTTCTGAAGCTTTTTACTAAGGTAGGACACTGGATGCTGGTCTCCGTTGTCATCAGCTTGACACAAGACAGCTCCTACCCCGGCGTTGGATGCATCTGTGTACACGATAAACTCTCGGTCGAAGTCTGGGGCACGCAACACTGGATAGTGGATTAGCGCCTCCTTCAACTTCTGGAATGGCTCCTCGCAGTCACTGGTCCATGGGATGTGGTCATCAGTCTTCTTCCTCGTCAGCTCGGTCAGCGGCGCTGCCATCTCGCTGAACCTAGGAATAAATTTCCTATAGTAGCCTATCAGACCAAGAAATGATCTTACTCTTTTCTTGGTATTGGGTCTAGGCCAATCACGTACTGCCTCTACCTTTGCTTCCAGGGGCTTGATTACTCCTCCCCCTACAACATAACCCCAATACTTTATTTCTGGGCTACCTAGCTGGCATTTGCTTGCTTTCACGGTTAGCCCTACCGCACTTAACCTCTGCAGTACTACTTCTAGGTGTCTTAGGTGATCTTCCCAGGTGTTACTGAAGATACCTATGTCATCTATGTAGGCTACTGTAAAATCACTGAGCCCTTGTAAAGTCTGGCCCATCAGCCTTTGGAACGTGGCTGGCGAATTCCTTAGGCCGAAACTGAGGACTCGAAACTCAAATAAACCGAAAGGGCTACAAAAAGCGGTCTTCTCTTGATCTCTAGGATCAATCCTCACCTGCCAAAAACCCTTAACTAGGTCTAATGAAGAGATGTATCGACAACCCCCTATAGTTTCAATCAGGTTGTCCAATCTGGGCATAGGGTAAGCATCAGGTTTGGTCACAAGGTTTAGTTTCCTATAGTCAACACAGAACCTAACACTTCCATCCGGCTTATCAACCAGAATTATCGGAGCGGACCAAGGGCTAGAAGATGGTACAATGATATTCTCCTTGAGCATTTCATCCAACTCCTTGCGCACCTTGTCCTTATATGGTCCTGTTACTCTGTATGGGGTTACTGCCTGCGGGGGTGAATCTCCAGTATGGATCCTATGCATCACTCCCTTAGCTAACCCAGGCTTGTTTGAAAAGACCTTATAATATTTGGTAACTAGCGATTTCAGTTTTCTCTGCTGATCTAGGGTGAGTGAAGGGCTGATTCTCACCTCCTCTGGGTTGTACCTAACTTCACCCCTACCTTCCCAATAAGGCAAGTCATGTTCCTCCCTATCAGCAGCTTTCATTGCGAATAAAACTCTCTGTTCCTCCCTATAGTAAGGTTTCAGAGCGTTAACATGAACTACCCTCCTGCCTTGGTGTTCTTCTTCCTCAATAATGTAGTTTAGGTCATTCATTTTTGAAATAATCCTATATGGTCCTGCCCAATTTAATTGTAGCTTGTTCCCTTTGAAAGGTTTTAACCAAAGTACCTCATCTCCAGGGCTAAACTGTCTTTCCCTCACCTTTTTATTGTACCAGGTTTTTTGTCTAGTTTTCTGTGCATGTAGATTTTCTGAAGCTAACTCTAAATTCCTTTTCAGGTCATTCATTAGCGTGTCTATGTAGGTAACTACATCTTGTGGATCATCTTCTGTGATCTGTTCCCAATTCTGTTTAATTAACTCAAGTGGTCCCTTCACTTTCCTCCCAAATAAAAGTTCAAATGGGCTAAAACCTGTACTGGCTTGTGGCACTGATCTATAAGCGAATAATAGTGATTGCAATTTCTGATCCCAGTTGTTTGGATTTTCTGCCAAGTAAGCTCTGATCATTCTCATTAGGGTCCCATTAAACTTTTCAGTTAACCCATTACTCTGAGGATGATAGGCGGTAGTTTCTAAATGTTTAATCCCACAGATTTGCCATAATCGTTTCATGAGCTTAGAAGTAAAAGATGCTCCTAAATCTGTTATTATTTCTGAAGCAAAGCCCATCTGAGACATATAACTTACTAAGGCATCAGCTACTGTGTTGGTCTCTATGTTACTTAAGGGAATAGCCTCAGGATATCTAGTGGCATGGTCCACAATAGTGAGAATAAATCTGTTTCTCCTCTTTGTGACCTTAGGCAACAGCCCTACAATGTCCACACCTATGCATTTAAATGGAGTAGAGATCACGGGTAATGGGCATAACTTGACTTTGGTTCTGTCACGGTTGTTACCCTGTCTCTGGCAAACATCGCATCTTTGGCAGAAGTTTTTAATTTGCTTCCCCATCTCAGGCCAATAAAAGTTTTGTGTGATCCTTTGCTTGGTCTTGTTTACTCCTAAGTGTGCAGCAAATATGTCAGAGTGCCCCCTTTCTAAGATCATCTGGCGATATTTTACAGGCACCACTATCTGACTTCGAATCCCATCTCCCCCTTTTGAGATATTTGTCAGTGTCTCTCTCTGTATAATATTCCCTGCTTGATGTGGAACCTCTCTGGAGTTTCAGGGGTTAACTGCACTCCTGTCACTTTCTGTAAACAACTTTTTAAAGTAAGATCTTTTTGTTCTTGTGAAAATATACTGCTTTTAGGTAACTCAAGTGTAACTGCTTCTGCTTCTTGTCTACCCTCATTTTCTCTCACCTCCTGAACATCAGTAACTTCCTTAGCTGTCTCTGTTTGGTCTTGTGGACGTGTAAGAACTAACACCCTCTTAACATGTTCAGCCAAGTCTGTTCCCACAAGAACAGCGGCTGGCAGTTGCGAAGAAATCCCCACTCTCCAATTTCCCTGCCATCCTTTATAACGCACAAAAACTTCAGCTACTGGCAAAACGATTAACTCTTCCCCTATTCCTTTGATTGTCAGACTCTCCTGAGGTAATATATACTCCTGGGGTATGATATCAGGATGACACAAGGTCACCTGTGAGCAAGTGTCCCTTAGGGCTAAATAGTTGTGATCAAAAATCCCAATATTATCTCCAGCTGCCTCAAAAAGTTGAGGATTTGTTCTAACCAGAAGACAGTGTTTTATTTCAGCCAGAGGGATACTTTCGTCACAGCACTCAGCTGTTGTATCAAGTGGTGCTGGTGTTGCTATGGCAACGGTCCCTTCCAGCGGGGGAATTCTCTGTTCCTTCTGAACACAATAAACAGCTTTTGGCTTGTTTACACTCATATTCTGAGGTAAATTTTCATTCCTGTGTTTTAGTTTTTCACAATTTGAGACCAAATGTCCTTTTTCTCAGCAGTAATAACATTTTTTGCTGTTCCAAGAGTATTTCTCATCAAATTTTCCCTTTCCCTCCAAATTTTGAGTTCTCTGTTGTTTCTGCTCTGAGGGCTTCCCTCCAAAATGGCTACCTCCACCCTGCCTGCTCCTAACGTGTTCCTGAGAGAATCTATTATAATTTTCCCCTGTCTTCCTCACATTTTTCCCCTCAGAATATATTGGTTTTCTGATCTGTGTTATAAAATCTGCAATCTCTGTGGCTTCTTTCAAGTTTTTAGGCTGCCTTTTCTTGACTTGAAATTTTAATTCCCCCTGTAGAAGAGAATAAAACTGCTCTAGCCCTATAATATCTTTCAATTCTTGAAATGTCTGCACTCCCTCCTGTGCCAACCATTTATCCAAATATCTAGCTAAATTTGCTCCTAACTGTGTGAATGTTTCATCTGGTTTTTTGGTGAGTGATCTGAATCTTTGCCTAAGCTGTTCAGCATTGATGCCATGACGGGCAAATACAAGCTTTTTATACTCAGAATAATCCTTTATTAACTCAATAGGCATTTCAGCGTACACCTCAGCCAGGCTTCCACTAATTAATGATCTCAAAATTGTCATTTTTTCTGACTCCTTTATAGAAAAATCTGTACACGTTCTCTCATAAAGGGAAAAGAAAATTTCGGGACAATCTCCCTTCTTATAGACTGGAAATTTCTTTAGGTCAGCTTTTGACAATTGACCCTCAACAGTACTTGAATTCATATTGTTATTATTATTTTGATTCATCAAGTCTGCGTAGCTCAAACGCCATTTTCTCTCTCTGTAATCTCTCTTCCATTTCCATTTTCTCTCTTTCTATTTGTGCCTCAATTTCCCTCACTCTCAATTCATGAGCCTGTGCTAACTCAATTCTTCTGAGGTCTCCTAATTCTTCACTTGAAGCCCCTTTCTCCTGAACTGAGAGAATTCTTCCATCCTCCTCACTAAACTGTTCCTCAGAGACAACTGCCTCCTCAAACTGGCTTTGTTCAGTCATTTTTCTCCTTGTCAAGGGCATAATCTTTCACCCAAAAGGTTGTTTTCTACTTTCAAGCCTCAGTTTAAAAGAACACTATTTTTTCTCTCTACTCTGAGTCTGTGAGATATACTGTCGCTGTCCTTTCCAGCACTGACAGATAGAAACAGTAACTTGGCTCCTGCCCCTTTCGCTAGGCCTCTTACTCAACAGAGTGAATTCTCTTTACTCTGTCTCTGGTACCAATCTTAATTCACACAGCTCTGCCCCTGCTCAGGCTCTGCTGTCTAAATGGAGAGTTCCCTCAGCGTTGCTGTCTTTTGGCTTCCGCTCTGTCCCCTCAGAGTTCCACTAAACTCAGGACAGGCCAGCCCCACCACAGCCTCTGCCTTTTGGGTCACTCTTCCCACAAAGATGGTCACCTCAGAGCTTCCCTATCTTAGTCCCCAGTCTGAGTTTCAGCACCCCTCTACTAGACTTTCTCCCCTTGAGACAAGTCCTAGAAGGTCACCCACGCGTCCACTCGGACGTCCCTGACTAAAATACCCTTGCTCTGGGCGTGATTCAGCCAAGGCTTCACTGGATCTCTTCGTATCCCACAAGCTGGCACCAAAATTTTGTAACGACCTCCTTCTACCTCACCAAGGAAGGTCGCTACGTCACTCCACTGTTACTCTTCTGGTAGTCTGCCACCAACCATCCCCTGCAATAAGTATCTTCAGGCCGGAATGGATTTCAAACAAAATAACTAAAGTTTATTGATTGGTACATTAAGATTGGTATAACAAATAAATCAGGTAATCACATAAAGAAAGGCTCTAGCTCACACAGACTCATATCTCCACACAATCTGATCACTATCTCATCTCAACACTCACAGATCCTGATCTCTCCCTCACACACATTCACACCCCTATACATCCCAGCTCCTCCCCCTGATGTCCCACCTTCCGACCACCATTGGATGTTAACACTCCAGCCTAAACCTTGAAGGACAGGTGACATCATAGCTGTTTGTAACATAGATCATCAGCTTGTTCTCTTAGCAAGGTTCTATTAGCCTTTGCCCTGATTCATTTTGAACCCCAAGACAAAGCTTACCTATCATTCCTTTAATCTCTTGACTCCCTACTTTAGCATTCCAGTCCCCTATAATGACAAGAACATCTTTCTTTGGTGTCAGTTCTAGAAGGTGTTGTAAGTCTTCATAGAATTGGTCAATTTCAGCCTCTTCCGCATCGGTGGTTGGTGCATAAACTTGGATTACTGTGATGTTGAAAGGTCTGCCTTGGATTCGTATTGAAATCATTCTATCATTTTTGAGATTGTATCCCAGTACAGCTTTTCCCATTCTTTTGTTGACTATGAGGGCTACTCAATTTCTTCTACGGGATTCTTGTCCACAATAGTAGATATGATAATCGTCTGAATTGAATTTGCCCATTCCCATCCATTTTAGCTCATTGATGCCCAGGATGTCAATGTTTATTCTTTCCATCTCCTGTTTGACCACATCCATCTTACCAGGGTTCATAGATCTTACATTCCAGCTTCCTATACAGTATTTTTCTTTGCAGCATCAGACTTCCCTTTCCCTTCCAGGCACGCCTGCAGCTGAGTGTCCTTTCAGCTTTGGCTCAACTACTTCATTAGCTCTGGATCTACTTGTACTTCTCCTCCGCTCTTCCTCAGTAGCATGTTGGACACCTTCCGACCTGAGGGGCTCACCTTCCAGAATCATATCTTTTAGCCTTTTGTTTCTGTCCATGAAGTTTTCTTGGCAAAGATACTGCAGTGGTTTGCCATTTCCTGCCCCAAGTTGATCATATTTAGTCAGAACTCTCCACTATGACTTGTCCGTCTTGGGTGTCCCTGCACAACATAGCCCATAGCTTCTCTGAATTATTCAAGCCCCTTCACCATGACAAGGCAGCAATCCGTGAAGAGGGAATGTGGATCTAGTTGCCCCAAATTTAGAGGGAAAGCTATTGAAGTGTGTAGAGTAGATTTAGTCATTCCAGTAAGGAGAACCTCAGGGATCTCTATTTCTCAGTTGTTAGGGCCAGGACTGTACTTTATTTGTAAAAAAAACCTATTTCATCTGCCTTGATTGTTTTCACACAGTGACTGTATTCGGCAGCAAGATCCTATCCTCATTTATTCCACTGTGTATCTGAAGCATTTATCTTGACTTGAAAGGATTTTCTTTGTTTCAACATAGAAATACAAAAGGATCAGTTCACCACCTGAGCATATTTTTCTGTTTACTAAGTGACCTTTCTTGTCTGAAGAAATGTTTATACCCTGTAGTGAAACTTTAGTCTCTGGAAGATTAATAATAATAATAATAATAATAATAATAATAATAATAATAATAATAATAATAATAATAATAATAATAATAATAATAATAATAATGATGATGATGATGATGATGATGATGATGATGATGATGATGATGATGATGATGATGATGATGATGATGATGTGTGCTTATCCATAATTCAGGAGCCAAGCTAGACATTCATTAACAGCTATTTGTTTGCAGCTTTGCCAGAAATCTCATGTCCTAGAAATCTGGCTCATTTCCTTTCCAATGCAACTAAATCTGTGGCATTAAATATTTGCAAACGGGTACTATAATGACACAAACAGTGACCTGAGCATAACCAACCATCTGAAAATTGTCCTGAATACTTAAGCTACAGTGGTGCCCCGCATAGCGATGTTAATCCGTTCCAGATTAATCGTCGCTATCTGGAAACATCGCTAAACGGAACAAAAAAGCCCATAGAAACGCATTAAAACATGATTAATACGTTCCTATGGGCTTAAAACTCACAGATGAGCGAAGATCCTCCATAGGGGCAGCCATTTCCGGTGCCTCTAAAGCGAGGCAACACAGCGGGTGGCCATTTTGGAACCACCGATCAGCTGGCCGAAAATGGGGCCTTTGGCATTTTCCCCCAGCTGAGCAGCGGGAGCTTCGAAGCCCCGCTGCTCAGCTGGGGGAAAATGTCAGCAGTCAGCCGGCGGTGGCTTTGAAAGGACCCTGAAGCCACCACCGACCGCTGACATTTGCCTTCCGAGCTCTCAAAGGGCTTTCCCCCCCGACATTGGAGAAAGCCCTTTGAGAGCTCGGAAGGCTCTCAGCAGTGGCGGCGGCAGGGTAGGGGGGTCCGGATGGCTTCCAGGCGAAGCACTGGAAGCCATCTGACCTCCCTACCCTGCCGCTGCCGCTTGGAGCCACGCCGCGCCCACCTATACCAGCCATGCTCAGACTCCCAGGAGTCCGAGCATGGCTGGGAAACCAGGCACGGGGCGGCTCCAAGCGGTGGCGGTGGCAGCAGGCAGGGGTCTGGATGGCTTCCAGTGCTTTGCCTGGAAACCATCCGGACCCCCCTACCCTGCCCCCGCTGCCAGGAGCCGTGCCGCGCCTGCCTATCCCAGCCATGCTTGGACTCCCGGGAGTCTGAGCATGGCTGGTAAACCAGGTGCAGGGGAGCTCCAAGGAGAAAGGCCAGATCGGCTCCTGCCTTCATTCCCCACCGGGCACCTCCTCTGCTGCTGCAAGCACAATCGGGGCAGCCCTTTGGGAGGAGCCGGGCTGCGGGGAAGAAAGGCAGAAGCCGATCCGATCTCCCCACCACCACCATCGGGCACAGCGCTTTCAGAGAAGCCTCCTGGTGTGGGAAAAAGACCGGATCAGCTTCAGCCTTCCTTCCCCGCAGCCCAGCTCCTCCCGAAGGGCTGCCCCGATGGTGCTTGCAGCAGCGGAGGAGGTGCCCGGTGGGGGAGAAGGCAGGAGCCGATCTGGCATTTCTCCCCCACCGGGCACCTCCTCCGCTGCTGCAAGCACCATCGGGGCAGCCTTATGGGAGCAGCCAGGTGGCGGGACAGAAAGGCGGAAGCCGATCCAGTCTTTTTCCCCCACCAGGAGGCTTCTCCCAAAGCGCTGCGCCCAATGGTGGGGAAGAAAGACCGGATTGGCTCCTGCCTTTCTGCCCCGCCCCCCGGCTGCTCCCAGCATCGCTAAGCAAAAATCGCCCATAGGGAACATCATTAAACGGAGTGCAAGATCGCTCCAAAAAAGCCATTGCTAAGCGAATTCTTCGTTAAACAAAGCAATCGTTAAGCGAGGCACCACTGTATTTGCATCCACCTATTGCAGTTATTTGTTCCTATTTTCCCTTCCCCTCGACTCCACTTCTAGTTCCATGTCATGTATGCCACATATAAACGTGTGGCCCCGATATTCTATTCCGAGAAGCTGTCAATGAAAATAAATTTGTTAGTTTGAAAGGTGCTACAATACTTTTTTGTTTTTGTTTTGCTCAATTACAGGACTCTCCACAGTCAATCAACAGATAAAGTATTGTAGGCAGGAGAGCCACAGAAAGACTGAGCAATAATTATTTCTGTTTCTGGAAGTCCCGTGCCAGTGTCTAGAAAGGGCCAAGTCCTTCACTATATCAAATAGTTTGGCTAGAATGTTCAAGTGGGAGGAAAGAAACCTTTTATTCCAAATTGCTCATGAAGGAACAAAAGCAGAGAGGGGAGAACTGTGTTCTCTGACACCTGGGGATTGTTTTATAAGTGGGACAAGTGAAAAAAAATCCTAGTTATGTAGTAAGACACAACTAGCATGGGTCCATTAAATCTGTGGAAATTTAGCAAGTCAACTGCTCCATAAATTCCATTGATTCAATGGACCTGTTCTAATTGTTACTTACTACAGTATAAGCAACAGGATTTTGCCCACTGTTTATTAAGGTATACAAAATATATAGCATTAGGTATGCTAGTTTTCATTCACTGCCTTGCAATATCACAGTGCTCGTGCTTAACACCCCATAGGCACACCCAAGTGCACTGTCATATGCATTGCTGGCACTGATAATAATGTCCAAGAGACAAAATTCCGAGTCCTCAAGCAGGTATGAGGTAACACTGAAGAATCAGTGAATCAGGATGCAGCACTCATGTTATTTGTTCTTTCTTACTGGCCCACATGAGGATTAGATCAAGTAAGGATGCTGCAGATGTTCATGTCTAAGATCAGGAAGCAGTGAATGCATCTGGGGATTCAACCAGGATTAATCTCAATGAGAACACAGTTGACAAAAATGTAACCAATATTAGACTTGTTCCTATACATCTTGACTTGGACTAAAATACACATGAAAAAATGCTACCTTTCCACTTGATTCAATGAAAGTAAAACACTTTTTTCTAAAATAGGATTTTGATTACAGGAATTTTCTTTAAGTGTGAAGGAACAGTTTGACAAATGTGCAGCACTGTATTATGCAAAACTGTTCGTTTGAAGCCCAATTAGTACATAATTTCTGTACTAATGAAATACAGTTTGGGGCTTCTTAAGAACAATCCCCTTTTTTCATATGGCTACCATAATAATTTCAATTGCAAAAATTGTTATGGTAGTCATATTAAAAAAATGAGACATTATTTTTCATCTGAATGGAAATCATATTTTTGGTAGGAAAATGATAGTGTGCTTAGTAGCTTGTTGACTACAGGATTCTAGGTTTATAGTATAATTCTCCTTCCATAATGCTTTGCCAGCAGTCTCATTAGAACTGTTAATTAAACTTGCTGGCCTCAATCCACTTATTAATATCTAATAATGATATGCTGTCAAATCAATTCCAATTTATGGCAATCCTCCCAGGATTTCCTAAGTATAAGGCACTCAGAAGTGGTTTACCATTCACTTCTTCTGCTGGTGCTCAGGGACCATGCAGCTTGACCAATGTCACCCGAGTGGCATGGCCTATAATTTCATCAGTGATACACACTCCAAAAGATCTTGTCTTGTCCCTCTACTGGTAAGCGTAGAGGGGATTTGAACTCCTGGCTCCACAGCTAGGTTCTCCAACACACTGAGCTATACCAGACACAAAATACAGTTATTAGTTCCAACTATAGGAGACTGACTGAATTAACAGAACTTGAATCAACACTGACTCACTATTCAGCATTTGATTTGATGTGTCTATTCGAATTGGAACTATTTTATTTAGGCTGCATCTTGACTGTTCTTTAATTGACTAACCAGCATTAATGATATCACTAACATTTATTTATTTGATTTATACCCTGCCTATCTGGACCACCGGACCTTGCACCATCCTACCCATCTGACTGAGGGACTCTGGAAAGAATGCATTCAAAATAGTAACTTTTCAATGCTTTGAATGCAGCACCACACCATCTGACTTTGCCATGACATGACAGCACATTTTTCTTTTTCTTTTATCTTGAAAAGGGACTTTTAAAAAAAACAACTTGTATTTATTTATTTAACCATTTATCTATTTATTTATTTATTAGATTTATATCCTGCCCTTTTAGACGAAGTCTACGGGTGGGTTCCATTTTAAAAGGGGATTTAAGGATGACCACAGCCTACCTGTGCATTGCTATAGAATAGAGATGGGCATAAACCAGCAAAATGGTGGTTCATCTTAGTTCACGGTTCATCAAAGTCGATGAACCATGAACCACAAATTTCTGAAGTTTTTCCTTATGAATCACAAATCAGTCCATTAGTTTGTTGGCACTATTTTTTTTAAAGACAGCCCAATGGCTGTCTTTAAAAAAAGTCTAGCTGCCTCAGCTGAGCCCCCCCCCCTGACAGCCTGCTCTCCCACACCTTCCCACTGCTCCCATCACCTCCCTATCTTGTCCTTCTACTTCTGCCACTGCTGCCATCTTTGGAGACCGTGGCCCAGCTGATAGGCAGGCGCATGAACAGAGGCAGCCCGCGGGGAGCCAGCCTAGCTGGTTCTCAAGAACTAAATGGCCCACCTCTCAGCTGAGGCAACTGGTCTCTCTGTGTGTGTTTGGTTTCTTTTAAAGATAGGCCTAGGGCAGTCTTAAAACAAAAAGGCCACTGCTCAGTTCTCTGTGTGTGTGTGTGTTAAAGATCATCCCAGTGTTGTCTTTCTTCAACATTTTTAATAATAAAATTTAACAAGGTACAATATACCAAACCATAAACCAGTTAAAAACCATCAAACGCCACACAAGTAGACATATCCAATGGTATTATTAATTAACATAATACATATTTTCATAAATCAGCATGAGTGGCTGGGGGGTTGCTAAGAGAGTCAGCATGATTATTACAATACTGAATAAAAAGAAACCAGGTTTCATAAACCAAGACTGGAATTCTGGTACCTCAGTTGCGAGTGGACAGTGAGTTTTTCCACCAAAACTAATTTCCATACCCTAGATTCCCAAACATTCATTGAAATTTCTGCAGCTGTCTTCCTACATTGAGCAATTGTTTGTCTAGCTGATATACACAAAAAAGTAATTAGCTCTTTACAGTGTAATTGTGCACTGGAATCTAAGAATAAATTCATTGATCTCTCTGCTAGACTTACAACAATACCCCAGGACATTATTTAAAAAAACACCCCTGCCTGTCAGTTAAAACAGCCAGGCTTTTTTTAAAAGACAGACACAGTCAAAAAAAAAAAGGGGGGGGTTTGATAAGCAGCCTGACCAGCTCCATGCTGGCCAGCCACCAATGTACATGCACCCACCTCTCAGTTGATAGGCAGGTAGGTACATGCACAGAAATGGCAGACCAGGCTCCTGGAAGGGCTGCTGTTTCTAAAGATGGCAGCTGCAGTGGTGACCGTAGTGGAAGGCAAGATAGGGAGGCAACAAAAGCAGTGGGAAGGGGGCAGGAGGCAGGCTGAGGGGACAGGGGGAGACAATGAACCAGGAAGTCCAGAAATCTCTAAATATAAATCTATATTGTGGTTCAGGTCAGTTTGGGTTCACCAGTTTGGACAAACCTGAATTGATCTGAATCAATAAATTGGTGATATTCAGTGAACTTCCTAGTTCATTGTTAGCTTTGCACCCATCTCTAATATAGACACTGAAAAGGAAAACAGAACAGTAAGCTTGAACAACGTTCCCTTCTCACTCCTGGCTGTGCCCTACTATTCTCCATGTATGAGGCAGTTCAGTTCAGTTTATTATTGTTATCATGGTCCATGATCAGCAAAAGACATTGAATATAACCCAGACTGAATTTATAAGACAGTCACAACACTAATACAAAGGAAAAAGAGAGATAAAAGAGAGAGCTTAAAATCGTTACCCATTAAATCTTTACATATCTTGCAACATACTGTAATTACTGCTCTGTTGTTTTCAGTCACAGCTGGGATCTACTGTTTGTTTTCAAATGTATGAATATTAAACAATAACATCTCAAAGTTAATGGCATTCACTTTTTAATATACTCTTTTTAAAAATTTAGCATTGTTAATTAATAATACTGTTCATTATTACAGACAGCAATGATAAAGCAATAGTTTTTCTCTCTGACTTAAAAATTGGACTTTTAAACCTTTTTAAGCATTCTTTGAAAACCCAGTGCCTGTTTGAAAAATAAGAAATGGCAATTATCAAAACATTACCTCAGTAATATCCACCTTGCCTCATAAGTGCTGAACAACTCATAAATCCATTTCTCTTGGTCCCGCACATTCACATGTGTGTCTGATGGGGACACAGGAAAGGGTCTTCTCTGTGGCTTCTTCCAGACTTTGGAACTCCCTCCCACAGGAGGCCAGATTGGCCCCAACTTTGCTGTCCTCCCACAAGCAGGCAGACATTTTTCTTCAGGCAAGACTTCCCTCAGTAACTAGTTACTTTTGTGTGGCTTTTAGATGGATTGTTATGTATTACTGCTTTGACTGGGTTTTTAGTACTCCTTGTGTTTTCCATTTTTGTGGTTTCCTTTTCTCAGGGTTCAATTCTGTTTTATTTTTATTTTTAATATTTGCATACTTACTGTTCTTAGCTTCAATATTGCCTTTTAATTATCTAAGCTGCCTTTTTATACTCATTCTTAGCTTTAAAATTTGTCTTTTAATGAGGCAAACCACTGTTGCATACTTATAGTTTTGAGCTTTAAATATTATCTTTCAATGTTGTAAACCACCTTGGGCCCTTTTCAAGGAGAAAGGTGGGTTAAACATACAGTGGTGCCTCGTTTAACGAGCGCCCCGTTTAACGATGGATCCGTATAGCGATGGCTTTTTTGCCATCGCTTTTCGGATCACATTACGATTTTGCCTATGGGGAAAAATCGCTTTGCGATTTTTCCCCATAGGCACCATTTTCCCACAGCTGACCGGCGGGAGCCTTTGAAGGACCACTCCCGCCGCTCAGCTGGGGGGAAATCCAGGCAGTAGCCTCGGAAGGACCCTTCCGAAGGGTCCTTCCGAGGCCACCCCCAGGATTCCCCTGCGGATGCCTCAGATCCTCCCACCCTGCCCCCGCGGCCGGGATCCCTACCCTCGCCAGGGAGGGACTGATCCAAGCGGCGGTGGCAGGATGGGAGGGGTCCGGATACCTTTCAGGCATCCAGGGCTTGGATCCGCCCCCGGCCGGCTTCCCCATCCATGGACGGACTCTCTGGAGTCCGTCCATGGATGGGGTAGCCGGCCGCGACGCGGATCATGGCCGCCCTCCTCCCAACCCCTCACCCCCTTCTCCAACGACGCTGCTGGGCTTTGGAAGCCGCTTCCAAGCCCAGCGTCAGCGGCGGAGATGAGGGTGAGGGGTGTGTCGAGAAGGGCAAGGCTCGGGTATTCCCTGAGCCTTGCCCTCCTCTCAACCCCTCACTCCCTTCTCCACCACCGATGCTGTGTCTCGGAAGGGGCTTCTGAAACCCAGCGGCGGCAGCGGAGATGAGGGTGAGGGGTGTGTCGAGAAGGGCAAGGTTCGGGTATTCCCCGAGCCTTGCCCTCCTCTCAACCCCTCACTCCCTTCTCCACCACCGATGCTGGGTCTCGGAAGGGGCTTCTGAAACCCAGCGGCGGCGGCGGAGATGAGGGTGAGAGGTGTGTCAAGAAGGGCAAGGTTCGGGTATTCCCCGAGCCTTGCCCTCCTCTCAACCCCTCACCCCCTTCTCCACCAGCGATGCTGGGTTTCGGAAGGGGCTTCTGAAACCGAGCGGCGGGGGCGGAGATGAGGGTGAGGGGTGGATCGTCCAGAGCCGGGAGGAGGGGGAAGGCTCCACCACCGGCGCTCGGACGCCCTGGCCGGCATTTTCCCGGCCAGCGCTTCCGAGAGGCCTCAGGGGAAGGCTTCTCCACTGCCGCTCGGACGTGCTGGCCCCGCCGCCGGCAGCCACCCCGCGCCACCTACCCCAGCCGTTCTCGGACGCCTGGAAGTCCGAGAACGGCTGGGGTGGGCAGCTTCAAGCGGCTGCAGCGGCTGCAGGGTGGGGGGGTGTCCCGAAGCCTTCCAGACACCCCAGACACCCTGCAGCCGCTGCCGCTTGAGCCCGCCGCCCAGCTGGGGGGAAAGGCCGGCCGGCTCTTGGGAAGGAGGGTGGAGGAGGTCCCCACACTCCTCCCCAAGAGCCCGCCGCCCAGTTGATCGGCGGTTCCAAAATGGCTGCCCGTTTGGTGCCTCGCTTACCGAGGCAGCGAAAATGGCAGCCCTATGGAAGATCTTCGCTGAACTGTGAGTTTTTGCCCCCTAGGAACGAATTAAACAGGGTTTAATTCGTTCCTATGGGGTTTTTTATTCCATTCAGCGATGTTTTCGTATAGCGACGTTAATCCTGGAACGGATTAACGTCGCTATGCGGGGCACCACTGTATTTTAAATAAATAAAATAAATGAATATGTCTAGGAACCTGAAGGGCACTCACATCTTTCTCTTTCTCCTCTCATCAAATTTCAGATTTCCCTCCTACCCACCCCCTTTTCTGCTTCATGTCACCCCTAGCCTGCTTTTCTATTTGTAAAGTTCCAGACTATATTTACTCATTTCAAGCACTAAGTAAGGAGGCAGTGTTCTGAAACAGAAGTAGCCACCAGAGAAAGGGGTTAAACATGCTTCTTCATTCCAGGCCACCCTCTTAAAGTAGCAAGGAGATCCAGAGAGATGTGCAGTTCACAACTTTGCCTTTCTTTCTGCCCCTGAGGAGTTGCTCTTCCACACTTTTTGTCCCTAAAATATGAAGCACTATAGTTGCTTTATACGCAGTGCTTGAGATGGGGTGGGGTTGGGTACCATTAGTTGTTACATAGATATAAAACACTGTAACTCTTTATGATAGGTACTGTATAAAACCATCCATGAATATCACATAAACCAGATTATACCAGCACTGTGAACAGTTACTTGACCCAGAGCAAATCTCCTTATAAAGCTAGGGAAGGCTGGCATTACAGCACCAGCTTCTTCTTCCACCCAATGAGTAAACCCTTGGTGTAGAGGCTAGAACTTCTAACCATAGCTAGCCCTCAGAATTTTGCTACCTTCTGTCCATCACTCCATCTATGGCCTAAATCCAATGGTTACTTCCAATATACTGTAACTACTGAAATGATGGAACTTAACATAAGTGGCGAATTGCCAACTTTCTGTTGATTCAATCAGTCTACTCTAGTTCGAATGAACAATTGGATTTATACAAATTGCATAGCAAAGCCAGCTACGTAAGTATTTTTTGGCATCTGAGATAAAAGAATTTCAAAAGTACTTTTTCAACTTCATGGCAGTGCAGTCGAATCATGTTAAACAGAATAAACAACCAGATTCCGCCCTCTTATCACAGTCAGAAACAACTGCCTGGGGTGGTTACTTCTTCATTCCTAAAGACTGGCCTGCCCTCCCTTGAAAAAAAGCTGTGGCCTGAATAGTGCCCAGTGGTTGCTCTTGCTTCTTCTAGCTTCACAAGAAGCTCTAACCCAAGGCAAGTCTCTATAATAGAAATACTACATCTTAGTATGGAAAACTGTGTAGGTTACAAACAGGAGGATGTGCATACAAAGCCTGATGGGAAGCTGAGGCCAACAAAGATACAAGGCCTAAAACAACAGCTGGAAGTGTCTTTTATGGAATATGATGACATAAATGAAGAGAAATGAGCCACCCATTGGGTGTTAAGGAATCATATAAAAGTATGGAAGCAAGAATTAATTACCATGAAATATTATCACCTCTCATAAGAAATTCTATGCTATGAAAACCACTATGATATTCATAAGGTTTGCTAGTTCTCAACTGCACAATTTAAAGCATTAGATTATGGAAAGGAAATAAATTGCCATGTTAACTGCATTTGTAGCTTTGCCCCTGCAATAAGAAAATTGGTTTATATGAAAAACATTTTAAAGAATATGCCATACTTAAATTTCACGATTGTGTTGGCTGAAATCATGTTGCTTAGTGCAGTAAGTCACAACTAGAGAAAGCCCACTGAATCAATGGAACTTAGGGAGGATTTGATTCAACTTTCTAGTTGTGACTTATTAAACTAAGCAACAAAATTTCACCCATTGATTAATATGTAAGTCACATTAGGACATATGGCATTTATTAAATATTTGTACTTCATTTATTCTTATATATAACGTTTGAATAGCTGTTTGACCCTTACCTCTTCTGAGGACTAGTTCCATATTACATTTTATTGAATATGGTGAATGAAGCTGTTTCTATAAAAGATGCTGAGAAGGTTGAAGGTACATATTGTCCATGTAATTTGCTCTTGGGCAAAAAACATTTTTTTTAAAAAAGAAACTGTAAACTGATGCCAGGTCTTCCAGCTTTAATTTAGCATTGAATTACAATTGAGCAAATGTTGATCAAGGGTGAACCATGTGTTGAAGACACAGTAGTGGAGCACACTGCCCTGAAATTCTAGCACTAAAAATCTAATTTGCTATATCTAGCATGACTAAAACTCTACAAATGACTCATTGTCATGGCATACTTTATAGAAGTCACAATCCAATGATTTCTGATAACACGGCACATTATGCCTTCTGAAAATCTCTCTTTTTATTCTGGAAGTGAAACAAACCTTCTTTTTTGTCATCCACAAAAATCTTCACTTTTGTATCTGTGATGTCTTTGAAAGAGGACAGAAACAGAACTACATCGCCTTTCTCATTCTTAATAGGGACAATGTCCAGCAGGCACCAAAATGAAGACCCTGTAAAATAAAAATAAAAAGCATAAATAGATAGATATATACATATTTGCCAAAGAACATGTTAGGAAAAAATAACCTTTAATTCAAGCAGAAATAATTTTTCATAGAAAATCAATTACAACCAGTACATTTAGGAGGGAGAAAAACCTAATTTAAAGGGCTAACAGTTAAAAAATCACAGATGTTCTGCTTCTGTAAATCTCTTTGCATCATCACTAGAGCTGTTGGAAAGCAACACATTAATTTAAATGAAGTATATGTCTACCAGGGTCATTAATCCTCTAATGAAGTTCTTTACTTTTCTTACATCATATTTTCCTTTTACATTTGCCTGTTCTCTTAATTTAAAGAAATACTTCAGCTCTGTTATTTGAAGTCTTCTTGTTTATTTTGCAATTCTATTATTTACATCTCCCTACCTTGTTGATTGGAGAAGTTGTAGCATTCCACTGCTTTTAAAACAGAAAACAGAGTACAGTTCCTTAAAATTCAGCAGCCAAATGCAGGGACACAAAAACTCATTAAATGCCTGAATTTATGCAGATAGTAGATACTCTTCTGTCTATGGAAATTACGTTGATAAATTGTTTTGATACTGTGTGTTAATTACACTATAGTAGCATGGCAGGATTGTTTAAATGTGCTTCAAAATGCATACAATTCCATTTGTTTAAAACCACTAATTTTGCAAATGATTGATTTAATATGCAGGCTAAGTCTTTGATAGTCATGACATTATTATTTAATGTGATTAATGCAAATACTGAGAAGCTTTTCATGAAGCTACTTTATGGAGAAAAATAAAACAAACCATCACCACCGGTTATTTCTTGCATTACTAGTTGAGTTGCATTACTTGTTGAGATCCGTTTTGTGTACATTCCAACGAGTTCAAGCAAACTTCATAATGGAATGCACATTAATTCTAGATTTTTTAAATATATATAAAGCAACCAACACTATTCATGATAAAATGTAACCAGATATTTATTAATATTTTTGAGCCTAAAATCTTTTCAGTTCTGTTGAGCCAGTTGTTTCTTTCTGTGGTGTTATGCTCCTAATTGTGAGAACTAAGCAGGAAGAATCACCCTGTTCTGGAAAAACAGTGGAGCTGTTACTGCAGATGTGCTGAGCACAGATTCGGGCCCTGAGATTATGCCAGTTGCAGAAGAGACTGTTGAGAGAGGAACTGTTTCCCCTTAGGAAGCCACCTATTTAGATCTGGATGGCCACAACAGTTGGTTTAGAATAAAGAAGCCAGGTCACTGACTGTGATTTGTTGAACAAAACATGCAGGAAGAAACACTGGAAATGTTTCTTTTTTGTGGAATTCCACCCCCCCCATCCCCCCAGAAAACAATACTCTAATTCCCTCAGGCTGACTATCATAATGACTGCTGGCATCCGGGACTTCTAGTCCCAATGTTCACTTTTCTAAATTCTAAATAAAGGAACTTCATTGCCTACAAGACTCCTGGGGAAATTCAGAGATCTTTCTTTGTAACAGGCTGACCATCAACATAGCCTACAGAACACTGAAATATCCAATAGCCAGCAAACCTCACTGCAAAACAGAATAGTAAAACATTGTAAACAAAAACTGAATGTGATTTAATATGATAACTGTGGGAAAGAAGAAATATACTGAGATTTGGAAAATACAAATTTGTTGTATTTTAGCATACAATGGTGACTTGGCTTACAAATGTCCCGACTTACGACCATTTTGAGTTACAACCAGCTTCAGCTGCAAAATTTTGCTTTGACTTGTGGCCGGAGCTTCCAGTTACAAACAGAAAAAGGCAGGGGGAAAAAGCGGGAAATTCAAATTGCTAACCGTTGGTAGGTGAAGAGGCTGCTTCTTTGTAGCTCTTTCACCCAAATGGTTAGAGTAAGTGCAATCGGTAAGGTTAGACTGCCTGGTAAGGTAAAGTGCTGCTTTCTGCTTTTTAAAAACTGTTCTGGCTGGGTTTTGCAGCGTGGTTTTGGGCTGGGGGTTATGTTTCTGTGCTGTGATGGGTTTTTTTGTTGGTTGGTTGGTATTTTCCCCCATTTCTGATGGGTCTTGTGGGGCTTGATTGCTTTTTGGACCCCCCATTTCTGATGGGTCTTGGGGGGTTTCCTTGATTTTGCCCCCCCATTTCTGATGGGTCTTGTAGGGTTTGTTTGCTTTTTGGGTTTCCCCCCATTTCCAATGGGTCTTGGAGGGGTTGTTTGCTTTTCGGGGTTTCTCCCCCATTTCCAATGGGTCTTGGGGGTTGCTTGCTTTTTTGGGTTTTCCCCCCATTTCCGATGGATTTGCTTGCTTCTTGCTTTGCTTTTTTTGCATTTCCAATGGGTCTTGCACACTTCACTTGCTTTTTGCTTTTTTTGCATTTCCAATGGGTCTTGCATACTTTGCTTGCTTTTCTCCCTCCCCCCCAGCCGGAATGGACTGATCGCGTCTTTGATGGGTCTTGCAGTGTGTTTTTTGTGATTTTTTTTCCTTTGGCCAGAATGGATTAATTTCATTTCAGTGCATTTCTATGGGAAATGGTGCTTCGACTTACAACCATTTTGATTTATGACCAGATTTCCTGAACCGATTAAGTTTGTAAGTTGAGGCACCAATGTATTATCACGTAGCTGAAAATTAAGTCCTAAAAAAAACCAGAACAATCACATTCATGAAATTATCTGGGAGTAGCAAATGTGCAAAGAATGGCTGAAGATTCTGCTCTTAACCTCTGCATATTTATTAGAATGTTTGCAGAGGGCTGCCATGTGCAGATGAACTAATGGCACATAGCCTCCTTTTGTTATGCCAAAACCAAGAACATAAGCACATATGAGAGATATAGAATTGCACATACTGGTCCCACTTCTAAGAAACTTCTGTGCTTGGTACATCAACTCAATCTCTGATACACACAAATTGAGCCACATTGATCTTTAGGGGACCCGTCATGTTTGGTTGAATGAATATAATACTCCTTGGCTTTATCCATTGTAGATGAAGTACAACGTTAAAAGTATACTGCTTTTATCAGAATGTGCATGCATGTGATTAGGCAGTAAGAAGCTTCGATTCAGATAATATCAGGATTCTGATAAAACAGTTCCCTGCTCACATGGACAGTTCTACTCATGTGCATCTGAATACAAAGAAAATTTCCCTTCAGACTTTGCCACTGTACCTGTCAAAGTGGTAACAAGGACAGAGCTACAGACATTAGGAGCGTGGCCAGCTCACTCTGTTCAGATGCTAACACCTAAAGAGGATATTGGTTGTGGAATGGTACCTCCTGCTGAGATGTTGTTGTGGAGATTTTGTGCATTGCTCCAGGATGAAATTATGCAAAGGACTAACATTAAGTAATTTGGCATGAACAAAGTATCAAAGCAATACAATAATGTACCAAACTAATTTTATTGTTGCACTTCTGTAATTTCCCAGAAACTGATTCTATCAAAACTGGGGCAGTTCATGGATCAGGTCAACAGAGGCGCTTCAATACCAAATTTAGTCAGGGTAACTGGCACACCTTGACAAGAGCCCCAATGATCAAAATCTGTGCAGATCTTGCTTCACCATGGGACTGTGGGGTTCAGGTAGCTCTTATGAGTTGCTGGATAGCTCAGTGGTTTTGGCATCTGGCTGCAGAGCCAGAGGCTGGAATTCAATTCCTCACTGTGCCTCCCTGGCAGGAGCTGGACTTGATGATCTATAGGGTCCCTTTCAACTCTGCAGTTCTAAGAGGATGCTGATTGCTTTATAGACATCCATTTGTGGAATTCTCTGAGGGCTTCTCCAATATAGTATTTTACAGCAGTCTCGAGGCACTGTAACATGCAGCACTCTTTCAGCGCTTCAGAAATCATGTTGCTGCCAAACAGCTTGGTGGGACAGAAATGGAATCTCAAAAAGGAAAGGGAAAAAAAAAGAGTGGTAGTCTGCTTCACCACTGTTTCTTCTATTTCCAGTTTTCAGATAAGAGCATTGTGACGTAGGCAGCTGAAGCTGTAATGCCCAAACACAAGGGGGAGGTATCAGCAAAGTAAATACAAAAATATGTAGAGAGAGAAAAAAAACACTAATGGGAAACAAAGAGGGTGTTCAGTGCCCAGAGAATGCTAAAAGACTGGGGGGCAGGCGGGCGGTGGGAGGGAAATCAGGAGCATGCCTTTACATGTCCCAGATGAAAAGCTCATAGCTTGAGGCAAAGGCTGTATGCTCCCACATGCATGTGCTAGGCCTGTGAGATTTTCCTCAGCAGTATTGCTCCCTACATTTACCAGATATTGGTAAATGGGGATCAGAGTTCGGAGTTCTTTTGTTTTTGTTTTTCCTATAGCCTTTCCGCTATTTCCTTACTCAAAATATCTAAATGCGATGAAGTTTGCCTTGATGATTAATATGTTTCGATCGTCTACAGTGTACACTGGCTTATATGCTGCCTACTGTTTCTTGGTTGCATTTTATTTTCTTGTTTTTTTTACTGTTTATTGCTTGAACTCCTTGTGAACCAGTATGAAGGTTTTAAGGATACAAAAATTTTTTTAAAAAAAACTGAAAAGTTGGTGGACCTTGTTATACCTCCATCTTCCAGAATCAGCATCCTTCAGAAGCAGAAGCCTGGGTCAAGTTAGGTTGTTGTTTATTAATTATCATTAACATGTTGTTACTAATTAACAATTTTATTTGTAAATCTTTAGAGTGTCTTTTGTTCACAAATATTTGGAGTAACCAATGGGTAACCTGCAGTGAATTATATGTTTAATATTGAACTCCATTTACAATAGTTTATGGAACTCTATCCATGCACTAAATATCAACTTTCATAAGCCATGAAACTACCAATAAGATAGAACCCTGTGGCAACACAAAGAGTTGTTCCCCCCTCTCTCCAGTTGTGTGAGGATTAATAAGGTTGACCTACAACTATCTGCCAGAATTTTCTAACAGCCATAATTAGAGGAAATGACTGGGAGCGTTTTCTTCAGTACGGCCTCAACACACACAAGTATTAACACATATTCAAGACCTCTGTTGTTTCTTTCCGTCCTTCTCACCTCAAAAGAAAATTGCAGCACTCCAAATGCTTCACAGAAAACAAATTAAAGGTGTGCTTATCATAAATTAACTTCACTGACAGTGCGCCTCTGCCTGCGCTTCTGAACATGGGTCGCCTGTTTGTTTGCCCTTTGGTTGTCATTCCATAAATTTGGGGATATGAATGAACAAGAACAGGCTGTACCAGACATAATGAAAAGATCAGCAAGATCAAGAGCGCACTTTATGTGGGGCAAACACCGACTTATTCTCTGACTGTTTTTAATCCAAATGCCTTCAAAATCAATCTATCAGATCCAACTAACAAGCCGCAATTAAATGCACACTGAGATTGTTTGTAAAGCAACAACCAACAAAGCTCCCCTACAGAATCCTTGGACTTATAAGTTAGGAAGGCTGATTCTTGATTAATGAAGCCATTGTGCTGGGTTTGGAACAAAACAGTTTAATGACAGGACCTCTTGGGGAGGTCACTAATTCAGAGGGTTAACATGATAGCACATCACAACAACAACAGTAAAGCTGATGAAAATTCTGTCAGAGATCTCTGCTTTCTCATTACAGTATTACCACTACTAGGTTTCCTTAGATAGGACACATTATTATGACATTCGTGTTATAATTATAAAAAATACAGTATGGTAACCTTTTCTATATACGATATAGGCAGATCTAGTGATATTATTGGGTTTACTGGTGCTGGTAACACTACAAGATTTAACATAATAACATTTCCTTTGGGAATGTTTTTTGTGCACAAGCCTTGTGCCAGACTGTGCATCAAAGTACTTTCTGGTGAATGTTAAGGGGGGGGGGGGAATGTACATTTGGAATGCAGAAAAAAAAGTTGAAATCCTTTACATGCTCATTGTTTTCAAATCCTTAGTGATTTCTGTTTTACCTCTACCTTTCAAAACATAGGCAAACCAATGTATTGAAAAAGTGCAATCATTTATACCCTATGGGTAAGTAGGAAATCCTTTGGACATCTCAAGTTATATGAAATGGCATTTCAAACAAAAAATATATATAAATGGTTTCTTCCCCTTTTTAGAAAGCTTTTCACAATAAAGGATTTTATTTCTTGCCTCAGCTAGTATATACAAAAGGCAATGCTACTGTCAACAAATCTTAGTCTAAGATCTCTTTCATAGATTTATATTAATGCATTATTTCTACTGCCTCTAGCTACTTTCTCCAGAAGAAAGATATCTCTTCTCCAACCCCCTCAACAAACACAGTCAAATCTTAAGGTTCAAAATACATTTGAACATCCGTAGGGCTCAGAACACTGTAAAAGTAAGATGAGATATACTGTGGATTTAATATAATAGAAAGCCATGATATCTTTCAACCAGAATACAAGCAAGATAGAATTTATTTCAAACTATGGGGCAAAGTGGATACCCAGTGGACTTAGTGGATAGAGTGATGGACTAGGACTCAGGAGGCCTGGGTTCAAATCCCCACTTAGCCATGGAAACTCACTGTGGGTGTGGAATTGTCAAAACCACCCCTTAAATATCTCACTTAACTTGGAAGTGCTATTAGGGTCATAATAAGTTGGTTTTGACTTGATGGCATATGCTCATGCTACAGCACGCAAACAATTTTCTTCTAAAATATTTGCCATTTTTGTCTGTGGATGCCTTTGCCTGTCTCTTAAATGTAAAAATGTTCAAGTGCAGCAATGTAAAACAGAAATAAAGACTAAAAAACAGAGACAATGATTGAACAAGTGGGAGAGCTTATTGTTTAAGGACAACTTGTTATGCAAAATTATTCATAACAAAAATGGTATAATAATTATAGTTCATCTTGTTTCATAG